>NC_034602.1:442747-481108 GCF_900095145.1 Mus pahari | reverse complement strand
TAATCCTGCCAATCCATGAACATGGGAGATCCTTCCATCTTCTGAGATCTTCTTCATTTTCTTTCTTTAGGGATTTGAAGTTCTTGTCATACAGGTCTTTCACTTCCTTAGTTAGAGTCACACCTAGGTATTTTATATTATTTGTGACTATTGTGAAGGGTGTTGTTTCCCTAATTTCTTTCTCGTTATTACTCAGTTTTAATGAACATATTTTTCTTTTCCTGTGCTTAGACAAGAATGTTTAACCCATTGGAATATGGTAAACAAACTTTAGCAAGTAAAGCCAATTCTTTTTTTTTTTTTCCTTTTTCCTTTTTCCATTTTTTCCCTCTCTAACATTGTTAGGTTGCTTTGAGTATTTCAGTTTGTCACATGACATTGAAAGCACCATGCCCATGGAAGCACAAACTGGACCTGCGATGCCACCCTCCTCTTTTGTGTGTATGTTAGACATTGCCCCTAGCCTCTGTAATGTTTTTAATTCCCACAAATAAAGTGGCTTATATAAAACAGATTGACTATTTCTCTACCCACTATCCATCCATTGGTGCAGGAACTCAATAGGAAAAAAAAATGATATCCTAATGCTAGTTCATTTTCAACAAGAAATGTTTAAATCCCCTGGGCTCTTCTTTTAGTTTAGAGAACAAAGATTTTATGGTCTTAATATGATGTTGATCTTTATAAAGCTCAAGAGATCTTTATAAAACTAAACATTTGTGTGCACTGCAAGTTCTTGATTTTAATTCCTAAAATAACTTCTGTAACTATTGGTGATACAGGTTTTCCTTCCCTGCTTTCATTGGCTAAGGATGAAATATGCTCAGGAGTATTCAGGCGTAAAGATTTGGCAATATCAAGTAATGATGCCTGAGATAAATTGTGTATCTCCTAGGCACTGTGTACTTTCCTTTGGATTTTTTTTCATAACAGAAGAACATTCTAGGGTCTCAGAAAGTGGCAATAAGAACAAGTCGAAATAAGGAAAGTATGGCTGTTGTGAGCAATTTGCAATCTTTAAGCTATTGAGAATGCACATTTAGCATCAGGATCAGTCTGTAAAATTGGATTATGTTACTGAACTCTTATATATGCAGATTAGGAAGATGAAGTGGCCCAGAGAAACCATGTCAGAGGCACGACATAACCGGAATGTAGACTCCATATGCTAGTCAGGACAAGCCATTTGTTCATAATTCAGTGTTTAGATAATTTTGGACACACTACTTAACCACTGAGAAGGCAAGCATAGGGAGAATGCAGACTGCCCTCAGGACTATTAGATTTACTAAGAAAGGAAGAGACACATGCTCCTAGAATAAGGATGCTAGTGAGCTGGCCTGGCTTCTCAATCATTTCCTAGTTTCTAACAGCCTCTAGCAAAATCCAAGGTCAATCTAGTTTCTAGGAAATAAAAAGTCTACCAGGTCACATAAGTCACAGACACTTCATTATTTCATTTCTTATGGCTTCTTCAGACCTACCATGGGCAGGCTAAACCTGTTAATATCTGTTTCCTCAACCGATATTTAATTATTTCAATACAACAGCAACATTAAGAATCATTGATCACTGATCACCATAACAAATGTAACAATAATTTAAAAGACTGAAGCATTTTGAGAATTATCACAATGTTTCACTAGGGCTGTTAAGATATTTCAGTGAGTGAGGACACTTGCCACCAACTCTGATGACTGAGGATCAGGATACACATGCTTAAAAGAGAAAATCAATGCTTATAACATGTCCTCTGATCTCCACATATGCACTGTGGCATGTGCATATGTGCACATATACACAAATATAAATGTAAAAAAAAATCAAAATGAAATGCCCAGATACAAACATCCTTTGTACACAAAACATGTCATTGGGGAAATGGTGCTAATGGTTTTATTAGAGGCAAGGGTTGACAAACCTCTAGTTCATAAAAGCATAACAAAATGGGGCATCTCTATGTACTTCATAGGCTTGTTTTAAGTCTGGATCATGGCGGCTTATATGGAGTGCTCAGCATGGTACCTGACACACAGGTTAAGAAAGAGGTGTTTCACAGATGACCTCCTCAGGTAAGGAACTGACAGTTTCATGCAAACTTTCTGACTGTCCAGCCTAGTATTCTTTCCAGTACACAAACAAGGACCACCTTCTTTAATAAGAAGACGAGATTAAAACATGATCATCTGCAGTATTCTGTGTTTAGAAATCCTATGGCATCTATATAACTTATTAGCTTATGTGAAAGTGATTGCATTATTATAAAATTAACATAATTAAGGTCTTTATCATATTAGCTACCAGCTAAATAATACAATAAAAGATAGGAACAAGCCTTTTTTTGAATTAGCAAAACAGGGTGGACAGATGGTACAGCCGTGAAGAGCACTAGTTGCTCCTGCAAAGAACTCAGGTTTTGTTTTGCAGCACCCACACGGTTGCTTAGCACCCTCTACAACTCCTGTCGCAGGGGACTCAACACTCTGTTCTAACTTCTGCAGGCGTTGGGCATGTATGTGGTACATATATGTACATGCATGTAAAACATTCATATACATAATATAAAAAATCAATCTAAATAGGGAGATAACCTTCATATAACATTTATAAAACATTTCTTTAAAAATGTATGTGCTATTTATAGGTAAAACTGCAAAGTTTATCAATTTTCACTGTGTTATTTACTACTTGTTAATAATACAGTTTCACCTTAACCAAAAGACTATGAGTTAATGTTAGTTTAGCAATCTGAGAATTCTGACAATAATTAAATAAGTCATGACTGGGGATGGCCAAATGTAGATGCCTGCCTGGACATGTATGAAACTGTGTTCAATCCCCAGCCTGAAGGGGTGGAAGATAGTATGAGACATGTAGAAATACATTTAGCATATGATCTGTAGTCATGGCAATAAGGAATATACTTATTTAGAAATTGCCTAATGACACGAAGGAGGGAGTATAGGGAATAAATCTTTGCTTCCTCTCTCCAAATGATACAAACACCACTCAAACACCGGTCTACAGATAGGTATGATCCCCTAATTCTTTCTGAGAAGTTCCCTTCATTTAAGAGATGATGGAAAAACTACAATAAACATTTGGATCTTCTGGAAATTTTACAACTTTTTTTCTCCATGCTACCTCCTTTTTAAGGAGCATCACTAGAGATGAGAAAAGTTGTATTTCACAAAATCTGCTGTAATGTGTTTAAGGAGATTAAGAGAATACAAATTTGCAAAGAAGTCCGGTATCATTATTTGCAGATGATATGATATTATACATAAGTGACACCAAAAATTCTACCAGAGAACTTATACAGCTGATAAACAACTTTATTAACAACTTGTTAATCAAACAAATGAGTAGCCTTCCTTTATACAAATGATAAACTTGCTGAGAATGAAATTAGAGAAACAACATCTTCCATAATAGTCGCGGATAATGTAAAATATCTTGGGTTAATATCTTGGGTTAAACAAGTGAAAGATCTGTATGACAAGAACTTCAAGTCTCTCAAAAATGAAAACAAAGAAGACCTCAGAAGATGAAGAGATCTCCCATGCTCTTGTATTGGTAGAATTAACATAGTAAAAATGGCTATCCTATCTGCCTTAGTTAGGGTTTTACTGCTGTAAACAGATACAATGACTAAGACAGTTAGTTCTTATAAAAACAGCATTTTGTAGGGACTGGCTTACAGGTTAAGAAGTTCAGTCCATTATCATCAAGGCAGGAGCATGGCAGCATCTAGTCAGTCATGGTGCAGGCAGAGATGAGAGTTCTACATCTTCATCTGAAGGCTGCTAGTGGAAGACTTAATTCCAGACAGCTAGGAGTACAGTCTTAAAGTCCATGCCCACATTGACACACCTACTCTAACAAGGTCACACCTGCTCCAACAAGGCCACGCCTCCAAATAGTGCCACTCCTTGGGACAAGCATATACAAACCATCATACTGCCAAAAGTAATCTACAGTTTTAACGAGATCCCCATCAAAATTCCAACACAATTCTTCAAAGACATGGAAAGAGCAATTCTCAATTTCATATGGAAAAACAAAAAACCCAGGACAGCAAAAATAATTCTTTGTTTTGTTTTTGTTTTTTCTTTTTATTTCTTTTTTTCTTTTTATTGGATATTTTCTTTAGTTAACCTTTGACTTGTTATCCCCTTTCCCCATCCCCCACCCCTTGAGAACCCAATCCTATCCCTCCTCCCCCTGTTCTATGAGTGTGTTCCCGTACCCACCCACTCTTGCCTCTGCACCCAGGAATTCCCTTACACTGGGACATCAAGCCTTCACAGGACCAAGAGCTTCTCCTCCCGCTGATGCCCCACAAAGCCATCCTCTGCTACATATGCAGCTGGAGTCAGGGATCCCTCCAAGTATACTCCTTGGTTGGTGGTTCAGTCTCTAGGAGCTCTGGGGATCTGGTTGATTGATATTATTGTTCTTCCTATGGGGTTGCAAACCCCTTTAGCTCCATCAGTCCTTTCTCTGACTCCTACCTTGGCAACTCTATTGGGGACATATATCAGGCTCCTTTCAGCATGTTTCTTGAAACCCATAACTGTGTCTGGATTTGGTGACTGCATATGGGATAGATTCCCCAGGGAGGACATTCTTTGGATGGCCTTTCCTTCAGTTTTTGCTCTACACTTTGTCTCCGTATTTGCTCTCATGAGTATTTTGTTTCCCTTTCTAAGAGGGACCGATGCACGTACACTTTGGTCTTCCTTCTTCTTGAGCATCATGCAGTCTATGAATTGTATCTTGGGTATTCTGAGCTTTTGGACTAATATCCACTTATCAGTGAGTGCATACCATGTATGTTCTTTTGTGATTGGGTTACCTCACTCAGGATGATGTTTTATAGTTCCATCCATTTGCTGAAGAATTTCATGAATTCATTGTTTTTAATAGCTGAGTAGTACTCCATTGTGTAAATGTATCACATTTTCTGTATCCATTCCTCTGTTGAAAGATATCTGGATTCTTTCTAGCTTCTGGCTGTTATAAATAAGGCTGCTATGAACATAGTGGAACATGTATCCTTATTACATGTATTCTCCAGTTGAGAATTCTTTGTTTAGTTATGTACCCCATTTTTAGTAAGGTTATTTGGTTCTCTTGAGTCTAACTTGAGTTCTTTGTAAATATTGGATATTAGCCCTCTATCGGATGTAGGGTTGGTAAAGATCTTTTCCCAATCTGTTGGTTGCCCTTTTGCCCTATTGACAGTGTCCTTTCCCTTATAAAAGCTTTGCAATTTTGTGAGGTCCTATTTGTCAACTCTTGATCTTAAAGCATAAGCTATTGGTGTTCTGTTCAGAAAAATTTCTCCTGTGCCTATGTTTTTAAGGCTCTTCCCCACTTTTTCTTCTATTAGTTTCAGTGTATCTAGTTTTATGTGGAGGTTCATGATCTACTTGGACTTGAGTTTTGTACAAAGAGATAAGAATGGATCAAATTGCAGTCTTCTACATGCTCACTGCAAGTTGAACCAGCACCATTTGTTGAAAATGCTGTCTTTTTGTTACTGGATGGTTTTAGGTTCTTTGTCAAAGATCAAGTGACCATAGGTGTGTGGGTTCATTTCTGGACCTTCAATTCTATTCCATTGATCTGCCTGCTGTCCCTGTACCAATACCATGCAGGTTTGTTTGTTTTTTGTTTTTTTGTTTTTTATCATTATTACTCTGTAGTACAGCTTGAGGTCAGGCACGGTGATACCACCAGATTTTCTTTTATTGTTGAGAATAGTTTTCACTATCTTGGTTTTTTTTTTGTTGTTGTTCCAAGTGAATTCGCAAATGGTTCTTTCTAATTCTAAGAAGAATTGAGTTGGATTTTTGATGGGGATTGCATTGAATCTGTAGATTGCTTTTGGCAAGATAGCCATTTTTGCTATATTAATCCTGCCAATCCATGAGCATGGGAGATCTTTACATATTTTGAGGTCTTCTTCCATTTTTTTCTACAGAGACTTGAAGTCCTTGTCATACAGATCTTTCACTTGCTTGGTTAGAGTTACCCCAAGATATTTTAAATTACTTGTGACTATTGTGAACGGTGTTGTTTTCCTAATTTCTTTCTCAGAGTGTTTATCCTTTGAGTAGAGAAAGGCTACTGATTTATTTTAGTTAATTTTATATCCAGCCACTTTACTGAAATTGTTTATCAGCTGTAGGAGTTCTCTGGTAGAATTTTTGGGGTCCCTTAAGTATATGATCATATCATCTGCAAACAGTGATATTTTGACTTCTTCCCTTCCAATTTGTACCCCTTTCACTTTATTTTGTTGTCTAATTGCTCTGGCTAGGACTTTGAATACTATATTGAATATTAGGCAGAGAGTGGGCAGCCATGTCTAGTTCCTGAATTTAGTGGGATTGCTTCAAGTTTCTCTCCATTTAGTTTGATTTGGTTACTGGCTTTCTGTATATTGCTTTTACTATGTTTAGGTGTGGACCATGAATTCCTGATCTTTCCAGTACTTTTAACATGAAAGAGTGTTGAATTTTGTCAAATGAATTTTCAGCATCTAATGAAATGATCATACATTTTTTTCTTTGAATTTGTTTGTATAGTGGATTATGTTGATGGATTTCCATATATTCAACCATCCTTGCATCCCTAGGATGAAGCCTACTTGATCATGATGGATGATTGTTTCAATGTCTTCTTGGATTCGGTTAGCAAGAATTTTGTTGAGTATTTTTGCATCAATATCAATAAAGAAAGTGGCAGAACAAGTTTATATCTCTTCCTTGGCATTGCTAAAGACCTTAAAACATGGCTGTCCTGGAGTTCCTATGGAAGTTACGGGCCTAATGCTTGGTGAATTTGTTGATGTGTTTGAGTGATTAATGTGTTTGCTATGCCACAGTCATGAACTGGTGTCAGTGTAGAAGCAGTTGATCCTGTGTTCCAAGACAAACTGTTGTATATGCTAAGACAAACAGGAAGGCCCAAGATGGTTGTTGGTTGGTATCAGAGTCCTTCTGGCTTTGGCTGTTAGCTTTCTTGTGTGCATATAAACACTCAGCAGAGCTTTGAAACCTTGTCAGAGAGAGCTGTGGCAGTGGTTGTGGATCTCATTTAGAGTGTCAAAGGAAAGGTTATTATTGATGCCTTCAGACTGATCAATGCTAATATGATGGTCTTAGGACACGAATCAAGACAAATTACTTCAAATCTGGGCCACTTAAACAAGCCATCTATCCAGGCATTAGTTCACAGATTAAACAGACATTACTCCATCAATATTAATTACTGGAAAAATGAACTGGAACAGAAGATGCTGTTAAATTTGCATAAGAAGAGTTGATGGAAGGATTGGCACTTCAGGACTACAGTGAACACTGTAAACACAATGAATCAGTGGTAAAAGAGATTGAAATTAGCCTAGAATTATAATAATGCTGAATAATAAGAAGGAGGAGGAGGAGGAGGAGGAGAAGAAGAAGAAGAAAAAGGAGGAGGANGGAGGAGAAGGAGGAGGAGGAGGAGGAGGAGAAGGAGGAGGAGGAGAAGGAGAAGGAGAAGAAGAAGAAGAAAAGAAGAAGAAGAAGAAAAGAAGAAGAAGAAGAAGAAGAAGAAGAAGAAGAAGAAGAAGAAGAAGAAGAAGAAGAAGAAGAAGAAGAAGAAGAAGAAGAAGAAGAAATGACACCTGAACAGCTGGCAGTAAAGAACGCTGGCAAGCAGGATCCCAAACATCATTTGGAAGAACATGTGGATGTGCTATGACTTCAAATATTGTCCAGTGTTTGCTAGCAATGTTGGATACCATTGTATTTAAATAAAGTGATGTAGAGAGCTATCAGTGGCACTCTGAGTGCATTGTCCTTCCTTGTTCGTAACACTCACAGTCAAGCGGCCTGAAGGTGGTCTGATGAAGTATGAGACACCTGTGCCACCTCCCATCTCAGTTGTGCACTTGCTTCTGTTTATTTTGTCTGGGTTTTGCAGATTACAAAGTTGTTCAGTGAACAAATTTTGTTAAGATCCTATTTATTACTTGAAAAAAATCAGTAGCACAAATATATTTTGATTGTTGCTTACAAAATAAAATACATTTACAATCCAAAAAAGAAAAAGAAAGATAACATCACATTCTGCTATTGAGTTTCTACCCTGGTATTTTTTGTATGTTTTGTGTCAGTGTGTATTTTTAAAAATACCCCCTTTATAAAAAATTATTAGTGCTTCTGTAATTGTAGCAGCCTCTCCAAGGAACTCTTCTTGTTTGGACAAATGATCAGAACTATAATGGCTTCCTCAATCTGTCTCCATGATGGTGTCTGGGTTTGTAGAAGAGGAGTGGATTAGTAATCTCCTAGCTCCAAGGGGGAAGAAAATTGCATGGTTCTCATCAGCCCTGAGTTCCATTGCAAGGCTTGTTCTCTATCTGGATCTTTGGAGCCTTGGTGATTTTGATGCATAAATTCTTGGATGATGAAGGCCAGGGGTCCTTTCCAGTTGATTCTGCACAGTTCAGGGAAGCTCTTGGATTCTGGTAGTCAATAACTGTTACCAGCCTGGGGAAGCTTTATAACCTTCCTGCCCTAGCTTTCCAGCCAGCCTTTGAATTATGGTTTGCTGCATCTTTTCAGTGTGAAAATCAGGGGTAGCAGAGAGCGCTACTTCAGGTTCCCTCTGTTCAGCCGACTGCAGCTGTTCTGTTGATCCTCTGCTACCCGTGCAAGTGGGAGTAGATGTCTAAGTTTGGACATGTCCCCTTGGCTTTCTTAGCCCATTCTCAGACTCCCTATGGAGTCTGACCCAGACAAGGAAAGGCCAGCAGGTAAGTTCCTCAGCTCTGACTTCTGTCTTCTTCACGTAGCCCCTTTGGAGAAGGAAGTAGGAGGCTTCCAGCATCCCCTCTGCTTCCTTAGCATGTAGGTAGGTATGTCACAGAACACGTGTGGTCACAGTACAGCCTACAGGAGTCAGGTCTTGTCTTCCACTATGTGAGGCAGGGGGATTGAATTTAACCTATCAGATTTGGCAGCAATCACCTTTACCAGAGTCATGTCACAGGTCCAAGCCTTTTCAGCTTTCATATAGACGTGAATTGCCTGAGGACATTGCTAAGATGCAGGATCCAATTCAGGGAATTCAGGGATGGCTTAAAATTGTACTTTTTTAAAAAAAACAAACTCCAGGTTAAGGCAATGCTGCTGTGTTTGGACTACACTTTTAGTATAAAATTGCTAGTTTTATGCCCCTTCATTTGAGAGCCATCCTTCGGCCTTTCTCTGTGGCTGTAATGGCAGAATGGGTCTGGGGCAAGGAAAAAATACAATCAGATAACATAATCTCTGTAATGCACGTCATCAATTTAATCATCATATCACTCCTTACAGACAGCATGTATAAAACTGATGAAGAAATCTTAAGGTCAAATAGGCTAAATATTTGTCCAAAGTCCAATGGCTCATACCTGTGTCCTTTCTTCTCTCCTTGTTGCTTTTTGTCATCTGCCTCATTCAGGTTTAGGAAACAGGACAGTGGCAGTATGCTTGCCTCGCACGATCCATTTAGGCCCTGGGTTCAAGCCCCAGCACCACCCAAAACCAAAAACAGCAAAACAATTTCTTTGGACCAGTGAGAAGGCTCAGCTGGGAAAAGTGCTTGCTTTTTAAAAAGAGGGTAGTGATTACACTCTGACTCTCATTCTCATACAGATTCTTTTCATACATATACCAAAACATAGAAGAAACAGTAGGATTAAATGACTGTGTTTTCTGTGTGAATGCATTTGTTTGTGTTTGCACATGTGTGTCTTGCCAGTTAACATTTACTATACTTGTTTTCACTTCCTTCATCTCTCCATTCATAGAATTCGATTAAATACCTAATATTCACTGGGGCTGGAGAGACAGCTCAGCAGTTAAAAGCACTTTTCTGCTTTTGCAGGAGACCTGGATTCAGTACCCAGCACCTACACGATTGCTCACAAACATCTGTAACTCCAGCTCTAGGGGATTCAATGCCTTCTTCTGACTTCCTCAGGCACCAAGCACACCACATTATGCACATAGACACATGCAGAAGCACACACATAAATATAAGTATTAAAAAAAATCTAATGTTCAGCCAGAACTCAAATTTTCCTCACTATACCCAGTATCTTTTATAGCTTTCCTGCCTCTGGAAATTATAGGTCTCTGAACCAAAATTATAGATCATTTCAAAACAACTTGCCATCTAAATGTACATTTTGTTTCATTTTAAAAGCATTCATTGTTTAGTTTACTTAGTTACACTTTTGTGAGTTCTTTAAATAGGGACAACTGGCATAAAGGCTGCTGTTTGGGTATTGTGTGGGAAGAGCACTGTAACAGTGGCATTTTGCTATTCTATGGCAATTCACAGGAGGAGACCATTGGCAATGGTCACTGCACAGGTCTATTCATGGGCCTGTGTCTCTGCCTACCCATGGCTAACTTGGGTTAGCCCTACCATCTGCCTCTGCCACCTTGGAGCTGGTCAGCTGAGGCAGGACTTCACAGACCTTCAGTATCTTACATTTTCAGGAGGCAATTACCTGTGTTGCTGTTTGAGCACATTAGAAAATAGTTACTCACAATTATTAACTTTCCTAAGATAAATCAGTGCCTAAATTGTAGCAACACCCATTCTTCCTATATTTATATGATCCATATGATCTCTTTAAGAGGCAGGAGCCTCTGCCACAGCTATAAAGCCACTGGGAAACCACTTACAATGTCTATGTAACCATTTCCTCTACAAATGGTTTAATAGACTTTCTATGGGAAACAGGAAATTAACAATGGCCTAACATCAGTCTTTTCAATTTCTCAATTTCTGAAACTGGGCAGCCTAGTCCATTGAAGAATAGTTCTGAACAAACAAGGCTATTTAAAGAATCAAACGTCCTGTGAAGGCTCTCATTCAAAACAAGTGAGAACTCAGAACACTGTAAGAGGAGTCAAGGAAGAACATGGCTATAATTCACAGGGTCTTTTCTTTCCTCCTACACTGGCTTTACCTTTGTAACAGGTTTTATTTGTTTGTTTGTTTGTTCGTTTGTTTGTTTCCTGGAGATTTTAAAGATGCCAAGAATTCTAGGTGATGATAAATGACGTCTTCCCTAAAAGCCTCCTTCTTCCCTTCTTCTCTATTGACTGCATTTTCAAAATTCCATATGAGTCCTATTTATTAATACTAAAAACAATACAACAAAACCAACAAACACAAGAAGCATGTTTTAGCCCTAGTGTCACAATGGTTCTTTTCAATAATTTCTCATTCCTAGTCTAGGAACCACAAGTGGAAATAGCTCAGGGTATTATCAGCATTCACTTTTTTTCTTTTAATTTTAAAAGGGCCATATGGTCATAATTTTTGATTCCCTATTATATATGTGTATAGCCTTCTTCTAGGCTCTTTAAAAATAGCATATAGCTGAATCTGTGAGATTAGAAATATAAGATTCTGACTGTCTGCCTTCCCATAAGCCAAAGTTTACCCAGAAGTGGTGAGCCTGCACCTTAGCTCTATAACACAGACACAGCCTTGAATGTTCTGATGATGCGGACAACTTTACATACGGCTAGACACATGTCATTCCCCACACGTATCAAGAATGTTGGTTCTGGGCTCAGTCCTGCTCCTCCCTGGTCTTCTCTTTCAGTGATTTCAATATAAACACAGAAGATCCTTCCAATCCCGGCATCATAGTTTACTCGCATCCAACCTGCAATAACCTTGAATAGGTCTCCTGATAGCCTAACATGGACTGAGGAGTAGGACTCTGGAAAACCTCATACCCTCACTTACTTCTTTTACTTTTGTGACCCATCAGCATCCTAGCTCTTGCCTCAGAATCAGAACACCTTTCCACTGACCCTTTCCTCTGTGCATCTAAAACCAAACATTGTAATGCTATTCTTGCCATTCTTGTTTCAGTCAGCTCTGACTAAGTACTCACTCACAATTAGCCACCTATCTACTCTCACAGCAACTCCATCACACTTTTCTTCTCTCTCCTCAGAGTCCCACAATATCTTGTCATTTCCTTATGCTTGGTCCACAATCTTCCTTTCTCCATTTCTTTATTTTTATTTTTATTTATTTATTTTTTATTTTTTTATTTTTTCGAGACAGGGTTTCTCTGTATAGCCCTGGCTGTCCTGGAACTCACTTTGTAGACCAGGCTGGCCTCGAACTCAGAAATCCTCCTGCCTCTGCCTCCCTCGTGCTGGGATTAAAGGCGTGAGCCACCACGCCCGGCTCCTTTCTCCATTTCTGAGACATCAAAGTAATCAGGTAATCCCATGACCTCATGATCATTTCTGACACCTGTGTGCCCATCCACATGCCCTGCCTTCCTGTCAGCTATAAGAGATGAAGTTGTTGTGTTTCTATAAAATACCTGACTCCTGGTGCACTCAGGCATGGGCTCCATCTCCTCTACTCTTTCAAGAAATTCCTTTAATAACTCTCCTTCCATCTCCTACATTGTTTGCTTTTGCTCTCTGTTAGATCATCCACAGAAGTAGATACACGTGAATCTTTTTCTCAAATTTAATGTTTAAAATTTATTACTGTATGCATGATGTCTGTATGAGAGTGTGCCACAGAAGTCAGTGTGAGAGACACAAATATAGGAGACAATTTAGTAACCTGGGAGCTCCATTTAGTTTTGGGTTATGTATCTTTCATTCTTGTGGTAATGTACTTGACAGCCCAATTTCTTCATATGCACTGTCCTCTAGAAATCTTTTATGAAGCATTTCTTATTTACCATCTTATGCCTATAAATAATATGAATGTGCATAAAGTTATGGGGAAGAGCATGTGCTGTAAGACCTAATCTATCAATCAAAATAGAGAGCCATTCAAACTATACCCCTTAATAACTGAACCCATCCTTCTCCCCAGCCCCCTAAAAGAAAGTCCCTAAACAATAGTCAGGGCCCTTGGGATATTCTCATTTATGGGCACCCATCACTCTTCAGTAATGTCCACTATCACTCAGCTCCAAAGGATGTTGTCTTGCTTCTTTTTGCTACTTGCTATAAGCCTCAATTTCCAGCTCTTCAGAGTATAAACCGAGAACCTGGAAACACGCAGCCCAGTTCCCAACCACCAGTAGCAAGAAGATAACTTGCAGGAGTTCGTTTTCTTTTATACCCAAGAGTTCCAGGGATTGAACTTGAGCTGGTTAGGAAATGCTTTTATCTAATGAGCCACCTCACCAGCCTGTGTTCTATTGTTTAAAAACTAAAGAAATCAACAACAACAACAACAACAACAACAACAACAACAACAAGCCCAATACTTTCTTTGACCCACTTTTCTATACACCATTATCCAATTTCTTTGAGGAAAACAAACAAACAAACAAAACCTTCAGAAGAGTTGGTTATATTTGCTCCTTTCACTTTTTCCTGGCTATTTTCTCCAAACTGTCACTTCCACTTAAACTATTCTTGTCATGACCACATTTCTAAGTTTCTATTTGGAACAAAATTATTCAAAAGAACAGTCAATATATACTGTTGCCAGTTTCTTTCCTTTTATTCTTTTAAAATGGATTCTAATCCATAGCAAGCCACTGAAAGTTCTCTTGACTCACTGTGGTTGAATGACTGTGGTCCTCATAAGCTCAGATATTTAAATGCTTGTTCCCCAGTTGGTAAGACTAACTCTAAAACTAAATGGAGCTCCCAGGTTACTAAAGTGTCTCCTATATTTGTCCGGAAAGGATTAGGAGGTGTGGTCTTGTAGGGAAAGGAATGTCCCTGGGTGTTGGTTTTGAAGTTTCAAAAGCCATATCATTTCCAATTGCCCAGCCCTCTCTGTTTCCTGTTTGTTGACCAAGATGAAGATGTTAGCTATTGTTCTATCACTATACCTACCTGCCTGCTGCCATGCTCCTCACCAGGATGGTCATGGACTCATCTTTTGAAACTGTAAGCCCCATAATAAACCCTTTCTTCTATAAGTTGCATTGGTCGTGGTGTCTTATCACAGCAATTGAAAAATAACTTAAGACTCCTTTGCCAATGATTCTTCTGTTCTAAAATCCAGTTGTGACATCTCTTGCTCCTCCTCACTGACTTCAATGCAGCCTGCATTTGAACATGTCGATTTACATCTTTGCTTTTCCAACACTGCATTGTCCTGGCTTCTATCCCACTTCCCTGATCACCCCTGACCTGAGTCCGCAGGCCTTGAATGGGCACATCTGCCCTATCTCCAACATGGATGTCCTCAGCTCTAACCTCTCAACTCCAAACTCAAAAGGCTGACTGGTAACAGAACTCTATTGTCTAAGTCACCTCCAGCATAGTATGCCCAAAGGCTTTTCCTGCAAAGATCAGCTCCATCATGACTTCTCCATTTCTTCTACCAATGCAATGGTCCTAGTTTCTCTTGTCAAAATCTTGGGAGTCATCCTTGATGTCTTTTATAGCACACTCTCCAGTTCATCTCACAATCACACTAACTGTACCCCCACATCATAGCCTACTATAAAATTCATCTCAAAATCATGTTACTGAACCCCCATATCATATTTGCTATTCACTGCTATTGTTACAATCTAATGGGAGAAAAATGTCTTACCCTGACTCCTAGAATCAGTCCCCAAGATATATCATTGCTTCTACATAGTCCACATTTTATCTATGAGCCAGAGTGATCCATGCAAAACATAAAGCAGATATTGAGTCCTCCACTCAAAATCCTGTAGTGATTTCTGATTACACTAAGAATGAAATCCAAAATTATTACAATAGTATACAAGTCTTGTGTTACTTTTCTTGTTGCTGTAAGATGATATCTGACAACAGCAACTTAAAAGACGGAAGGAATGAAACAGTCTATAACAACAGCGGGACTGAGACAGTCCATCACAACAGCAGGATTGAGAGACTGTGCCCTTGTGTTGGTGAGGAGTTGACCCCTGCTGAGCTTGCTTTGCAAGTCAATCCAGCTGAAACAAAAGATGGGTCTTTAGGATTTGCCTATATAAACAGAGTCTAAGATTGAACTTTGAGCCTTGATCAGAGAACCTTTGTCTTGGCTTCATTCTTCTCCTGCCTGCTCATCCTATTGCATTCCCAGCTTCCCTTTCAGGTATACTCAGTTTTCCATGGCTGCTGGACAGCAGCTATAAGACAGTCCATCACAACAGCAGGACTGAGACAGTCCACCACAACAGCAGGACTGAGACAGTCCATCACAACAGCAGGACTGAGACAGTCCATCACAACAGCAGGAGCAGCTGGTCAAACTACAGAAGGAAGCAGATGGAGGTGAGAGCTGGCATTTGGCTAACTGACTCCTTTTCATTCAGTCTGAGACCCTGGCCTATGGGTTAGTGCTACCCAGGGTCAGGATGGGTCTGACTTATCCTTTCTAGAAACACCTTCATAGACACATGCAGATGTTTACACAGTGATTCTCAATATAGCCAGGTTGACAATGAAGATTATCCACCACAAAGCCCCAGATGATTTATCCTCCCACATCCATCTACTTTCTTGTTCTCTGAATATCCTAGGTTTATGTATGCAGAGTCCTCTGCTTATTTTTTTCTCTCCTAGAATGCTTTTTCCCCCAAGATAAATGCCCAGCTAACAATGAGGTTTCACTTTTACCTCAATTCAACAGGAGCTCTCTAACATCTTAGCTAATTTTTTTGTTTCTTCTGCAAAATTTTTAGCTTTCTAATGGCTATTTTTTCCTCCCTTGCTAAAATGCAAAGTGTAAATGGAAAAATTTTTGTTTTGTTTATGACAGGCACACAGTAGGTATACAACAAATACTTATTGGATGTTTAAAAAAAATACAAAAATGTATTGTGTGTTCCTTAAATGGTTGATAGCATTTGTCCATTTGCCACAAAATCATTTGAACCTGATGTTATTTTTGTGGACTTTTACCCCAAATCCTGATTTATTTTTTGATTGTAGGTCTATGTAGATTTTCAATTGTATGGTTGTCAGTGTTGATGAGTTAAGCATTTCTATCAGGTTATATTCTTTATTTAAGTTTAGAAATGTATTGTCTCAAAGCTGCCCAAATGTTCTCTTAACTTGTACAAAGAAGCACTGTGACTCTGCTTTTTTTCAAAGTTCTCCTTATGCATTCTCTATAGCTCCATATAGGACCAGTTATTGGTGATGCTCTGCATTGACTTTCATTTCTCCCATTACTGTCTTTGGCCACACTTTGTTGGTCTTTTACACATTATCCAAGTTACAGTCTGCAAAGAGTTAGAGAATACTTACCATATCCTTTCTGCTTTCTTCTCACTGGATGGGGGTATGGGGTGTGATTTAGATCCTTGACTCCTTAAAGTTAGGCAAGACCATTTGACTATACCCCTTTAGATGGAAATATTTAAAAGGCTATGTACTGAAAAGGCCCTGTGTCCATCCAACCACTCACACCATCGGTTGGGTGGCCTCATCTGTGAGGAAGACATTCCTGTCAGAGACTTATTGCTCCCTCTAAGATTCCTCAGTGGGATGGAGAAGAGCTCTGTCCTCCACTCCTGCAGAATCATGCCCCCTGACTGTGGGGAATGGAAGGGGCTCAGAGGGGTGACATAGGCCACTGAAGCAGATGAGGGCAGCATGAAGCCTGGTGTGATCTCCAGACCCAGGAGTGAAGAAGAGCATGGCATCCCCTGGGAGCTGGAGGCAGCTGAAGAAACCCCCCAGAACCCAGCCTGCAGGAATTGTGGTCACTCTGTTGCAGAGTGATGCAAGAGGTGGCCTCACCACCCCTGGAAGCCCCAGAGGCCACCCATGCCACCTCTAATGGTGGCCTCATTCGAAGCTTGCTTGGCCTGGGTAGGGTGAAGGCCCAAGAAAGCTGTAGCACAGAGAGGTCTGCCCTGATGGCATGGCCAAGGTCCAGAAGATTGACAGGAGCCCAGGGGAGAAAGGGTGGAGAAGCAGGCACACATAGATTGTGGAGGCAAACAAAGGAAGAGGAAGCAGAGCCATAGTTCCCCAATGTGGCTCTGCAGATGAGGTGCCTGGAGGCTGTCCAGCTGGATCTGAACACCATGAATGCCCAGGCAGACCTTGCCTTCCAGAAGCTGGAACACAAGTAAGGGTAGACCCAGCAGTACTACCTGGAATACAGGAGTTATGTAATCCAGAGCATCCCAGGCTTCTGGTTCAGTTCCCTTCCAAATCCCCTGCAGCTGTTCGAAAATGATTACAGGCCAAGATGCAGAGATGTTAAGATACTTGATGAACCTGGAGGTGAAGGAGTCCAGACTCTCTAGGGTAAGTTGTTGTTTCAAGTTCTTTCGAAGAAACTCCTTCTTTAGAAGCAAGCTGATTGTCAAGGCATACTAGGTCAGAACCACTGGCCAAGTGGTATCTTCATTCATGGAAATCGGGATGTCACATGTAGTTTCTTCACCTGGCTTTCAGACTACAGCCACCCAGAGTGTGACAGGATCACCCAGATTATCAAAGAGGTCTTCTGGACAAACCCACTGCAGTACTATTCCTTACAAGCAGCCCCCCCCCCCCCAGCCAGAAGTCACCAATAAAGAGAGCCTGTGGAGATCCCTAGGCCCTTTGGGTTCCAATCTTGTTAATAATGGTCTGTGTCACTACTCCCATACAGGTCCTCAATGACTTATTATTGGACCAATGACTGGGTAAAAGAACAGGTATACCTTCTTTTGTGTGTTGACATTTCTGTACCCTCCCTAAGCTTTTGGTTTTAAACTTTGCAGCTATAAGACTGAAAATTCGATGGTTCTGCTGCCTCTTTCCCACACAATCATTATGGCTTTCTGCATTTTTATTACCTGATACAAATGTCTGGTCCGCCCGTTCTAAGCTAAGCAAATGATTTCACACTCTTTTTCTGTACTGTTTGGGCACGATTTGTTTCAAGGGCCTTTGGTCTTCTACCTGGATTTCAAGCTATGCCTGGTAACCTAATTTACCCTTTTCTGTAGTTGTCAGTATAGACAAATGGCCTGTGGAAAACTGTGGAGGGTTGCTGACATCAATTAAGAACTTAGTAATTTGCCATTTGGTTTGTGTAACTTACATGGTTCCATATTGTTGGTTGTTAAGGATTTCCCCACTTGAGTGGCTGCCAGCAGATGAACAAACACCAGAACATTGACCATTATCAGCTAATATTTTCTGTTGTCTGTTAAACAAGGATCTCCAGAACTGGTAATGGAGAAGACTTTCTGCCAGACTATAAAAAGATCCTATCCTTAGGGATTTCCTTTTCTACTCACTACTACCACCACCCATTATCATCAGCCAGAAACTTCACTGACAACTTGGGTGAAGGGTAAACCATATTCTCAAGGAACAGACACAACCCCAACCAGTGAACTAATAAAAACTTAGGCACCTTTATTTGCCTCCATTCCTCAACCTGAAAATAAATGTTGCCAGGGTACTAGCTGTAGGAAGAGTTTCCCTAATTGTCTCTTGATTGGGTAAATAAAGATGGCAGAATCCAATCATTGAGTGAAGATAGAGAGATGGGTTTTCCAGATCTCAGGAGGAAGGGGAGTAGACTAGAGAGAGGATTGAAATTCAGTGAGGCCGTGGAGTAGATAGGAAGCTGCAGATATGTAGATCTCTAGGTTCACCAATAGTTTCTAGCCTTCCGCAGGTGGCTGTAGAGGCTAAGGAGGATGGGATGAGACAAGATATTCTTCACCCAGATTTTGAGCTATCTGTTCAGTTGTTTTTTTGTTTGTTTGTTTGCTATTATTATTATTATTTTTTTAGATATTTTCTTCATCTACATTTCAAATACTATCCCAAAAGTCCCCTATACCCTCCCTGCCACCCTGCCCTGCTCCCCAACCCACCCAATCTTGCTTCCTGGCCCTGGCATTCCCCTGTACTGGGGCATATAATCTTTGCAAGACTAAGTGCCTCTCTTCCATTTGATGGACTACTAGGGACGCTACATATTCACCTAGAGACACAAGCTCTGGGGGGTACTTGGTAGTTCATATTGTTGGTCCTCCTATAGGGTTGCAGACCCCTTTAGCTCCTTGGGTACTTTCTCTAGCTCCTTCATTGTGGGCCCTGTATTCCATTCAATAGATGACTGTGAGCATCCACTTCTGTTTGTTTTCCATCCTTTCACTCTGAGCTAGTGTCTGTCTTTTTCCCTGAGGTGGGTTTCCTGTAAGCAGCAAAATGTTGGGTCCTGTTTATATAGCCAGTCTGTTAATCTATGTCTTTTTATTGGGGAATTGAGTCCGATGATATTAAGAGATATTAAAGGAAAGTAACTGTTGCTTCCTGTTATTTTTGTTGTTAGGTTTGGAATTCTGTTCTTGTGGCTGTCTTCTTTTAAGGTTGTTGAAGGATTACTTTCTTGCTTCTTGTAGGGCATAGTTTTGATCCTTGTGTTGGTGTTTTCCCTTTATTATCCTCTGAAGGGCTGGCTTTGTGGAAAGATATTGTGTGAATTTGATTTTGTGATGGAATACTTTGGTTTCTCCATCCATGGTAATTGAGAGTTTTGCTGGGTATAAAAGCCTAAGCTGGCATTTGTGTTCTCTTGGTGTCTGTGTAACATCTGTTCAGGATCTTCTGGCGTCCATAGTCTCTGATGAGAAGTCTGGAGTAATTCTAATAGGCCTGCCTNTATATGTAACTTGACCTTTTTCCCTTACTGCTTTTAGTATTCTGTCTTTATTTAGTGCATTTGTTTTTCTGATTATTATGTGCCTGGAGGAATTTCTTTTCTGGTCCTGTCTATTGGGAGTTATGTAGGCTTCTTGTATCTTCATGGGCATCTCTTTCTTTAGGTTTGGGAAGTTTTCTTCTATAATTTTGTTGAAGATATTTGATGGCCCTTTAAGTTGAAAATCTTAATTCTCATTTACTCCTATTATCCGTAGGTTGGTCTTCTCATTGTGTCCTGGATTTCCTGGATGTTTTGAGTTAGGATCTCTTTGCATTTTGCATTTTCTTTGATTGTTGTGTCCATGTTCTCTGTGGAATCTTCTGCACTTGAGATTCTCTCTTTGTTCTCTTGTATTCTGTTGCTGATGCTCACATCTATGGTTCCTGATTTCTTTCTTAGGATTTCTATCTCCAGAATTGTCTCCCTTTGCATTTTCTTTATTGTTTCTACTTCCCTTTTTAAATCTTGGATGGTTTTGTTCAACTCCATCACCTGTTTGGTTATGTTTTCCTGTAATTCTTTAAGGGATTTTTGTGCTTCCTTTTTAAGGCCTTCTACCTGTTTAGCCGTGTTCTCCTGTATTTCTTTAAGTGAGTTATTAATTTCCTTCTTAAAATCATCTACCAGCATCATGAGATAATCATTTTAAATCTGAATCTTGCTTTTTGGGTGTGTTGGGGTTCCCAGGGCTCACTGTGGTAGGAGTGCTAGGTTCTGATGATGCTGAGTGGTCTTGGTTTCTGTTAGTAAGATTCTTACATTTGCCTTTCACAGTCTGGTAATCTCTGGTGTTAGTTGTTATAGCTGTCTCTGGCTGTCTCTTGTTCCTCCTCTGATTCTGTTAGCCTCTGACAGCACTCCTGGGAGTCCAACACTCTCCTGAGTCTCAGTGGTCAGAGCCCTCCCTGGAGGCCAACTCTCCTCTGGCGGGGAAAGGGTGTAGAGGTCTGGAACTCAGTTCTACCACCTGGCTGAAGATGAAGGCCCGAAAAGGGCCCTGTCTCAGAAGCTATGTGGCTTCTCCAGCCCACGAGCTGTCCTGTGCAGACTGGTCTCTCTCTTTTTTCTTTCTTGAAACAAAGTGTTGCTATGTATACCCTGGCTAACATTGAGTCTATGGTGATCCTCCTGCCTTAGGCACCCATGTTAGGAGTATAGGCATGCTCCATGTATTAGTCAGGGTTCTCTAGAGTCACAGAACTTGCAGATAGTCTCTATATAGTAAAGGAATTTATTGATGACTTACAGTCTGCAGTCCAAATCCCAACAATGGTTCAGTAGTAGCTGTGAATGGAAGTCCAAGGATCTAGCAGTTGCCGAGTCCCACACCGCAAGAAGGCGAAAGAGCAAGAGACAGACTCCCTTCTTCCAATGTGCTTATATGGTCCCCAGCAGAAGGTGTAGCCCAGATTAAAGGTGTGTGCCACCACACCTTTAATCCCAGATGATCTTGGACTCGGAGATCTCCCTGTCTTAATCTTCTGGATTCAATCACCACTGTGTCTCAAGATCTCCATACCAAGATCCAGATCAGAAACTTCTATCTCCCAGTCTCCAGATTAGGTTCACTGGTGAGCCTTCCAATTCTGGATTGTAGTTCATTTCAAATATAGTCAAGTTGACAACCAGGAATAGCCACTACACTCCACTATGTTCAGCATTATTATTTTATCTGCATATCCCTAAAGCAAAGTGTATAGTACAAAATGGACACATCTAAATTAATATGTAGTAAATGATGCCCAAATATGTTGAGGTTTTTGTCTTTTACTGTGTATTTTAATGCTACATGCAGGCCCCCAAGACCTAGAGTCTGCACATAGACCTGTGACCCTGCCCCAAGTTGTTTTTGATTGGCAAATAAAGATGCAAACAGCTAATAGCTGGGCAGAAGAGACATAAGTGAGGTTTAAGTTTCCCTGGCTTTGGGTCTGAGAAGAACCGTGAGGAGGAGAAGAAGGTGCAGGAGGAGGAAGCTGCCATGTGTGAGGTCAACCATGAAAACATGGTCCTGAGAACTAGACAATTGGAGTTAAAGGCAGACCAGGTGAAACATAATAAGTAGTAAACAATAACTTGTGGTTATCAATAGGAAAGTAGATTCTAATAACATAGAGGGCAAGCAAGACTTATTGTAAATATAAATATATGTCTTTTATCAGGGAAATAAATGATCAAAGATGGGGGAGAAACACTGTGTTGTTATTAAGTAATTTCTAGTCCTTCTGGTCTGAGCCTCTAACCAGAGCAGACCATGGTCACTGGCTCCGCACCAAGTCCCACAACACCCAAAGGAAGCTTGACTCTCAGGTGCTCTAACATACCAGGATCACAGGTGAGGAGGCCACAACATCTGCGCCAACACCTGGAGTAACTGATTTCCCATGGATCAAGGGATTCAGGAACCCCCAGCCAGACAGTGGCACAGAATACTTCTGGTCTAAATCTATACCTGGAACAGACCTAGGGTGATAACTCTCCACCCACTCTTAAAATACCCAAAGGGAGCCTAATTCTCAGGTGCTCTGAAACAGCCAGGATCATAAGATCACAGGATAACAGAGGAAGCTCGACTCCCAGGAGATCAGACACACCCATAAACACTGGAGATCTGACACACTCAAGATCACAGCAGAGGCCACAACATCTTTCCCAACACCCAGAATAACTGGGAGCCCCACAGGAACCAGAGAAATATAAACCACTGCACAACCAGAGGCACAGGTTCCTTCCAGCTTGCATGTGTACCTGGAGCATATTGAGGGTTTTGCCCCCCCCCAACCCTGCAACAGGCAGAGAAAACTTGACTCCTAGCTCTAAAACAACAGGATCTCAGGATCCCAGGACCCCAGAATCACAGGATCCCAGAGTCAACAGGACTCTGAATAGTTCTGACACAACCAGGATCACAGGAGGGACATCCTCCTGTCAGAGAGAGCAAGGGCAGGTAGCACAAGAGATAATCAGATGGCAAGAGGCAAGCACAAGAACATAAGCAACAAAAACCAAGCTTACATGGCATCATTGGAACCCAGTTCTCCCACCACAGCAAGTCCTGGATACCCCATCACACCAGAAAAGAAAGACTCCAATTTAAAATTACTTCTCATAATGAGGACATAGGATTATAAGAAGGACATAAATAATTCCTTTTAAAAAATACAGGTGAAAACAGGTAAACAGGTAGAAGTCCTAAAAGAGGAAACACAAAAAAACCTTAAAGAATTAGAGGAAAACACAACCAAACAGGTGAAGCAATTGAATAAAACCATCCAGGATCTAAAAATGGAACTATAAAAAAACACAAAGGAAGACAACATTGGAGATAGAAAACCTAGGAAAGAGATCAGGAGTTATAGATGCAAGCATTACCAGCAGAATACAAGAGATAGAAAAGAGAAGCTCTGGTGCAGAAGATATCATAGAAAACATTGACACATAGTAAAAGGAAATGCAAAAAGCAAAAAGGTCCTAACCCAAAACATGCAGGAAATCCAGGACACAAAAGAAGGCAAAACCTAAGGATAATAGGTATAGAAGAGAGTGATGATTCCCAACTTAAAGGGCCAGTAAATCTCTTCAACAAAATTATAGAAGAAAGAGATGCCCATGAACATGCAAGAAGCCTACAGAACTCCCAATAGATGGGACCAGAAAAAAATTCCTCCCATTACATAATCATCAAAACACCAAAAGCACAAATCAAAGATAGAATATTAAAAGCAGTAAGGGAAAAAGGTCAAGTAATATATAAAGGTAGATCTTTCAGAATTACACCAGACTTCTCACCAGAGACTATGAAAGTTAAAAGATCCTGGGCAGAAGTCATACAGACCTGTAGAGAGCACAAATGCCGCAGGCTACTATACCCAGCAAAACTCTCAATTACCATAGATGGAGAAACCAAGATATTCCATGACAAAACCAAATTTATACAGTATCTTTCGACAAATTCAGCCCTACAAAAGATAATCGGTGGACAATTCCAACACAAGGAAGGAAGCTAAACCCTAGAAATGCAAGAGGGTAATCTTGTTTCAAAACACCCAAAAGAAGATAGCCACACAAACATTATTCCACCTCTAACAAACAATAACAGGAAGCAATTACTTTTCCTTAATATCGCTTAATATGAATGGAATCAATTCCCCAATAAAAAGAAATAGACTAACAGACTGATTATATAAACAGGACACAACATTTTGCTGCATACAGCAAACCCACCTCAGGGACAAAGACAGACAGTACCTCAGAGTAAAAGCCTAGAAAACAATTTTCCAAGCAAATGGTCCCAAGAAACAAACTGGAGTAGCCATTCTAATATCAAATAAAATCGACTTTCAACCTAAAGTTATCAAAAAAGACAAGGAGGGGCACTTTATACTCATCAAATGTGAAATCTACCAAGATGAACTCTCAATTCTGAACAGTTATGCTCCAAATGCAAGGGCAGCCACATTCATTAAAGAAACTTTAGTAAAGCTCAAAGCACACATTGCACTGAACACAATAACTGTGGGAGCCTTCAACACCTCACTCTTATCAATGGACAGATCATAGAAACAGAAACTAATCAGAGACATAGTGAAACTAACAGAAGTTATGAACCTAATGGATTTAACAGATATCTATAGAACATTTTGTCCTAAAACAAAAGGATATACCTTATTCTCAGCACCTCATGGTACCTTCTNCAAAACTGACCTCAACAGATACAAATATATTGAAATTATCCTATGCATCCTATCAGATCACCACAGACTAAGGCTGGTCTTCAATAACAACATAAATAATAGAAAGCCCACATACACATGGAAGCTGAACAACACTCTACTCAATGATAACTTGGTCATGGAAGAATAAAGAAATTAAAGACTTTTTAAAGTTTGATGAAAATGAAACCACAACATAACCAAACTTATGGGACACAATGAAAGCAGTCATATGAGGAAAAATCATAGCTCCAAAAAGGAACTGGAGAGATCATACACTAGCAGCTTGACAGCACACCTAGAAGCTATAGAACAAAAGGAAGGACATAGACCCAAAAGGAGTAGACCATCAGAAATAATCAAACCCAGGGATGAAATCAATTAAACAAAAGAATTATACAAAGAATCAGCCAAACCAGGAGCTGATTCTTTGAGAAAATCAACAAGATAGATAAACCCATAGCCAGACTAACTAGAGNGCACAGGGACAATATCCTAATTAACAAAACGGAAATGAAAAAGGGGAAATAACAACAGAATCTGAGGAAATCCAAAACATCATCCGATCCTACTACAAAACCCTCAACAAAATTGGAAAACCTGGATAAAATGGACATTTTCTACACTGATATCAGGTACCAAAGTTAAATCAGGATCAGCTTAACGATCCCATATCCCCCAAAGAAATAGAAACAGTCATTAACAGTCTCCCAACCCAAAAAAGCTCAGGACCAGATGGGTTTAGTGAAGAATTCTACCAGAACTTCAAAGAAGAGCTAATTCCAATACTCCTCAAACTATTCCAGAAAATAGAAACAGAAAGTACTCTACCNAGTTCATTCTATGAAGCCACAATTACTCTGATATCTAAACCACACAAAGACCCAACAAAGAAAGAGAAGTTCGGATCAATTTCCCTTATGGATATTAATGTAAAAATACTCAATAAAATTCTTGCCAACAGAATCCAAGAACACATAGAAAAAAAAAATCATCCATCATGATCAAGTAAGCTTTATCCCAGGGATGCAGGAATGGTTCAATATATGGAAATCTATCAACATATCCACTATACAAACAAATTCAAGGAAAGAAAGCAAACGATCATTTCAGAAGATGCTGAAAAAACATTTAACAAAATGTAACAACCTTTCATGTTAAAATTCCTGGAAATGTCAGGAATTCAATGCCCACACCTAAACATAGTAAAACCAATCTACAGCAAACCAGTAGCCAACATCAAAGTAAATGGAGAGAAATTTGAAGCAATCCCACTAAAATCAGGGACTAGATGAGACTACCCACTCTCTCCCTACATATTCAATATAGTACTTGAAGTCCTAGCCAGGGCAATTAGACAACAAAAGGAGATCATACAAATTTGCAATGAAGATGTCAAAATATCACTGTTCGCAGATGATATGATAGTACACTTAAGTGACCCCAAAAATTCCACCAGAGAACTCGTACAGCTGATAAACAATTTCAGCAAAGTGGCTGGATATAAAATTAACTCAAACAAATCAGTAGCCTTCCTATACTTAAAGAATAAACAGGCTGAGAAAGGAATTTGGGGAACAACACCCTTTACAATAGTCACAAGTAATATAACATATCTTGGGGTAACTCTAATCAAGCAAGTGAGAGATCTGTATGACAAGAACTTCAAGTCTCTGAAGAAAGAAATGGACAAAGACCTCAGAATATGGAAAGATCTCCCATGGTCATGGATAGGCAGGATTAATATAGTAAAAATGGCCATCTTGCCAAAAGCAATCTACAGATTCAATGCAACCCCATCAAAATTCCAACTCAATTCTTCATAGAGTTAGAAAAAGCCATTTGCAAATTCATTTGGAATAACAAAAATCCAAGATAGTGAAAACTATTCTCAGTAATAAAAGAACTTCTAAGTAAATCACCATCCTCGTCCTCAAGCTGTACTACAGAGCAATAGTCAAAAAAACTGTATGGTTTTAGTAAAGAGACAGGCTGGTAGATCCCATGGAACAGAACTGAAGACCCAGAAATGAACCCATACACTTATGGTCACAAAGGAGGTAAAACAATGGAGTGGACAAAAGACAGCATTTTAAACAAATGGTACAACAAAAGGATCCTGTCATAGCCTTCTCCTCTGTTCCTGCATCCTGAGGACTCCAGGTTGGTCCCTCTGTGGAGAAGTGGTGGTCCTACCTATGCTCAGATGTGTGTCTGCACTCTTGGGAGACCAGCTTCCCAGAGCTGTGGCACAGGGTGTGCTCCAGGCACAGATCGAAACTGGCATGCTATGGATCCATTCTTATTTCTTTGTACAAAGCTCAAGTCCCAGTGGATCAACATGCTCCACATAAAACCAGAGACACTGAAACTAATAGAAGAGAAAGTGGGGAAGAGCCTTGAACACATGGGTACAGGGGAAATTTTCCTGAACAGAACACCAATGGCTTATGCTCTAAGATCAAGAATCTACAAATAGGGCCTCATAAAATTTCAAAGCTTCTGTAAGGTAAAGGACACCATCACTAGGACAAAATGGCAACCAAGACATTGGGAAAAGATTTTTACCAATTCTACACCAGATAGAGGGCTAGTATCCAATATATACAAAGAACTCAAGAAGTTAGACTGGAGAGAACCAAATAACCCTATTGAAAAATGGGGAACAGGTCTCTTGGCCTGCTTGCTCTCATCATACTAGCAAGTCCATTTCTTCGCTGGCATTAAACCTAATTCTGCAGGATTCCTGTATATATTGCAGAACACCTGAGACTTCAAACTTTGTGGACTAAATCAACTTTAACCTCCACTCTACATCCAGCAGAAATGTCAAAGGACATGGAAGCCAACAACTGGGGCTACACACATATCAGGGTTAAGGAATTCTGCTACGTGTGGACCATCAGCAATTTTTCACTTTGCATGGAGAGAATTAGGAGAAGGATTACAAACCCAGTCTTCTCATTAGAGGCCAATGACAAAGTGACATGGTGTTTGAGACTACAGCCAAATGGGGTTGATGAAGTAAGTGAATATTACCTGTCAGTTTTCCTGGAGTTGCTCAGCTGTCCAGAGAGCCCAGTATGGGCAAAGTATGAGTTCTGGATTGCAACTTCCCAAGGAGAGAAATATCAATGTATGACGAGCATCAATGTCACTAGGTTTCAAAAAAACCAATACAGGGGATTCAAAAAGTTCATCCTTGGAGATTTCTTCCTCTCTTATCGATGTTGGTTTCTCCCTGAAAACAAGCTCGCCCTCTGCTACAAGGTGAGCGTAGTAGGAGCCATCTTTGGCATGCCTGGGGAGAACATAACACCTGCAATCAAGCATCCAAAGCACCTGTTGACAGATGACCTAGGGGAGCTGTGGGAGAATTCCCTCTTCACATACTGCTGCCTGTTGGTAGCTGGCCATGAATTCAGGGCTCACAAAGCAATCCTAGCAGCTCACTCTCCAGTTTTCAGAGCCATGTTTGAACATGAAATGGAGGAGAGACTAGCAAACCCCACTGAGATCCATGACCTGGATCCCAAAGTCTTTAAGGAGATGATGGACTTCATTTACACTGGGAAGGCATCAAACCTCCACAGCCACTCCATGGCCACTGATGTGTTGACAGCTGCTTACAAGTATGGCCTGGAGGGCCTGAAGGTTCTGTGTGAGGATGCCCTCTCCAGGAACCTCTCTGTAGAGAATGCTGCCCACACTCTCATCCTGGCTGACCTCCACAGCACAGTGCAGCTGAAGACTCAGGCCCTGGATTTCATTGCACTTCATGCTTCTGAGGTCTCTGAGACCTCAGGGTGGAAGTCAATGATGGAGTCTCATCCCCACTTGGTGGATGAAACATGTCACTTCCTGGCTCCTGCACACAGTGTTTCTTGGAGCCCTCACTCAAACACCTAAAGTGAGTTTAGGTGATGGACAGCTATGACCAACACCTGTCTTCCAACAGCTATATCCAGTGTTGTTACCACTGATTTCTGGTTAGAGTACAGTATTGCTGGAACATTTATAGTGAATCAGGGAAAAGGCAGGATGGTGGATCAGGATTCAAAACAGATGTAATTTGTTAAAATGGTGGGTGGGGGATAGGTAGCACTGGACTCTGGGACAGTCTCCTTGACTCTGTTAATGTTTAGTATGATTTTTGTCTGATGACTTGGAAACTGGGATTTAATGTAGGTGCTGTCCCTAAGGACAGACAAACCCGAGTTTCTTCAGAGAAACCTGTCTGCATTGGACTATGCAGAAGATATGACTGGGGCCCAGAACAAAGGATAAATCAAGCACAAATTTTAAGTCATTGGAGAAGGAACAGATAATGAAGAGTTTTATTTTTTTTTAAGATTCAGTTTGTGGGAACTCAGTTGCAGAAGCAGTTACAGCTCACTCAGAGAACCCTGGTTAAGTTCTCAGCACACAGGAGAGTTTTTCAACCACCTCTAACTGGTGATCCAGAGGATTTGAGTCCCTCCTCTGCTCTCCATTGCTACAAACAGCTCTGTAGACAAAACCTTAACCAAATAAAATAAAATATGAATAAAACTTTTGGAAAAAAAAAGAAAAATGGGGAACAGAGCTAAAGTGAGAATTCTCAACTGAGGAATACCGAATGGCTGAGAAAGACCTGAAAAAATGTTCAACATCTTTAATCATCAGGGAAACACAAATCAAAACAACCCTGAGATTGCACCTCACATCAGTCAGAATGGCTAAGATCAAAATCTCAGGTGACAGCAGAAGCTGGTGAGGATGTGGAGAAAGAGGAACACTTCTTCATTGTTGCTGGTATTGCAAGCTGGTACAACCACTCTATAAATCAGTGTGGCAGCTCCTCAGAAAATAGGCATATTATTACCTCAGTACCCACTCTACCACTCCTGGTCATATAACCAAAAGATTCTCCAACATATAGCAAGGACACCTACTCCATTATGTTCATAGTAGCCTTATTTATAATAGTCATACAGCTGGAAAGAACCCAGATGTCCTTCAACAGAGGAATGGATACAGAAAATGTGGTACATTTACACAATGGAGTACTACTCAGCTATTAAAAACAATGAATTCATGAAATTCTTAAGTAAATGGATAGAACTAGAAAATACAAACCTGAGTGAGGTAACCAAATCACAAAAGAACACACATGGTATGCACTCACTGATAAGTGTATATTAGCCCAAAAGCTCAGAATACTCAAGATACAACTCATCAACCACATGTAGCTTAAGAAGGAAGACCAACATATGGATGCTTCGGTCCCTCTTAGAAGGGGGAAGAAAATACTCATGGGAGGAAGGACTGAAGGAGAGGCCATCCAGAAACTGTCCCACCTGGGGTCCATCCCATATACAGTCACCAAACCCAGACACTAGTGTAGATGCCAAAACGTTCTTGCTGACAGACAGGAGCCTGATAGTCTCCTGGGAGGCTTTTCCAGATCCTGACAAATACAGAGGTGGATGCTTGCAGCCAACCATTGGACTGAGCACGGGGTCCCCAATGCAGAAGTTAGAGAAAGGACTGAAGGAGCTGAGGGGGTTTACCACCCCATAGGAGTATCAACAATATCAACCAACCAGACCTGCAGAGCTCCTAGGGACTAAACCACCAACCAAAGAGTACACATTACTCCAGTTGCAGAGGTTGTCCTTGTTGAGCATAAATGGAGGAAAGGTCATTGGTTCTGTGAAGGCTGGATTTTCCATTACAGGGGAATGCCAGGGTGGGGAGTTGGGAGTGGGTGGATGGGTTGGGAAACACCGTCATAGAAGCAGGTGGAGGCAGGATGGGATAGGGAGTTCCCGAAGGCAGGGAATCCCCAGATTGTGACAGCAACGTACGGATAGAAATGCTAGTTTGTTTTGCAGTAGAAAATTAATCAAAATAATAATTGGCTTAGATTGTCCCAAGTTGTCTTAGTTTTCCAATAATTTCTTAGTTACTTTCCAGTTTTGGGTAAGAACACCATAACCAAGGCAACAATTCATAAAAGAAAGCATGTACTTTGAGGCTTATATTTGGTTTTAGAGGTAGCATCCAGGATCATCGTGGTGGGGAACATGGCAGCAGGCAGCAAGCAAGGACCTGGAGTATGCAGGGGGCACACAAAGGGAGCTAGCTGGGAATGGTGTGGGCTTTTGAAACCTTAAAACCTGATCCTATTGACATACCTCCAACAAGGCCATACCTCCTAAGCCTTCCCAAATAGTTCCATTCCACTAGGTTGGGGCAAAGTATTTAAACTTAGAGTCTGTGGAGGCTCATTCAAACTACCACAACAATTTTTCTTAACATGAATGGTTTACTAATTTTGATATTCTGTAATAATGAAGTTAAGTTAAGGGAGTATACTAATATAAAACCTTAAGGGCAGTTCTAGCAATACATAATCACAACTTTTGGGGTTGGAGGTAACCATTGCTGATCTTGTTTTGTTTTATAGGGTTTCACTATGTATCCCTCTCACTCCTAAATGACTCATCTGTCTTATGAGAGGATGTTTTTACTGAAGTACACACATGGGAGGATGTTTTACTAAGAACAGGTTCCTGGTGTTTTTCTGGAGGCAGCCTGGAGAAAAGAACATGTGATGTTTTGCTAGAGCAGATGCTTAAGAAAACAAGTGATATTTGGAAAGGGTATAAATATAACCCAATGGACAGTGAACAGCGCTGGATGGTATTGTTATGTCTTGCCATTCTTTACTAGCCACTGTTGGCCTTTGCTGATGTTGGTTTTCATTTATAATCCTGGGTTGTATTGATGCACCATACCCTTCTTTGCTGCTCATCATTTGTCATGACTTCATAGAGAGAAATGCCCCCAAAGAAGCTCTGGTGGTGTTCTGGCAGCTTCTTACCACTTCTGTGGACTTGAGCCTTGCAGTTTCTTCTGGTTCAACCTGCCATTGCAGATTCATGAATGCTGTGTGAGAGTGGATCAAGCTACCACAGCTGATTCATGTGAACTGAACTGCTGATATCCTGACAATGCAGATTGGATTTGTTCAAAAGAAATATTTCTGGACAGGTCCATATTTTTCTTTGCTCTATTAATCTTTCCTGTCCACTACTTCTGGTGGATGGTGGCCAGAAGGGAGGTTAAAGCGTTTAAGAACACTTACTAAAAGTAGGTTTTTGAAAAAAATTAAGCCTATGACTATGCTGTGAAAACAATGTTTATAATGATGTGTTTATAATTTGAACACGTTACTGAAATGTTATCAACACAACAACCTGCCCTTACCTTTTCCAAGCATGCACATTTATTAGGCATCTGGTAAGTAGCTCATTTCTTTTCTGTGCTGTATAAAATGATTTCATACTCATAATTTGCAACATATTTGATTATGAGATTTGTTGCCAGTTTAATCTTTAAACTAAGACATCATTTCATTATTCAAAAGGATAATGGGATGGAAAGATGGTTCAATGATTAGAGTATGTACTGCTCTTTCAGATGACCTAAATTTGGTGATTCAGGATCAACTATAATTCCAGCTTCAGGGATCTGGGACCCCTGGTCTCCATAGGCACCAGAACTCACATGAATATACATGTACACATAATTTAAAATAAATAATTTAAAATAATTTAAAGGAAATCTTGTTTTAAAAAAAGAGTTATGATTATTCTGCTTCTGAAATACAAAGAGTCAAAAGAGAAGAAAAATTCATAGAAAAATCCAGTCCACTGTTTGATGCTAGAGAAACAACATAATAGCCAAGGTCTAAAGGTGTTCTAAAACAGTCTGATATGGCCTAGGTTATTGTTAATCTTTCTCAGTATACCATTTCAAATGTACTTCCTAAGCACCTGAGTACATATTTTAGTACATTTTATTAGTAGAGGATTTATTGCTCAAGGCTAATGTCGCACTTAAATGAGGCAGTAATTTAGAAGAATCCAAGAACATATTACATTAGAAGAGTGTTAGTTCCATGGAAATAAGATGAGCGTCAGTTGGCATCTTTTACAATGTGTCAAGATATGATTAAATTAGAGATTAATACATTTATAATTGAATGGCTTAGTTTAAAATACATTTTTTTATTACTTTTCAATAACAAGCATTTGCGAGGTGGGAAGGGTAGGTCCTCTCCTACCATCATGTGGTTCCTGGGTTGAACTCAGATCTTCGGGCTTGGCAGCAAGTGCTATTCTGGTATTCCTTACTCAAAAGCTAACAAAAATGTATTCTTTAGACAATGTTAGTAACACTTTCTCTCCAGTTAGCCAAAAGAAGAATGAAAAAATAAATACCCCACAAATAAAGACTTCTGAATAAAAGCGAAGGAGAAAGAACGGACAAAGCTCTTTACCCTAACAAGAACAGATCCACCCACTCATCTAAGCACCTGTGTAAACTCCTGAAGGAAAATAAGTTTCCTGCAACTTTCATGTCAAATATGAAAGGGGTTTTATTTTGCAGTTTAAGCCACTGAATCTAGGGACCAGAATGAGGGAAAATGACGACTACTAGGTAACAGAGGCTCCAGGGGCTCCAGTTCTACCTTTGGGGCCATTGTGTTCCTATCCTATCTGCTTAGAACACCATCCAGTTACTTACCCGATTGTATCTTTGTACAGTTGGAGATCTGGCCAAAGGCTTAGAAATTTTAGCTCATTATAGGCATGATAAAGAAGGGGATACATTTGCTTTAAAGACCAGTCAAAACAAGAGAACTCAATGCTGGGAAATGAGAATGTACAGTGTGCTTAGATAAAGTACAGTAGTTCTAATGAGGGAGACCTTCAAGGTACAAGAGTCTGATGTGCTGCTTTTAGGAGACAAACAATTTTTTTCCCGACTCTCTTCTTGACAAGATAGCTAACTACAACTGTGGAAGGGTTTCTGTGTGAGTTCTATTCTAAATTAATAAGCTATTATTCTTTTCTCGGTTGAGTGATGGTGTCTGGAAATGTAGTCCTGAGGGGATAGTGGCAACACTTGGAGACACATCCTCTTTGAGAACCCTCATCTCTCCTCCTGCACTGCAGGTGCCCCAGCATCTACTAACCACACAGAGGAAAACAGTCAACTTCGCCATGAATGGAAATTCCTACCTCTTGTGACAAGGCTCTAGGTCACAATCAGTTTTAGAACCACTCTAAATTTTAAAATTGCACATACATGCAATTTTTGTTCTAAATACCTTATGTAGATTTAGGAATTAGAAAAAAGTATATCTCGGAGAAATTTAAATGTAATTCATAGCATTTAGAACTATATATACATTATTTCTTCTTTATTCTGTAATAAAAATAGCATGTTTGGCTGTTTGGTTGACCGTGAGAGTTTATGTGTCATACCACCTGCCCATGTCACTACAGGTGGTAAAGAATCACAGTAAATCTGTGGTGATGCCCTGCCTTTATAAGCCTTCTTAATCATTATGAGCTTGGTATTTCTAACAGGGAAGCCAGACACTAACAATCATATTTCAGAGGTGGAGAATGAGAAGTGTAGTGTGTTGGTAGATGGCTTGCTCCTCAACCTTCCTAGGAGGTCTTTATCATTAGATTCTTTCTAGACTAGAAAATATGTGGGTGAGATGGGTAAGGTTTTCTGTTGATGATTTCATCAGCCCTATTTCTGGTTTTAAACTGGGTGTTTGTTTGAAGTTAGATAAAAGAACAAGACAGAGATCATTCTTGTTCTCTTTATGAGTAGCAAAATGTCACAGCATGGCATCTTTTTTTTTTTTTTTTTTTTTTTTCAAACAGGATCCCTTTGAGATATTCCTGAAAAAGCAAAATAGCCCATGAAGAACAGCATGGCAGCTGAACTCTGGAAATCTGGCAAAATACTGAGCTACCCTGAGGTCAAAACATTCTTGGCAGATGTTTGACAAGAAGCTTTGATGGCAAATCCCTTTGAGGGAACATCAGTGCGTCATGTGTAAAGGCACCATGGTGAATTTATAATTTAGGGATCAGATTTACAAAGATGTCTTTGGAGATCAGAGGTTTTCTTTTCCTCATAAAAAAACAAAGACATTTGAGTCCCTAAGTATATACACATAGAGAGCCCCATAAGTTATAGAAGAAATAGGCCAGAAAGTAAGTGCCCAGGTGCTACTAATTTTTAGCTTTTATATCTTAACTACTCATATTTTAACAAGGTTCTTTAACAAATTTTATCCACCAGCAGAATGAGAAGCCAAAGGAAAATGGAATATCTTCAAAGCAGTTAATACACACACACACACACACACACACACACACACACACACACTCACACACTCACATGCACACACATACATATGTATGCCCCTAAATTCCCTACCTATGAAATTACTCCTTACAAGCAGAATGTTTTTCACTTTATGTAAAGGAATTTTATCAATTTTTACATTAATGAGAATATTCAGATCCCAAGTGGAAAAAGCTAAGACTTAAAATGAATAAAGAATAATTAAATGGCATATATGGATAAACTTAACAGAATTTAAGTGAATATTATAATTGCTATAATTTTAGGAGATCTTAAGTATGTATTATATGAAAATATGTCAATATATAACATATATATATATATATATATATATATATATATATATATATATGAGACAAAAGTCAACATAAGGAGAAAACACAATTAGAAATAAGTATATTTAGAAATTAAAAATGCTGAGCTCTGGATCAGCAAAAATTTTAATAGATGGGGTATTTGTCATGAAAGCCTGATGAGAAGTTCAGATGCCACAATGAAAGCAAGAATAGACTCCTCATAGTTGTCCTCTTACCACATGTGTGCTGCAGCACATACATGCCACACTTGTGCACATATCATACACACCTGAGCTTCTGCACAAACCTACATACTAATAATGAATAAAAATTAAATTAAAAGAGTTGAGATCCACTGTAGGCAATACTAAATCTACATTTTAATGTTCCTAATAGCGTGATCTGAAGTTACATATCAAATGATATTGACAAAACAAAACAGAAGTAAAAACTCACAGCGAGAAATAAAAATGTAATATCTTTCAGTTTTGTCAAACAAAATTGTTTATAGGATGAATAAGATTTGGATAAGTGACCCTATAGCCATATGTAAGCATACTCTACCTCAAAACTGCAGAATGTATATATTGCTTTTGAATTGGGATAGATCATTATTTTTTTAAAAAAATAAAGTATATGTGAAAGCAAATTGCAACAAATTAAAAAATCTAATTTATGTAAAATAAAAGCTTTAAAATTTTTATTTTTATTTTATGAGTATGAGTAACTGCCTGTATATATGTACATTGTGTGTATTCCTGGACAGAAGAGGGGATTGGATCCTACATCCATCATGGCTACAGAGATAGGCCTGACTAGGGCAAAGGGATGAAGAAATGACACATAGACACAGAGAAAATCTGGGGTCAGATGGTCTGGTCTCTAAGATGGAGAAACCACAGTACCCTGGAAGCTCAGCATATTTATTTTACAGTGTTGAACAGGCAGCATTATTGAATTTATCTGAAGTAAGTTCAGTTATTGCATACAGATAAATAAAGAGGCAAGGATGCAGCTGGCTTAAGGAATCAGGTTTAACTCATCCCTGCAGGAGCATTTTGTGTAAGGGAGCTACAGTCTTCTGTCTGTAAATATCTGGTAGAGAAAGCTATGGTGGACATTTCCTGTACATACTACATGGACCAGAGGAAGGTTTTATCATTTCCCAGAGCCTAGGAGCTGGGAGTGGGTAATAGCTCAGCTATTTCTCTGAATCTCAGGTGAGGCACAGGTGGGGATGAATCTCAAGTGGGGAAGGGCTTTGTCATTTTCCTCTGGGTTGATGACAGGGTCATATCCTTGTCACGGACACAATCACTCAAGACCTTGGAGATTCTGCTGTTTCCTACAAAATCCCCTTAAACTGCAGTTACGACTGGTTGTGAGATGCCATGAGGGTGCTAGGAACCAAACCTAGGTCATCTGCAAGAGTAGCCAGTGCTCAGGCATCTCTCCAGCTATCAAACCCCGGCAAAATAAAATATTTGATTGCAAAAGAATCAGACTAAGAATCAATACCAAAGATAGTTAGAAAACCTATAATAAACCTATAATAGTACCAAGAGACACTTAGAAAACCTGTAATAAGCAAATCAATATAGTTACTAATAACTATGGGTGAAATAGGTTTCAGAGGCAGCTCTACAGTGTTACTTGCAGCAGCCTAAGGGAATTAGTGTAGTGTGTTAGAGACCTTGATCAGGCAAACCTACGAGACCTGGCTTCAATGTATAAAAGGACTTGAAGATTTGCCAGTATTATGTAGAAAGGTTTAGTATAGACTTTAGGTAGGAGAGTTAAGGAAATGAGGCACTCAGAAAGAATAAGGTGCACCTCAAACAAGAGCTCCAATTGTCTTACTGTCTTTACAACAGCCATAGACATGACTTCTTGGTGGCTATGGACATGGTTGCAATTGATAAGGTAGTGCTGCGGAGCACAAGATTAAGAAAGGCATGCTGTCTTTATCATAAACAAAGTTAAAGGACTTGCTTGAGATTCTCAGAAAATAATGGGTTGGAAGGAAGAATAGGGTATATCAAGGACATATACAATTAGGCGTTAGACATGTTTTACTGATATTTGTCAAGAATATCTACATATGAAATCTACAGTTAGTATATGCAACGTGTAGTTTTAGAAAAAGGGAAAAACAAACTGGGCCATAATATATGTGAAACAAGCCCATCAAAATATGTATTTAATCTTTCTACTCCATTGCCCTTGGGCAGCTAATGTCACTGCAACTTGGTTCCATATCCTGCAGAAACTGTCATAAGGGAAAAAAAAAACAATGTTAATAAAATTAGTAAAATGACTCTTTAGTCTGGAACTTTATGGCCTGGTGCCCTTGCTTCTCCTGAGTGGAATCTATTAAATTAACCCAAATTTATAGCTGTGCATCTGACTGGAGCTAAACCAGAGTCAGCAGGAGAGATAAAAGAAATCCATGCCCTAACCATGCCCTGATTTTACTGCAATCTTCAGTGACAGTGTTTGTCACCTTGTACCTCAGTTTTCACTTGCTGAGTTTGCTCTTAAAACTATGTGTTAGGATTAATACTCTATAGGAAGCACAACAGTACTCAGTACTTAATGCCTGTTGGAATAGACCACTCTGCTACTTACCGTTATCTATTCATTCTTTCAATTTTAGAGTTATGTGACTGTTTACACTATTTTCTAAACAACTTAGAACTAACACTAAGGCTTGATGCCAATAGCTCCTCTAAGTGAATATATTTTTAACTTCCTAAGGGCAGCATAGGGTACCAATTAAGAGGGGCTTCTGCTTACAGGTTCCATATCTGAAAGCTAGAACATGTATTATGACCTTGTGTACATTTTTAGATACCTTGACACTTTTTCTTCAAAATGAGGGTAACGACAGACTCCATCTCATACACAACAATACAGATAATCCACAATGCTGGGTTAAACATACTATTCAATAAATGTCACCTGCTGCCATTACATGGTCCATGTTTATCCTGTTTCCTAGGCTTCACTGCTATCTCTCAGCTTAGTGATGAAGATCTTCTAGTCTCCTGTATTTGTTCCTTCAAGATCTACTTCTAAGATGCAAATCTGTTCTTTGAAATGAGGGCATAGTAAATGGGATCATTTCCCAAACAAAGTTGCTTGCGCTATTTTCTTTTTCTTTTCTTTCAGAAAGAAAGAGGCAATAAGAGCTAAACAAAGAATTCTCAACTGAGGAATATCGAATGGCTGAGAAGCACCTCAAAAAAATGTTCAACATCCTTAATCATCAGGGAAATGCAAATCAAAACAACCCTGAGATTCCACCTCACACCTGTCAGAATGGTTAAGATCAGAAATTCAGGTGACAACAGATGTTAGCGAGGATGTAGAGAAAGAGGAACACTCTTCCATTGTTGGTGGGATTGCAAGCTTGTACAACCACTCTGGAAATCAGT
>NC_034602.1:427867-441867 GCF_900095145.1 Mus pahari | reverse complement strand
GCAAACTTTATATGACCCAGTACAGGGGAAGGCCAGGGCCAAGAAGTAGAAATGGATGGGTAGGGAAGTGTAGGGTGGGGGGAGGGTATAGGGGAATTGGGGATAGCATTTGAAATGTAACTGAAGTAAATACCTAATAAAAAATTGGAAAAAAAAAAAAAGAAAGAGGCAACAGTCAAACATCTAAGCCTGTTCATACTACTCTGTATTTAGGAGGTGCCTCTTTTCTAGGCATTTTCAGAGTGCATGATTTGAAAGTTACGTAAAATCAAAGAAAAAAATGGGGTTGTAGCTTTGAGTACTGGCCTGGTTCATTCCTACATGGTCATTTTGAATCTCAATTCTGAAAATTTTAAACAGTGACTAACATTAATAGACATTAGCCTGTCATAGAGAATACTTATCAAATATGAATGGATACATTTTAAAGGTATGAGTATGTATGAAGATAAAATGCTAAAAACAGTCATTTTCATGATTTTGTTCTATGTAATGTCTCTACCATTACTTACACAGAGAACAATACTGTGGTTTGATAAAGCCTTAGATATACCATTTCCTTCTGATATTTTACAGTTTTATCACAAAATATTATATATGACTTAATTGAGAGCAAGGAGGCCAGAATTAATGTATATGTTTTGATAGTGGAATAAAACAGATGAGAGACAAAATAAGTGACTTCTCTGCCAATTTTTATGGGAGATCTGGACAAGATCCAGGCTCTCAACACCTTCTGCTCAGCCAAGCCCTTTGGAAAAACAAGAACTTGTTCATTATTTGAAAAAAGAGACTCTAAATGCATAGGGTTTGAAGTCACATATACCCCAACACTAATTAAACTTAAAGCCCTGAAGCAAGTCCCTGATTTTTTTTAATTATTATTATTTTCTTTATTTACATTTCAAATGCTATCCCAAAAGTTCCCTATACACCCACCCCCACCCCTGCTCCCCTACCCACCCACTCCCACTACTTGGCCTTGGCCTTCCCTTGTGCTGGGTCATATAAAGTTTACAAGACCAAGGGGCCTCTCTTCCCAATGATGGCTGATTAGGCCATCTTCTGCTACATATGCAGCTAGAGACATGAGCTCAGGGGGTACTGGTTAGTTCATATTGTTGTTGCACCTACAGGGTTGCATTCCCCCTACAGCTCCTTGGGTACTTTCTCTAGCTCCTCCATTGGGGGCCCTGTGTTCTATCCAATAGCTGACTGTGAGCATCCACTTCTGTGTTTGCCAGGCACTGGCATAGCCTCACAAGAGGCCGCTATATCAGGGTCCCTTCAGCAGAATCTTGCTGGCATGTGCATTAGTATCTGGGTTTGGTGGCTGATGATGGGATGGATTCCCGGATGGGGTAGTNTCTGGATAGTCCATCCTTTCATCTTAGCTCTAAATTTTGTCTCTGTACCTATATCCCTTCATGGGTATTTTGTTCCTTATTCTAAGGAGGAATGAAGTATCCACACGATGGTCGTCCTTCTTGGTTTTCCTGTGTTTTGCAAAATGTATCTTGGGTATTCTAAGTTTCTGAAGTCCCGATTTTTAAATTGAAGTTAACACTTGATATTTGCAGAATTCTCGAGAAAATATGCACCTTCAATAAAATAGTATTATATAGACAAAGATTTTAAACCAGGATGCGCGCGCGCGCGCGCACACACACACACACACACACACACTCGCATGCACACCATTTCTCTAAGCATCAAAATAACCTGGTTCAGCTGGGTACCAGGAATAATTCATGATTTTCAATATTATTTCAAGTTCCAATCTAGTAGTAATTCTGACCTATGCTGATTTCAACAATATTGATTAAGTGTTGACACGTACTGTGAGAATGGGGCATAAAAACTTCACAGGAAAGTAGCCACTGCCCCATTTAAACCTGGGAAAGGACTGTGGAATTGTAAAGGACTCTGTGTTCCATTTCAGGGCTGACCTCTGTTACTTCCTCCAGTATCTGCTCCTTCTCCTTTTGGTTCCACTTAGGGATTGGTTACTAAAACTAATCTTGTGAGTTATAGCCCATCAATTACTCTGTGTTACTTTGCAGGAGCAATCACAGAAAGTACATTCATAATGGCTTAAAATTAACATTTGTTTCTTATCAGAAATGACTCTGACTTTTTCTGACATCAACACGTTACTGGAAGTTCAGTACTGAAAATTCTTTGTCCTGCTTAACTCTGCCCTTTCAAGCCTGCAGCTAGAAATAACAAGGAACTGTCTATCAGAAGATCCAAGACCTCCGAAATGCATAAAACTTCCCAGTGCTCAACTTCTTCAGACATTGGTCCAGACTTAATTTGAAGTTTGGGATTCAAATGTGGGGTTGACTTATTTCAAAGCAACAAGGACAAGATATGAATTTATAATAACACAGTAGGCCACACTCCTGCCATGCTTGGATTTCTGCAGCAAATTAATAACAATGACGTTCAGCATGTTTATATGAGATTTCATTTTCTTACAAACTGGCCCACATGCTCTCTAAATATTTAGCAGACAGTAGGCACCAATGTAGCAAGTGTAACCAGATACAGTGGGGAGTTTAATGCAGTGTTAGATTGATCTGAGTTAGTGCCTCTCTCTACTTAGCATCTTTCAGGTTGTTTTCTTCCCTTATCCCACATACTCCATTTACACAACTGAAAGCTTGTTTTATAAGCTGTCCAGGAAAGAAGTAAAAAAGCAATCCTTAAGGTGTTCCAGAGTAAAAAGTGATTACCACTAGTTGGGAGAAGTTCTTATTGTACAGTTTTATCTTTAGTATGAATTCTATATTACCTATTTCCTGTAAAACCTATCAGATAACACTTGGGATATGGCTCAGCATGCATTAAAACCTGGGTTTTATCCTCTAGAGGTGGAATGGAAAGGACCAGAAGTTCAACATTATCCTCAGCAAGTTAGAGGCCAACTGGGGCTAGATACAAACATTCTATCAAGGATAAGTATTACTAGCAATTTGAAAATAATTTAATACAGAATATGAAGTTAAAATTATGGTCAAAAAGTTAACAATGCAAAACTGCAACAAAAATAAGTAGAATTTTGTTGTAATAATAATGTCTATAAAATATAAAAAGATCATATTAAAAATCAAATGTGACAAACTGCTGAGGAAACAATGATTCTGCCACTCATTTACTTTTTTAAAGTTATAGAATTTTATTTGCCACAAACATTTTAAAAATATTTATTTATTTTATATGTATTTGTGTGCTTGAAGTCAACATTAGATTCACTGGAACTGAAGTTACAGACAGTTGTGAACCACGATGTGGGTCCTGGGAACCAAACCCAGGTCATCTGGAAGAGCAGTAAATTGCAACAAATATTTTAAAATAGCCTATTTTCCCCCCATCTCTGTGCCTTGAATAGTTAAAAATAAAGTGGGTGGTTTATAAATAATGTCTTTCAATGATAAATCACATGCACTGTTCTTTTGTAAGGGCTAAAATTATGTATGTTTTAATTACAGTAGTGCTTAAGAGATCTAAAAACAAAAATGCCTCTAACCTGTAAGCCCCACTTGCCCAAGGACAGATAACTTCCTGGAGTGCTGGGGGTGTTGTTCATGTAAGATAACAAGTCCCACATATTTTCACTTCTGCAAACAAGTTTGGTTGCTCTAACTACACAGGATGTACTTGATAATTTGAGGACTGCCAACTTCCAGTCTTGCTGGAAGCCACTGATAGACAGTGGCTTTCAGATGACCCTTTGTTCTACCATAGTCACTCTTATTTTCATCTGATCCCTACAACATTTCTCCTTCTTCTTCTTCTTCTTCCTCTTCTTCTTCTTCTTCTTCTTCTTCTTCTTCTTCTTCTTCTTCTTCTTCTTCTTCTTCTTCTTCTTCTTCTTCTTCTTCTCTTCCTCCTCCTCATTATTTATTATTATTATTATTTTATGTATTCATATGTGTGTGCTGTGTGTCTCTCTGTGAGTACACATATGTGTGCAAGTACCTTTCATGAGGTAGGTATGAATCCTGAGGATAGAAGCTAGGTCATCAGTGCCTTTACAAGCTAAGCCATCTCACAAGCTCCCTTACCAACAGTTTCTAAAGGAAGCAGAGCAGCACACTTTGGATTAACATGTAAGGAATAAGAGGTAAAACAGCTTTCTGAATATACCTCATATGCAGGATCTGCCTTGTCTTTCTCTGTCTGTTACTTTACTATTGCTTATATATTCAAATATTCCCAAATGCAATGCTTTGTTTAATAAGTTGAATAATGTTTGCGCAATTACAACCCCCCCCCCAGACCTCTAGGATCATGGAATATGAGAACGAACAAGTTCCTCAAAAATTCAAGCCTGACAAATTACTAGTTATTGGCCCCTAAATTAAAGATAAATAAATTAAAATTATAGTAGATATGAGATAAATCAAGTTCTTTTGGTCAAATGGTAGTCAGTTTTCTTCCATTAAAAATAATTAATCCTAATAAGACTTAAAATTTTAGTGGCAAATGATGCGAGATGAGATGGTGGGCCTGGCATGGCCAGAGGCAGAGAAGAGCTCTTTAGCTATTTCTGAGAGTCATAGAACAATGTGCTTTGCATGATTTAAAATTGTGTCAGTGTCTAAATTCTGGCCTCACAAACAAAGCTGGTTCTCAAACTCCTGAAATTCACTTTGAATAGCTAATGGGGAATGTGGTCTGAAAATGTCAGCTTCAGGGAAATGCTGACATCCAGACCAATTCTGTAATTTTTCCAAGTCACATTTTTAGAAAAGAGGTGGGAAGCAAGCAAATCCTAAAGAAGCCTTTTTCTTAGTTATGTAAAATCAAGTATCATTTCTAATCTAAGAACAGAGTAGTACTTCCTTATATTAGATGCTTTCTCTTCTCACCATTTAAGGTTAATTGAACAGTCAATGTTGAGAAGTCTATGCAATTCAATTTTAAAATTAAAATTCAGTTCAGTAGCAGCTGTCAGACTAATGGACTAATTCCAACTCATACTTTTTCCAAGAATCTCACTGAATTTGCTTTTAATGAGATACAGAGAATGCACATACACATTGATACTTCAGTTGGGGATGTTAGTCCTGAAGTTGAGTTCTAGACTACCAAGGCTTCAAAAAAAAATGTTTCCAGAAATCATAAGAGGAATTAGAGGAGGTGAGGGTACTGCATTCTATGGGCAAAGTGTGGACAATCTACGGAAGAGGATGCTCAGCAACATAAGAGATGTTTGATGGTGTGGCCAGAAAAGGCAGAAAGGGTGGGGCTCTGTGTTTGTATTACATGTCAAGATAGTGTCACTTCCTGGGGCAGTGAGAGGGAACACCAGAGAATAAGGCCTGGAAATTGGTGGAAATGGGTAAGTTCTTAAGGTTAGACAAGGAATGAAGGGTTCAGAACTCAGTGCACATTGAGTTCTGAATGCTGAGGAAATTCTTGATGCCATCAAGATTGTGTGGGATCTCTCTCTCAAATGCTACATGTATTGCTTTATAAACTATGTCTCCTTAGTTCCACCAGGCTGAACATAAAGCATACAATTATAATAATGGGGTGATCTTTTTAGTGAGACATACCCTGTCAGACCCTAAGGCTACCCTTTCCTAGCTATGAAACTTGAGTCAGTCACTTTCCTCCCCTGACCCTATTTCTCAGTTCAGCAATGCCTGGCAAACATTAAGTGCTCAGTAAGTATTTGCTGACTACCACATATATGGAAAGGTATGCCACCGATTCTAAGCCACTCTGCCCTATGATCACTCATCCTCATGGATAGGATTATTCAAAAAAAAGCAAACAAACAAAGTCAGTCAAGTAACAACAAAAACAATATCTTGTTTCAGGCATTTTACTCTCTGTAAAATTTACAGCTACCACCAGCCAAGAGAAACTCTCAATTAGTATAATGTACTATTATGTTTCAATTAAATTAGCAGAACTTAGCAGAAGTTAGTAATATGTTTTATCCTAAAAGATATATGCTCATATTTCAGGATAATTTTTGGTCAGCTATTGCCACAGTAATCCTCTATAATGAGACACATTGAATTCAGGGACTTTAAATAACATTATCCTCATGGTCACAAGTCTGTATTCTGACCATAGACCAGCCAATACAGGCTATAATTAAATAAGAGACTATTAGACACATAGTATCTATAGTATGGGTGTGTGTGTGTGTGTGTGTGTGTGGTGTGTGTGTGTGTGTGTGTGTGTGTGAGAGAGAGAGAGAGAGAGAGAGAGAGAGAGAGAGAGAGAGAGAGAGAGGAGAAAGGGAGAGAGAGAAAGGGAGAGAGAGTCTGACTGCTGCTTGGCTGTCTAACTCATCTAGTGTCTTCTCTTCATGAGAGGATTGGAGTGGAAGGGGGTTTGATTTTCCCCACTACAGGGGAAGGAAATTTCTTTGTAAACAGAAATTGGTACATTCCTCCTCCTCCCCCTTCTCTTCTTCCTCCTCCTCCTCCACTTTCCCTGCCCTCTAGTCTTTCTCCACATCTTTAATGTATGGAAGCAGAAAGGACCTGCATTTTCCTACATTCAGGAGATAAGGTGAAGATGAGGTATGGAAGAGATGGTTAGATTTGAAGAGAAACAGAGGGGAAGGAAAGTTAAGAGGCTAGCTAATCTCCACCTGGAAGGGACAAAGAAAAGCCAGAATTTAGGGTTTGTATCTCTATTCTGGACTGGCTAGAATAATTTTCTGCTATTCCTTAAGTGAAGTCCTGAGTGCCTGTGGACCCTCTTTTATGTCCTTGTTATGAGCCTGGGATGATTATGAGTCAGAAGTCTTAATGAGATAACTACTATATTCTTTCCTGGCACCAGAGATCAAACCCCCAACTTCTGCTCTGGAGAGACTATGATGGAATTGTGCATTACTAGGCCTGAGATAAGGGTACAGGTAGAGACAGGGTCACTTTCTACTCTTCTGTTCCTAAATACCGTTGAACACACTAACCCTGAGCCTTGGGAGATTGGGGAATGAGATCCTTAAGTTTTATTCCCAACCTGCCTTCACCTACAGGGTCACAATATGTGTATTGTAGGCAGTTTTCCTACTTCCTAGTTTAGATTTCCCCCAATGAAGAAAGAAGTTAATTAAAGTGTTTCTTTTGTACTGACTACCACCCCAATTCAACCCAGGAAGGGATGGGTAACCTTTCTCATTTGGGTTTGTGGATGTCTCACAGCCAATTCACTAGAGTACAGTGAGGGAACCCAGCCTCCTACCTGTTCCAAGATGCCCTTACCCATCTTGATCATGCTGTGTGTGCACATATATAGTCTCTCTCTCTCTCCCTCTCCCTCCCCTCTCTCTCCCTCTTTCTCTCTCTCTATTTATATATGTATATATACATATATGTATATATATATACATACTGAAATGTCTGCCCTTTTTGTGGTTTTTAGCTTTAGCTTATTGTAGGGGGAATGGGGTGAGAGTACTACAGTAAAGGGAATGGAGAACTAAATTATTCCATAGTCTAAACAGAAAAGAAAGCATTTAAAGCACAAAGAACCACAACAAACATTACATTTACAAGGAATCTCAGGAACAATTTAGAGAAGGTGGGAGCTTTTAGGATATGGAGACAATGCTTTCCAGGGAGGGGAGGACAGGCTGTCAGAAGAGTGAAGAAGCCAGATGGGCTACAGCATCCTCAATTCCTAGCTGAGCCCAGACTGTCCATCCCCTCTGGCTACTGCTGCAGAACTTGGTTTATCATGTAACTTGAAGACTCCAGATTTGGCTTAAAGTCCTTCCTAAGTCTCCTTAGTCCTGACCAGCTTCCCCTTTAAGAAAAAAGGATACTTGTAAAACTGGGAGAAAGGAAATAAGCATAAATCATCCATCTGTCTGGGATGTTATATGAGAGCAGGAGGGAGATGGTGTTTTTTCTTATGGAAGAAACAAGAGAAGAGAAAAATGTGCTTTTCAGCAGTTTCTCTAAATGGCCAAAAATACAAACCTTAAATATTCTAACCTGCCCTAATAGACTTACCTACCCTGCTGCCCATGTGCTGCAATGAGGTTGCTCCTAGTCTGTGCTCCTTTGTCTGCAGTGTGCATGGCCTTATTCTAACCCTGGAATAAAGGTTACTGACTCTAAACACACACACACACACACACACACACACACACACACACACACACACAAACGAAAAGAAAAAGTCCCATGGCCAAATCCAGCCTGGGGGCAGTGGGGCTGAAGAATAACTCCCAACAATAAGCACTAAGATTGTAAATAGCTCAGAGTAATCACGGGAAATGTTTATGTAATCTGTGTTCTTACTTGAAGATAAATTCCTATGGGTGAAACTTTGACAGAAAGGTTCTAAGGTAATTGAAGAGAAAATTCTAGAAAGAAGAGATATTTGGAAAGTCTCTGATATTCTAGTTGTTAAAGAAATGTATGTTAAATTTCAGTTGTTCATTTATGAAGTAATTTTAAAGCAAATGTTACATGTTTTCAAGTTGTCTCTTTACTAAAACCTTCAAAAGTAATTGATACCATTATTAAAGTAAAATGCGACAAACCTCAAGTGCTTTATGTTATTTTCAATTGAACACATATCTGTCATTTTAAAAATTCGTAAGTATATTGGGGGAAGTTCTAAGATATCTTACCTATTTTAAATGAACTACAAAATATATTATGGTTGGTTTTAAAAGGAAAAATGATGTTGAATATGGTTGCATATGCTTGTAATCGCAGAACTCAGGAGGCTAAGGCGGGCAAACCACAATTTCATAGTCTGTACTACTAATAAGACCATGTCTAAAAGAAGAGGAGAAGGAGGAGGAGGAAAAGAATGAAAGAGAAAAGAAAACAATTAATCAAATAAATAAATAGAAAACCACTGAGATAACACATATGCTTTGAAGTTTAAGCATCTTCAATAAACAAGACTGTAAATAAGAGAAAACAACAGCACACTTAGTCAAAGAGGCACCAGTGTGTTTTCAATCATTATTTTATAAATTATTCAATGTAAATTTAGAAAATTATTTTAATTAAGAAGGTTATATTTAGCTATTAACATGAGAAAACAGACTGATAATATTTAAAGTATTTGTCAGAATGATAAAAGAAACAAAGAATTGCTTGGTAACATTGAAATCCAAGTTTTGCTGGAGTCTGTTTCTAGGACTTGAGTGACTATTCTGAAACATAACAGTGAAGTACTCTCGAGCTTCTATGTGAGATATTTCAAGGCTGAAAACAACAACTGCTTTGGTCAAAAAATGCCACAAATTTCACTAATGGGAATTAATTTCGCTTGGGTATTAATTATAATGAATGAATCTGAAAATTATTCTTTTAGACTTTAAAACCACAGTATCTGTATTCTATTACTTTACTTTATCCCTCTTTCTAGAACTCTCCAATGGATCTGCTGATATAAGTAACTTCAGATGCAAACTCCATGGTGTCTTTCAAATTCCCTACCATGTGATCCCAACTTATTTCATCTGGGATTGCAGTGGGTATACATGTATCCTGCCTTGTTTACATGCAGAGGTCAGTGAAGGGCATTGAGGATTGTGAATTCTCTATCCTAGTCCCTTGAGAGATTGTTTGCTGAACCTGAAGCACAATGCTTTGGAGAATCTGGCTGGCCTGAGAAATCCTAGGATCTGTTTGTCTCTGCATCTACAGTGTTGGAGTTCCAAGGCTGCAGATCCATGCCCGGATTTTGTACATGAGTGCTGGGGATTCTAACTTAGATCCTCATGCTTGCATAGCAAGCTTTATCCAATGTGCCATCTCCTCAGCCCCTACTATCTGATATTTCTATTCCCTCATAATACAAGTACAATATTCTTGCTAAACTAATCTGCTGCTTCAAAAATATGTCTCCAGCTTACTATTTTACATTTTAAAATAATACAAATGTTTCTGTTTAATAATTGATCCATCTTTTAAGGGTCTGTTGAAGAGCCACCTTTTAAACTGAAGATTTTCTAGTGAACACCATTTTTAAAGTTGTTTACCTACCTCTAATCTTTGGTAATATCTGTTTATACTAACGAAATTCATTACACAACCATCTTGAATTGTTCATTCTCAGTTAGTCCTAAGATCTTTAAGCATAAACTTAATATCTGTGACACATATGCCAGGTTATTCACCAAAGACTCATTTTCATTCTTTCTTATAAAAGGAATTCCAATTTTGCTTAGATGGAAAACACTCAGCTAAAAATACTCACTTTCTAAAACTCCCCGGTAAATGAGCAGAGTCTGTTTGTAGAGACTCTCAGAAAAGTTATTGTTTTCCTCATTGGAATGAAACAAAATATGAATGCAATACACCTAAAGGAAGAAGAGCCTTATGTGATATCAAGGACAAAGCTACATAAACAGAAGCTTGGAACACTTGCGACAATAGATATTAGAAAATGGGATAGAATACTGAAGAGTAGTAACCTCCCGCAGGCTTGAGCAGGCTAGCTCAGACCTGTTCTGCCATTGTCACCTAGACCATCCGGGGTGAAGTCTTCTGACCTAGATTAGGTCTACTGTTCTGCCACAATTGCAGTTTCCTCCAAGAGCTACTACCTGCTGAGAGGCTGAACCTGTACTTCAGACACTTTCCTGATGAAAGGAGATCCTGGAGTGGTAGGGGATGGGTACTCCCTCCCCAATAAGCTCAGACTCTTAAGTAAACATTGGCCTTGATCAGAAAACTTTGTCTTGGTTTGTTATTTCTTTCAAAATTTCCCCCATGCAGCCCCAGCCTTCCATTTGTGAACCTGGATCATGTAGCTGCAGGCGGCTACAGGTGGTGCCTCCAATGTGGGGCCTGAATATGGAAGGACCAACTGAGGGAAATACAGTCTTGGTGGAGCTCCACAGTAAACAGAAGAAGATGTATCCCTGCACAGTAAGCAACATACAGCATTAATGTTAATGCTACAAATGTCATCTTTTGAAGGTTGTTGATCGCAAGGGTGCAAAAAAGATACAGGCTAGACTGAGTCAGCATTGGTCCAGCACTGATATCAGCTGGGGGTTGACAGTGGAAAATGGGAGTGGAAAATTCTAAACAGGCATTTGTCCACAGTCAAGAACTGCATCAGGCAAGAAGAGTAGGGCTTAAAATAATAAAATAAAATAAAAAAAGTAAAAGAAAAAAAAAAAAGAAAAAAAGGGAGATGCTAGATATACAAATGACATGAAAGAGATCAAGAGAAAAGGGAAATGGATTTCAGAGCTCTCCCAGGGAAATTGGGAGATGTCCTGCTTTCTCTCTGGCCCCTACAGGAGACATCTTTAGTTCTGGTTACATCAAGTTCTCTACACTTTCTGTATTGTCTGTGTTTGGTGCACCAATCTGTCCACGTGTCAATTCATGTCTGTTTGTGTATTGTTGTCTGAATGACTGTTGCTCTATGTTTCATATTGAAAAAAAATTGGTTAAAACTTTATCTGCTGGCTATCCATCTCTTGATTCAGTCTCAGTTTACACAGCAGAGGCTGATTAAAGTTGCCCTGCACCTTAGTCAGGTGTCACACACAGCAGGATAGGATCTGCTGAAAAACTGTTTTTAAAAAGGGGTCTGCAGCTTCTCATTTCTAAGGCAAATAAGCTGATAGCTGTTTTTTTTTTTTTTTTTTTTTTTCCCCTAGAAAATTCTCTGCAATTGTGATTATTGGGTTCAGCAAATGACAAAGTGCTTTTTATCTTGAAGTTATAGCTAGAAAAAGTAAAATTCTTTGATTGGTCTCAATTTATAAGATTTGTGTAGCCACTTCGTTTGGTTTCTGACTGGTCTTAAAGGTATAAATATGCTCTGCATGTCTTGGTCATAGAGTATTGGCTTATAAGTTATTGGGTATGATTAAAAATGTGTAACATTGGTAACAAGAAAATGAGCTTAAACTTGTAACTCAGGGTTGGAGTCATTTTAAACAACAGCCAGTGGTATGAACCAGCACAGGAAACTAGGCCTCTAAGGATACTTCTAAACTGGGATAATATTTAATGTGATTCTTATCCTAGAAACTAGAGTTATAAGAGGTAAGAGTTAAAACAATGTCTCTTTAATGAACCATTAAGATGTGCACTGTCATGCATTCATATGTGAAAGTGATGTTTCTGGTATTGATTTTTAAAGAGAATAAATTGTTTAAATTTGGGTTTTGCTTTCCCAACGTTATAGATATATTCTAATACTGCAAAAGAAACTTAAAAATTATGGTTAAATTGCCAGTGTTCCATTGATTCTTTGCAGTTTGATTGCAAGCTTAAGATTTTTAACTCACGCATATTTTGTAATTAAGATGATTACAGGAGTAATCATTTTTTTTTTTAAAGATTTATTTATTGTTATACATAAGTACACCGTAGCCTTCAGACACACCAGAATACAGTGTCAGATCTCATTACGGGTGGTTGTGGTTGCTGGGATTTGAACTCAGGACCTTTGGAAGAGCAGTCAGTGCTCTTACCCGATGAGCCATCTCACCAGCCCCCAGGAGTAATCATCTTATAAGAGCATTAATACAGCTCACTTTGGCCATCTGGCCATACAAAACAAAGGCAGAGTTATCTAGATATAGTTATCTTTGTTCAGAAATTGGACCCTTATACCATCAGTTTGGCTATGGTTGCTGCCTTTCAGGGGACTACAAACAAGCAATGCTTTTACAGCACTAAGGTTATAAAGAATGTTTTAAGTGTAAGTCATCTTTAAAAAAAAAAAAAAGAATATCCAAAAAGTTAGAGGCATAGATAGATAGTTGAATTTTTTCCCTGGAATCTGTCCTCACTGTACAAGGGATAATCTTTGGTCCAGGACTCAGTGAGTATGCTCAGAGTAAGAAATATTTACATTTGAGTCAATGGAAAGCTCAGAGGAGCCTCAGCAAGGCTTGTATGGGATTTCTTTTGTTTTGCAAACCCTGCCTAGGGAAGTTCTTGGGACTTTGCCTCTCTTGCCTCCAGGGAATTTTTTTTTTTTTAAGCTAAAATATTATTACAGATCTATCCAGGTGTTGCTCAAAATAAAGTTTAAATTTAAGATTTATGAAAGGTCAATGAGGCTGTAGATCTTATAGAGGCATTACAATCTGGCTTGCCTCCTCCATATAGAATTATTATGAATTTGGAAGGTTGTTTTTTCCTTTGCATCCTGATAATTGTGAAGGGTTTGCTTCCAGCAAGCATTGGAAAGTTTTGCCTCTAGGTATGCCTAATAGCCTTACATTATGTAAGAAAAAAACTTTTTTGGTCTCTGGTTCAATACAAGAAGCTAGAACTTTTTATCTTTCAGTGTTTCTTAAATGTTTTATCTTTCAGTGTTTCTTAAAGTATTTTATTAGCTAACGTCTCTGAAGGAAAGTTTACTCCAAATCTTTGTTTGCTCTTACACAATGAGATTTAAAGTTCTGGGGAGGAGTTATTGCTCCAGAAAAGATTCAGAGGCATTATCTTTTTAATATTTAGGGTCTAAGTTATCCTGGAAAAATTGTGGTACAGAAAATTTAACGAAGAAAAGATGATTTCCTTACTTCAAATTATTTTCAAAAGCTTTTAGGAGATGTTAATTGGCTAAGACCTTACCTTAAGGTCACCAAAGGAGGACTTAAGCCTTTGTTGGATGTTATCAAAGGAGATGCAAATTAAGTGGTGAAAACTAAAAGGCTTTGCAGAAAGTAGAAGATTTTTATAACCAATTGTTATCAATTGTAATCAATGGTAATCAAATGTTAACTGCTTATTTTAGTTATTGTAACTCAATGTGCCCACAGCAATTCTTTGGTAAAAGAGAACATTAATGTAGAATCATCTTTCTTCATCTCCAAGTAAAGTTTTAATATCATATTATGATGTTGTTGTGGTGCTAATAAGGAATTGTAAGATAAAATCCTGAAGATATTTTAGAAAAAAAAAAAAAAATGTGTCTTAAAAACCTGACAAGGAAGAATTCTCAACTGAGGAATATCGAATGGCTGAGAAACACCTGAAAAAATGTTCAACATCCTTAGTCATCAGGGAAAT
>NC_034602.1:425196-426967 GCF_900095145.1 Mus pahari | reverse complement strand
GGGTGTATAGGGAACTTTTGGGATAACATTTGAAATGTAAATAAAGAAAATAATAATAATAAAAAAATTTTTTAAAAAAGAAAAAAATAAATAAATACTGTTCCTTTAAAAAACTGTCTTTGGACATTTAAGAAATCATTCTAGATTGCCTGGAGAAGACCTCTTAAGGTGATGCCATGCTAGATTTATATCCCAGACAAATTATAGGACTTAGACAAGAATAATTGGCCATATAATCTCATTCTTTACATCTTCAAAATAGTAATGGCTTGAGATAATAATTTAGTATTTTTAGAGAATGTGCATGTCAACTTGTAAAACTTGTTCTCAGTGTCCTCAGTGTCTACCTGTTCCACATAATGGTGTTAATTCTTGAGGACTTATATTAAGCAGTTATTGCAAATGGATACTCATATTTCTGATTTTATAAAAATAAAATATGCACATGTGACTATTGATTCCTTTTCAGGCTTTCTAGTTGCAACTGTTGAACAGGAGAAGCAACTAAAAGTGTAATCAGTCATTGCCTATGTTAATTTTTTTATGACTGGTGTTCAAAATCAGATTAAAATAGATATTGGAACTAACAATTACAGTCAAGTATTTGAGATGTTTTATCAACAATTTAATGTTACCCATGTTCCTGGGATTTTTTTATATTTCTCAAGGACAATATATCTTTAAAACTATATCTTCTTTACAAAAAGGGGAGTGGAATTATACCCTATGCACATTATTTAAATCATGATTTTTATTTTTAAATTTTTAAAATTTAGATGCCTAAGAACTCCTTGCTGAGTGCCTTATGGTATCCTACAACTAGGCACACTCATGCCTAGGTGAGATGAAGGGATCCACTTGTTGGCACACTGCCTGATCCTGAACAGGTATTTAATATGGGAAGAGGGCATGTTTGTGTTTTTTTCCACAGAAGGCTACAGGAACTTGCTAGCTGCCAGAGTCATTAGTGTGACAAGCTGACACAAAAGATAATGCTGACCTGTGAGCTTGCTGAGCGCCCTGACAATGATGACAGGAAAGCTGTATTGTTCTTGATTCATGTTTGCTTGCCTTTGTCTCAGATTAGACAGGCTAAGCTGCCTTGCTTCAAGCTTTTTATACTTGTGGTACAGTATAAAAGACTGTGGAAACTGATTTAGAAAAATTGATCAAAAGGAGGAGGTATAATTACTCTTCTCTTTTCTTTACTGTGACCAGTTATTCTGTCTCAATCATAGACTGTTCTAGAAATAAATCCAATATTAGAGTTTCCTATTATGAAGATAGCTAAAAACCTTTACTAGCCAACAGAGTTAACTGGGAGCATAACTTAGAGGAGAACAGCTTTTCTGTTGATTCGCAAAGCCACCTCCCCCACACCAGGAGGACAGAGGTTGGGCCTGATTGTTGCAATTTGACACTGAATAGAGTAACTGGACTTCCCCACAGACAACCTTAATCCTTTGCTTTTTCTTTTAGTTTGTGGGTGCTTTCTTCACTATCCTCATCCATGGCGAGATCCTCGCCCCTCACCTCGTGAAGATCCAGCACATCTGCCATCTTGCTTTTCTCGGTGCTCTCTCGGTCAATTAATCTTTTTTTTTTTTTTTTTTTCCACTTTGGGGAGATTAATTCTATAAGGAATGCATTTACTCTTTTGTCAAAGTAAAACAAACTTAACTTTTCAACTGTATTTGGGATAGGCAGCTATAGATCACACACTTGTTTATAAAACAGAATTTACTGCCCCAGTGAGTGAAGTGACTAAAGT
>NC_034602.1:412781-420984 GCF_900095145.1 Mus pahari | reverse complement strand
GGGGTCGAACTCCTCTACCCCTGCGTGGCGTATGAGTTTCGACCCCAGCATGCTGGCCTGAGCTCTTGTCTTGTCCTGTCTTCAATAAACTTCCTCGTGTGTTTACAGCAAGTCGGTCTCAGCGTCCTACTGGGTGTGCGTCCTTCCCGAGACTGGAGGGGGGGGAGGCTGGGGGGGGCTCCCTTCGGGGGTCTTTCACTTGCATACATTTTGTTCTATAACAAGTTGCTTAGTTACTATGGTGGTTTGAATATACTTGCACAAGGAGTGGCGCTATTTGGAGGTGTGGCCTTACTGAAATATGTGTGGCCTGGTTGGAGGAAGTCTGTCACTATAGGTGTGGGCTTTAAGACCCTCATCCTAGCTACCTAGAAGCCAGTCTTCTCCGAATGGCCTTCAGATGAAGATGTAGAACTCTCAGCTCCTCCTGCACCATGCCTGCCTCAGAACTGTCATGCTCCTGCTTTGATGATAATGGACCGAACCTCTGAACCTGAACGCCAGACCCAATTAAATACTGTCCTTATAAGAATTGCCTTGGACACAGTATCTCTTCACAGCAGTGAAACCCTAAGATAGTTACCAGTGCACGTGTATTCTTGGGAGGAATTTGTTTTCTTAATCTGTACTACATAATGTTGCACAGGTATTGAGGAACATACAGTTTTTTCATAGTCATTCACTAGGAAAAAACTAAAACATAATCACACTGTGATTTTCTACTGCTTGAAAGATTTTGCTGGGATATATAAACTATTAAAGAGAAAATAAAGTGTAGGGTTGGAGCACTGTTCTTTTCACTCATCAACTATGTGTATAGTCATATGTATGTATGTATGTGTAAATATGTATATTATATATGTATAATGTATATGTATAAAATTTGTGTGGGAATGTGTTGGAACTCTGTTCTATCCATCAGATCTGTGTATGTATAAAATATGTAAAGGTTCTCTGGATATATGTTGGAGCTTTTTCCATCTACCAACTGTGCATGTGAATCTGTATTTGTCTGCCTGTCTATATGTTTGTATGCATGTGTGTATATATGTATTTATATGAATGAAATTATTAAAGTCTGCCTTTTGCTTCATCCACTCAGTGTGTACAGGTGTGTAAGAATTTTCTGTTTTTCCTTTTCTTTCCTGCTGAACTGTAAGAGTTAAAAGAGTTCATAGTTTTTACTGGCCACAGGGAATGCTTGTCCCAGCAAATTAAGCTTTGTTCCCTCAGAGAAAAAAAAATCTGCTCAATAATTTCTATAATCCCTAGCTGTTACAGGTAGCAGCAACTGTCAGTATCTGGACCACTTCCCTGTCTACTGCTGTTAGCACTGACTCCCATCTGCTGCTTGCCTCAGTTTACTGTATGGTGTCAAAGCTGGTCTTTGCAGTCAGTGACCTATATACAGATTAGGGAATAAGGCTGTTTTCTTTCTGTTCTTTGATTGTTGGCACTCCTGGTGCCAACAGCACAGCCTATGAAATTATCATGACATTATTGCTTCATTCATAGGAAAGGACAGGGTAAATCTCAGTCAGGTATGCAGGGCAAAGCAGAAAATGCTGGAGATGCCAGGGTGACAAAGAAACTGAAGTACAATTTTGAAAGCAAAGCAAGATGGAAGCCTATATGTAGTTTGATATACAGCCTAGAAGGATTGTTTCCTATAATCAGTGCATCAATATGGCTTCTAGACAGCATGCTCATCACATCTGGATTAGTCAAAGGAATTAACATTTCCAAATGATTCTTGCATCTCCCCCAGATAATAAAAGTATAGGAATATGAAGATCTGTACACAAATTCTCCAGCTTCAAATGGAAAATCCAATTTTGATTTTTCTGAAAAACAAACAAGCACCCACAAAAAAAATCTCAATTAGTAACTGAAACCCATCCATTCTTTGTGTTTTGCCTGTAATGTACTCTGACTGTGTACCAAGCACTATGGAGGAAATTATAATCATCCTGGTCTAATGCAATTATGTTATGCCCCCAGTTTTAAACTCTGTCCCTAACGACTTGGCAAAAAAAAAAAGGGGGGGGGGAGGAAGAGAAAGGGGAAGGAGAAGAGTACAGACTTCCTGGTACCAGGGAGCACAGATTCGTTCTACTTGAATTTTCAAGTGTTGTTTCCTACACTGCTTCAATAAGGACAGAAATGAGGGATCATAACATTGTATCACAGAGAAAGCACCATAGCTGAATACTGTGATCCTTGCATCTGGCACGCAGACGTAGAAGAGTCGGGAGTTCAAGGGGAATGCTGCCATGTCTGGCTGGGGATGTGCTGTCATGAGTGCTGGGGATCTGGGCTTGATGCTCATGCTGATACAAGTACTTTACTGACAAAGGCATAGCTACAACTCCAAAACCAAATCCCTATGTGTGTACACATGTGAGCAATTAAAAACAAACAAATGATAAGTTTAATCTTCAGTATTATCAACAAAAATTAGAACACATGATGTCTAAATCTTGTTACTTCCTGGTTTTCAGTGGGTAAATACTTGCCAGAGGCTGAGATTAAGTCTATTTGCCATGACTAGATGACTACTCTGTGCTTGATCTATGCTGACTTTTAAGCTGTGGAATATTTACAAGAGGAAACAAATTCAATAAAAATCACCTACAATGACTATGAACATTTTAGTCACTATTAAATTTTTAGTCTTATTATAGTTGGATTAAGCATCCTTGATTCAAAAATTGAAATCCAAAATGTACCAAACTCCAAACATTTTGAGCTTCAATATGTAAAGTTCAATACCTGACCTGCTATGATGGTTCTCAGCCAACATATAGGTACACTATCATAACTGAATTTTATGGTTAGACTTGGGTCCTATGGTGTTTTGAATAGGTTTGGCCCTCATAGAGTCATATGTTTGAATGCTTATTCATAGGAAGTGGCATTATTAGGAGATGTGGCCTTATTGTAGGGGGTATGACCTTGTTAGAGGAAGTGTGTCACTGTGAAGGCACAGCTTTGCAGTCTTCAATACACAAGCTATGCCCAGTGTGAAACATAAGCAGTTTTCTCCTGCCTACCTTTGTTCAGATCAAGATATAGAGCTCTAGGCTCCTGCAGCCCAAGTCTGCCTACACACTGCCATACTTCCTGCCGTGATAAAACGGACTAAACCTCTCACACTGTAAGTCAGCCCCAATTAACTATTTGCCATGAGATCCAACTGTAAGGCATTTATTTTCTCAATTAGTGACCAATGCCAGAGAGCCCAGTCCTTTGTGGGGTGTGCAATCCCTGGGCTGGTGGTTCTGGGTTCTGTAAGAAAGCAGGCTGCACAAAATTTGTGAAGCAATTCAGTAAGCAGACTTCTCTATATCCTCTGCATCAGCTCCCGCCTCCAGGATCCTACTCTGAGTTCCTGTCCTGTCTTCCTTCAATAATGTATAGCAATACGAAAGTGTAAGCCAAATAAACCCTTTTCTCTCCAACTTACTTTTTGGTCATGGTGTTTAGTAGCAGTAATAGAAACCCGAACTAAGACAGTCTAACTTTACCTTCAAATGATGATGTTTTAGAGAGTTATCATGTCACACATCTTCTACATGTCCCTCTAAAACAGCAGAAGTCTGCTAGAATAGACTTTATTATCTCAACTTCCAATAAAAAACTTAAATATACAATATTGTTTACAGTCACATACTATGAAAATTGACATTACTTGGCTATTTATTATCAAAATCCTAATACGGAATCAGATGAGGCACAGAATTAGACTGCTAGCAACACCTTTCCACTAAACCTGACCCCTGTGTCATCAACTAAAGTGCTCACCCTGGTAAATTAACGTTGATCTAAACTGAGTTACAATCCTGAATTACGTTTGAGTTATTATGGTTTTGTAGTCCCATTTGTATTTAACCTGTAACTTTACTAATTGTATTTTGTTCAGATTTATAAGCATTAGATTATATGTAGTTTTATCGTCACACATAAATAACACAGTAGTAAAAATAATTGCAGTCAACACTAGAAGTACACAGGAATTATTTATTATTCAAGAGTGTGGGCTGTACATCTCCAGTCCTCAGCTTAGAGACCACTGCTATGTGGCACACATTAGCTCTATCAAGGATTTTAGAAAAAAGGACAGGAAATGTAGAGGTGACTCAGGGGTGAAGAGCTCTTGCTGTTCCTCCAGGGGATCTGATTTCCCAGCACCTAAATTGTGTGCCTGTAACTCCAGCTGTGGAGGATCTTCTAGTCTTGCCAGGAACATGCACATGGAAACAATAATAAAATAAGTCTTAAAAAAAAAAAGATAGAGAAACAGGAAAGCATGGTTTAAATTCTATTTTTTAAATTTCAAAGTTGATTTTTCTATGTCCTTGCTTCTGATTTGCTTCTCAACTTCAAAGCTCAGGGTAGCACAGAGAGCTCTCTCTTTCAAGGACACTGGAAGCACAACCAAGGAAAGGACCCATTTCTGTAATAGTCATGATACTGGACTGTTTTCATTTTTTATTAAACTGTCAGTTTTGAAGGAGACAGGCTAGTACCCATGCTTATTACAAGTGGGAAGCTAAACAAGAATGTTTGCCAAATGAAGAAAGCATCCATGGCAGGCTGCTCTTTTGACTCACATCACTCTTGTCTGAATCAAAGAATCAGAGATGCTCTATGAAGAGTATACTGTGGACTAGTAAACCACAAGTCCCATTGAATATTAAGAATCAACACCCCGGAGAGACTCTGAATAAGAGAAATTGTAAGACAGTATGAACAGTGTTTTAAAATTTTCCAGGAAAAAACTAACCATGAACCACTTTTATCTTCTTTCCGTGTAAACTATTAACTAAAAACAACAATCACATCAACCCGAAATGAAAGTCAAATGCCAATCTAGAACTAAGTATACACACAGAAAAACAGAATTGTTTTGCTTGAAATACTTAAATACAACTTAAACATTTAAAATGTATTACCTAAAAGTTTTAAACTTAAGAGTTGACAAAAATTAAAAAGATTCTGTACGTCCCACCATCAAATACCATAGTTTAAGAAAACATATTTTTTTTCTGTTTCTGGGTGGTACAAACCTAGAAACCAGAAAACTTTCTTTGCTTCATTCTTTTTTTTTTTTTTTTTTTTTTTTTTCTTGTGAGAGAAATAATTTATTTTCAGCCTTACATAACAGATCTCAGTGACATTTTCGTGAGAATGGAAAAACAGTAATGAAATAATACCAACCAATGCAATGACTGGAGGCAATGGCCTTTTACAAAAATGTGTTTTTAATTGAAATAGAGTTACATCACCTTCCCCTCCCTTTCCTCTCTCCAGCCAATCCCAGAAACCTTCTCTTGTGCCTTTCTCATGTCTGCCCAAATTGTAAGTCTATTTTCATTACTATTGTTGTTACATATGTGTGTGTGTGTGTGTGTGTGTGTGTGTACGCATGCATGCGCGCACATGCGTGTCTGTATGTGTATAACCTGCTCAGTCCATTTTTCTTTTTTTGTGTATGTACATATATAGTTTACTTTGCTTCATTCTTAAGAGCTGATGAAATACATCTGCAAAAACAGTTTGAAAAACTGAGCTTGCCAAAAAAAAAAAAAAAAAAAAAAAAATCTTGAAGCGTTTTCTCATTTCCTCAGTACTCTTCAAGGGAAAGCAAAGTGAAAGCCAATGAACTTTTTGAGAAACAGCTTTAGCGACTGTGTATTCATCCATACACACAGTTACAGAGTGAGCTGTAGCAACACAAGTGGACAAATAACTAACCCCACAAATTTGATGGATCACACAGAGTCTTACTCAACACCTAGGCAAGTATCAATGTTCCTTCTCCTTTCCCTTTCAACTGGAAACCAACTGAGTCCTAAAAAAGAAATTACCTTTTCTTCCAAAGTCTAAACATAATTTCTTATCAGCAGGCTGTCCAATGAATTAAGTCAATCTGTAAGCCACTACATTAGTTTAGGCCTCAGCAGTAAGAAGTCTTCAGAGCTAAGAAAGTCATTTCTGTTGTATCTTGCTACTCTGGACAAAATCTAATTTCCTGCCCAATCATAGAAGCCATATGATGGCAAATGAAAGGAAGCCAAACTCTGGCAATTAAAAAGAAACACAATAAACTACCATTCACAGTCCTAAAGATCTAAAAAGCAAACAAGAATAATCTTTAAAAAGAAAAATACAATGAAGGCTTCCATGTAAAGTGAAAATAAGAAATATAAATGGAGAATAGCTTATTATTATCAACGCTAGGATCATAACTAATCAAATTTAGGCATTAAAAAACAAACAATGAAGGGGGCATGCTATGGCTGCAGAAGAAGATAAGTAAAAGGAATACTTATTTATTTATTTATTTNNTTNTTTATTTATTATATGTAAGCACACTGTTGCTGGCTTCAGACACCTCAGAATAGGGCATCAGATTTCATTACGGATGGTTGTGAGCCACCATGTGGTTGCTGGGATTTGAACTCAGGACCTCTGGAAGAGCAGTCAGTGCTCTTAACTGCTGAGCCATCTCTCCAGCCCATAAAAGGAATTTTTAAAATGTGAGTTAAATTAGAAAGAAAATAATGTGAAGACAAAAAAGAAGGCTAGAGAGTAAGCATGCCTGAAAGACCCCCTAACTAGATGGTGGGGGTCAGAGTAAAGAGGGAACAGTATCTCCCTGGGCTGAGGGCACACATAAACCACACGAGGAACACCCCCCATGAGATAAGAGTGGATCTGTGCAAGGTCCTGGAACATTCTGTGCTGTAACAAATTTAGCAATGCAGAAAACAGGTGACTAGATGATTAGTCTTCTCTTTTTAATACACATTGTATGTATATAAAATTGGCCAATTCAGAATGTGTGGAAAAAAAGTAAAACCCAAGTTTCAATGAACAAAGAATTGAAAGAATGATGAATAAACTGATAAGAATTCTTGTTTATGCTTTGTGTTTTGTATCCTGTTCATTCACTTCAGAGTACTAAGGTCTAATTTAGTACTAAGGTCTTATTACTGTAGTGTTGTATAGACTATTGAATCCAAGTTAGAAAAATCTCTAACCAAGAGCTTTAATTTGGCCACTGCTACATTAACAACAATGTATACAAGATGCATTGTTGATGGCAAATTTGTCAAATTGGCTAGACTAAGGTGCTCAATTGTTTGGTCAAAGTCTAGGCTGGTTCTTGCTGTAGAGGTAATTTTTTTATTGCTTTTACTTTATTTTTTTTAATAGTCTAGTCATTATCCTCTGACAGTTACTCATCCCATTTCCCCTTCCCTACTATTTCCAAGACACTGTCCCCACTGCGCCAATCCCTACCAGACCTCCCCACTCCCTCAGGCCTCAAGGGACTAGCCAAATCCTCTCTCACTGAGGCCAGACCAGGCAGTCCTCTGCTGTATATGTNTTGGGGCCTCATACCAGCTAGTCTATGTTGCCTGGTTGGTGGCTCATTGTCTGAAGACCTCAGGGGTCTGGGTTAGTTGAGACTGCTGGGTTTCCTATGGGGTCGCCTCCTCCTGTAGAGGTACTTTGTGAATGTGACTAATATTTGCAATCAGTTAATGTCAAGAAAAACAAGTCTCCATAATGTGAGGAAAGTTTATCCAAAAGGTGAAGAAATGAAAAGCAAGGACACAGTCTCTGGGCCTGAACCGGTAGGAGGGCCATCTTTGCTCCAGTGCACTGCCGGGGAGAGGTGCTGCCTGCAGAAGTGACACAGCTTCTGGGAGAGATCCCGTTTCTGGCTCCAGTAACCCGGCACCTTTCCCGCCCAAGGAGGGGTGTCCAACCGGGAGGAGTCTCAAGGTCTGAGCCGGAAGGAAAGCCATCTTTGCTCCAGTGTACTGCCAGGGAGAGGGCAGCCTGGGGAACCGACAGCTTCTGGGAAAGATCCCATTGCTGGTTCCGGTCACCCGGCACCTTTCCCGCCTAAGGAGGGGTGTCTCCCCGGGAGGAGTCTCAAGGCCTGAGCTGGGAGGAGAGCCATCTTTGGTCTGGTTCACTTAGGCTCCAGTCTGCGCTAGCAAGAGCGTGGACCACAGAAGCTACACAGCTTTGGGACAGACAAAAGCAACCTAACTTCTGGGACAGACCCTGTATCGGGCTTCAGAAATTTGGGCACCTTCCTTGCCAGAGGAAAGGTGGCCACCTGTGAGGGCTCTGTCTGCCAGAGCAGGTGAGAGAGTCATATTGTGTCCAGGGTCCCTCAGTG
>NC_034602.1:384090-410725 GCF_900095145.1 Mus pahari | reverse complement strand
GATTTAGGATTGGTAAAGATCCTTTACCAATCTGTTGGTGGCCTTTTTGTCTTATTGACAGTGTCTTTTGCCTTACAGAAGCTTTGCAATTTTATGAGGTCCCATTTGTCAATTCTTGATCTCACAGAACAAGCCATTGCTATTCTGTTCAGGAATTTTCCCCTGTGCCCATATCTTTGAGGCTCTTCTTGACTTTCTCCTCTATAAGTTTCAGAGTCTTGGTTTTATGTGGAGTTCCTTGAACTGCTTACACTTGAGCTTTGTACTAGTAGATAAGAATGGATCAATTTGCATTCTTCTACATGATAACTGCCAGTTGTGCCAGCACCAGTTGTTGAAAATGTTGTCTTTTTCCACTGGATCGTTTTAGCTCCTTTGTCAACGATCAAGTGACCATAGGTGTCCACACACCTATGGGTCTTCAACTGTATTCCACTGATCTACCTGTCTGTTGCTGTACCAGTACCATGCATTTTTTATCACAATTGTTCTGTAGTACAGCTTGAGGTCAGGCATAGTGATTCCACCAGAGGTTCTTTTATTGTTGAGAATGGTTTTTGCTATCCTAGGTTTTTTTGNTATTGCAGATGAATTTGCAAATTGCCCTTTCTAACTCTGTGAAGAATTGATTTGGAATTTTGATGGGGATTGCATTGAATCTGTAGATTGCTTTTGGCAAGATGATCAGTTTTACTATATGAATCCTGCCAATTCATGAGCAAGGGAGATCTTTCCATCTTCTGAGAACTTCTTCAATTTCTTTCTTCAGAGACTTGAAGTTCTTATTATACAGATCTTTCACTTCCTTAGTTAGAGTCACACCAAGGTATGTAATATTATTTGTGACTATTGTGAAGGGTGTTGTTTTCCTAATTTCTTTCTCAGCCTGTTTATCCTTTGAGTAGAGGAAGGCCACTGATTTGTTTTAGTTAATTATATATCCAGCCACTTTGCTGAAGTTGTTTATCAGCATTAGGAGTTCTCTGGTGGAATTTTTTGGGGTCACTTAAGTATACTTTCATATCATCTGCAAATAGTGATATTTTGACTTCTTCCTTTCTAATTTGTATCCTGTTGACCTCCTTTTGGTGTTTAATTGCTCTGGCTAGGACATTTACTACTTATGTTGCATTTTATTACACTGAATCCCCAACCCACTAAATGGCAGTGGTGACAGGTGTCCACCTTGTTAATAGCCTGCTTGGATTTCTCATCAGCAGTTCATCACTAAATGTGATGTTAATGTTCCTCGTAATTTCCAAATGGAGTCTTTCAAAAGCCTGGTGGTCAGGTCTCAGGATCTAGTGAGCTTGGGCATGGGCACTGCCACATAGACAAGTAATAATCCAAGAAAATGGAAAATCATTCGGGATAGCATTTGAAATGTAAATAAAGAAAATATCTAATAAAAAAAGAGAATTGAAAATCAGAAAATGTTTTCTTTGTTCCTCTATTTAAGAGGAAAATCAGGAGAGATGGGACTGACAGAGAAATATAGTGGCCAGAAATTATACCTTTTTTTTTTGTTGTTATTTCTAAGTAAATGATAGAAGTTTAGTGAGCAAAGATGAATATCATCAAAAGATGTTTTGTGTACATGTATCCAATTGTCAAAGAATAACCTTTTAATTAAAGAACTCATAGTAATCACATAAATAATCATTTAGACTTTTATTAGAGAAAAGTTTATGAGATTCTAAGGTTTATGACTAATGTTTTATGCATTTTGCACATTTAATTTACTGGTGGTACATACCTGCAGACTCATCATTTAAGGAGGCTAAGGCAGAATAGATTCTTTGATACTAGAGCCAGTCTGGGCTACACAGTGAGTCTGAGGCCAGTATGGACTACATAACAAAACCCTGTCTCAAAGAAAACAATTAATTTCACAGTTCTAAGAAACATTTAACATTCTGTGTGCACCTTAATGGGGTGGACAACTGTCAGTACTGCTCATGGGAAAGACTAAGATCAATAAGTAAGATCAATAAGACTGGCACATGGTAAGTACTTAATAAATATTTCATGAATTAACTGATTCAAAGATGTATAGGCCACTTCTTTAAAATCAGGTCACCAGGAAATGGCTACTACAGAATGTGTTTGTGGTGAGTGTCAGCTTTGCTTTATTCTGTGGTACTCTCAAAACAGAATGATTCAACTGCTTTAAAAAATTTATAGCACACAAAATAAATAAGACAAATAAATAAATTAATGGAAAAAAACAGATGGAACAAAACAACCTCTTGTCAGTACTGAATAAACAGTTTGAGGTACATAATTGACCCAAAATAAGTCATGTTTTAGGAAAGTGTTTATTGGGAATTTTAATGCATAATAAGTACTTTTGATTTTGTGATATCAGTAAATAAAATTATATATACATGCCAAACTTGGTGTCATATTCCTGCAATCCCATCACTGGGAAGTTGTTGGAAAATGGTCCAAGAATGGAGTCACGTAAAAGGGAATTCTGAGTGCTTGTGAAAAAACAAAAACAAAAACAAAAGTAAAAACAAAACGCCAAGGAAACAAGATGATAACAGTCTTATGATATCAGTTTCTTCAAAAACACAGAATTTTTCTTACTATGTGCTTTTGTGCCCCTACCAGTATATGAGATAGGAGTGAGTTTATTTTAATCATTCATTACAACTGGCTATTGTTACTTGTTTATATGCCACTATGGAAAAACATATTTTTGCAACATGCAGCTTTCCTGCCGTATTTAGCTTTTTTTGTGATTGGACACTTTTCTGTGACTCTTAACTCTCTGGGTATAAATTCTCTGAAACTCTGAATAAAGTTGGCGATTAAGCTTCATTTTTAGGCTTTACTTTTTCAGGTTCACACCAACAATTGGAGTGGTAAATAGGGAGGGAGATGCAGAAGATCAAGAGTTCAAGCCCAAGGTCAGAGTGGTTACATAGCAAGTTTGAAGTCAGCCTGGGTTATGTGTGTGTGTGTGTGTGTGTGTGTGTGTGTGTGTATGTATGTTTCAATGCTAAGACCAAATGTGGTGGGGCAGACTAATAATGCCAGAATTTAGAAGGTTGAGGTAGGAAGATTGAGAGTTTGAAGCCATCCTGAGCCACGGTCATATAAAATTGTATCTCAGAGGACGTTTATAAAATGGGGGCTGCCTTCTGTACAACTTTATGTCAGTAACATTCTGTCAGGGATAGATGGTACGTCCAATATAAGAGCACACTACTTGCAGAACTATGAGCAAGGATAAAGGAAGGTGAGATGGATCATCCTACAGTTTGCAACAATGGAGACTCACTATCACTCCTAGGCCTTAAAGATCAGGGAGAACTAGTTGTCCAAAGAAATATTCTAATACTGTGCAGAGGACCTCATTTCTGGTGCCATGGATTTGGTAATATGATGCGAATCTTGAGCTACAGCCTGGAAAGGAAGGCATTAGAAACAAATACCTCTGTCTTTCTAGTCTTCCACCATCAGAGGTTTCAGTTTTGCTTAAAGGTGTTCTGACCACATGATATTTTTCCTACAATGTCTGCTCTGGTTTTGGTGAGTTTTACATATAAAATGAATGTTATGATTTGAATTTGACTCCTTCAAAATTCAGGTATTAGAACTTACAGGCTAATGAGATGAATGGCATTTAATAGCTTGGAAACTTTAAGAAGCAATTAGGCTCCTCTTTCATAATGCAGAAGAGACTGCGTTCAGCATTAATGAACTTGGTTTTTACCTTCTTGTTGCATGTAATTTGGGAGCTCTCCCTGAGCTCCCCTCCCAGCTATGCTCCAAGAACAGCTTCCCCATGCCATCATCTCACTCAGTCCTGCTAGTTGCCAGCTAGTGTTTCCCAAGAACACTGCCCATTCCTCTAGTAACCACCTTTCTTGAAAATGCTGAAAACTGCTGTTTGTACAGTTAAATGCCTCCTCCCCTCTCACCACCCCTTCCCCACTCTCCTCTCCTATCCCCTTTAGTCCCAAGGAAAGAGAACACTAGAGGCTTTTATTATTTTAAAACTGACTAGATAACTCAATGGCTATTCTAATCTAACAGTAGCCTTTTCCATCCTGCTTGGCCTCCACTGGTGGTAGAGGCTACATACTATTGGTGCCCCAAGAGACCTACATATCTGCAGCTTGCTATCTGCTCCACGGCCTGGTCCAAATTTTCCTCTCTCCTCCCCTCCTCTTCCTCCTGGGACCCAGAAATCCCACCTTTTTCTCTTCACCCACCAATTAGCTTCTGCCATCTTTATTGACATAATCAATAAACAATTGGGGAACCAGAATTTAGTTATCGGCTTCTTCCCCTACACCTTCTATCCTCTGAGGACACAGTGATCCCATCCTCCAGAGGACATAGCAACAAGGCACCATATTAGGAGCTAAATCAAGCCCACCACAGCTTGTCAGAACCTGTTCTTGTACTTCATAGCATCCTGAATGGTGAGAAAATACACTTAGTTCTTTACAGATGACTCCACCATGGGTATTTTTTTAAAAAATTGTTATGGGTTATTTTATTTATTTACTTTTCAAATGTTATCCCCCTTCCCAGTTTTCCCTCCACAAACCCCCTATCCCCGTTTCCTTATGAGGGTGCTCCCCAACCAGCCCACTCACTCTTGCCTCAGTGCCCACCATGGGTATTTTATGTTTACTACACCACAAATGGAGTCCAGCAATGAATCAAAGTACTTCAAAGAACAGAGCATTGGGCTTATGTATTGTTTAAGTGAACTACTTTGAGCTGTTAATCAATGTTTGACTGATAAATACCTACAAGAGAAGCTTTATTAACTCTTGATGATAAAAAAGATTTACCATAGAGTGTCAAGAGATAGTCCAACTTTCATGGGCCTTTCATTCTGGTGGGAAACAGACATGAAGCAGTTAGAATAAAAAAGAATTAATGACAATAACTACTTGTAATGAAAATAAGACTGAAGATGGTGGGCTGGGACACTAGTAGGGTTCTTTCTAGAGAAGAACAAGTCTGAGGTAAGACCTGAATGAAAGACATCTGTGTGAAGATGGGTGAAAATGTTCCTGGTAAAGTCTCAAAGGGGACTCCCCAAACATGGAGTGTTGCAGCACAAAACAGGGAAGGCAAAAGAGTACTTATTTACACTCTTTAAAAACCACAGATTACTATGGTCAATCAGAATTGTTTTGAAAACTGGTGACAGCAAAAGAAGAGCCATTAATAACAGCTTGGCCAGTCCAAAGGACAACATCAGAAGGGAAGAAGGCTTAAAGAGAAAGATTTCCCTTGGTTCATACTCAAGAAAGAGGCAACCATCACATAACAAATATTTCTCAAGTCTTCATCTCTTTGTGTGTGCATGTATGTTTGTGTATATATCTGTGTACATGTGCATACACTTGTGTCTTCAAACATTGAAAGGCCAAAGATCACTAGGTCTTCCTTGGTTACTCTTCATTTTAGTTTATATGAATCTCTTGAATCTTGAGCCTGCTGATTCCTCACATTGAATGACCATCCAACCCTGGGATCCTCCTCTGTCTGCCTCTCAGTACTGGATTTGCATGTGTGCCCAACTGTACCCGGTTTTTTAATGTAAGTCCTGTTTTTAATGTAAGTCCTGGGTATACAATCTCGGACTTGTATGGTGAGCCATTAACAACTTAGCCATTTCTCTAGCCTCCAGCTTTCATCACTAAAGTACCTCAGAAAACATGTAACTTCGTGAAAATCCATTAGGATAAGACATAAAGCTGCCAATATGCAAAGCCCTGGAGTTACAGGCAATAAGAGATTAATGAAGTTCAGATTCTACTCCCCATCCCTTTCCACTCAAAAGCATACTGTTCCTTCTCCAGTTACAGAAGCAAAGCTAATGAGTTTGTCTTTACACCCATTCCCTGCGATGGGTTACACAAACCCTCATGCAACATCAGTCAGTGTGGCCAATGATTTGAGGAGAAGGAATTTCAATGTGGAGTGTCACATCAATTGCTAAAATCAACCAGAATCCTCATGATCATGCTCAGCAACTTCAGTGATAATAGCTTTGCCTAGAGCACATGACTTCAGCTCTTTGAAAACATTTATATAGAAATTTTTAATGGCCATGCTTGGAGGGGATATGAATTTTTAAAACCAATATTCCAACTAGTATAAGGAAAAAAACATGTATCTTTTAAAAAAGAAAACAAGCCTTTCAAATGAGGAGAAAGAAATGTAATTACAAATTCATGAAGGACTAAAAAGCTGTTTTTAACTTGTTTCCTAAGAAACCAAAAATAGAGCTGACAAGTACAACTTCTAAAAAAAGCTTAGATCTACTAACTCTATTATTAAATTTTCAAGTTCAAAATTTTTAGAATCACTAATTTAAGGAGGGGAAAGCATTCCATGCTTAGCTTTGTTTTTAATGCTTATTCTCATGGCAGCTGATCTTTATGAGCAAATAGACGAAGAGGCTATACTTAACCAGGTGAACGGCACATTCCACAACCATAACTGCATTCTGATCCGTGACATTTGGCCAGTGTCACTATGATGACGAATAATAGACTACAGAACATAGCAGACAAAACCTAATGCTATTTTTAATGTACAAATTGAATGATGGGCCATAGGTATTCATCGTATTTTATAATTTATAATATATTTTTATAGATATTATATATTACTTATATATTTTTTTAAATCTGCTCTCATGGAAATAAATGCTGATATCTCCCTGAAAGAAAATCTATTTCTGGAGACTAAAACCAGGATTCTCTGTCAAGAAGCTATCCTGTGGGGAGGACAGAGTAGGTCATTGATTAACATGGGCTGGTTTCCTATGTTCCTAAGGATACATCTCTTCCTGTTGGTGCTCCCTGACTTGCAGCATCAGTACCATCTCCTTTATTAATCCAGCCTAACCCCACAGTCCTGGCTAGGTCCTGACACATGCATGACAAGAGCATGACATCTGGTGGATGTAAAATGAATGTAGTGAAATGATTTGGGGGTTGGGGATCACCTTTATGTCTGTTGTAGTAAATCTCCAACCCCAATAAACCCGTGTAAAGAACACACAACCCAATTATTGTATTTATAAGTTATATGCCTAGATTGAGCAGATCCACCACTACACTGATCTATTCCACAGCTATGTCATCCCATGATACTTGTAGCTCCTCCAAGCCATGTGGCTCTGTTCCATCTTCTTTCCACCTCTTCTTCCTCTGTTCTTCTTCCTCCACCTCCCCACCCTTTCTCCACTCTCTAAAACCTCCAGCCACACCTTTCCTTTTCGCTGCCCAATCACAAGCCCTAGACTGTATTTGACCAGTTAGAACGGGGAGAAGGTTCACATGAAATCACCTGAGTATGTGATCCACTCCTTCTTGGGGTAGCCCCTCTGGAAGAAATAGAATTAACATCAGAATACAAAGAGCACAAGGGCAATGCGTAACAGTTCTTGGCAGTCAAACTTACTTGATAAAGAGATATGCACTTAACATCAAGAATAAAATGTTCCACTTAACTCAGGGTTTTCAACCATTCTCTATTTCCTCTATATGTTTTATACAGAGAAGAAGTGTATGGTTGCAAAGTGAACTTATGTGACTATTTTTAAAATCGTTTTGGGGAATTTTATGATTTTTGTATCTGAGGATGGACAGAACAGATGTGAAGAAAGGCTTATGTGAACCTTTAGGAAAATGAAATTAGCCTATGGTCTTCACAGGGGCCCTCAAGCATTCACACCATTCTTCCATTTATAAGCTATAGACAGAGGCAATGTGAAATTAACCATGACAGATATTTCCTCTTAAGTTCTTAAAGATACTTCAACATAACAACAACATATGCCTACAACATAAAAGGCAGCACACAAGAGGCAGCTCAAATACTGTGATGCACAGAGCCCTCCACATGCTCTTTCTATCCTGAGAGAGCCAGCTGTATCAATGAATTCATTCTGATGTTTCCTCCCATAGTATTGAGGAGTACCTCACAGCTATGGTAAAGTGTGGATAATGACAGGCTGTGGAGAAGTACTGAGTCCTACAGCATGTTCTTCAAGGCAGAGAAAGAGAATGTTAGAAAATCCCCTTCCTGAGAGGCCCTTGGGTCTGAGGGTGTTCAATACCCCAGTGCAGGGGAATACCAGGGCAGGAAGATGGGAGTGGGTGGGTGGGTGGGGGAGCACCCTCATAGAAACAAGGGGAGGGAGAAGGGATAAGGGATTTTCAAAGGGGAGACCTGGAAAGGGGAAAACATTTGAAATGTAAATAAAGAAAATATCCAAGAAAGAAAGAAGGAAAGAAAGAAAGAAAGAAAGAAAGAAAGAAAGAAAGAAAGAAAGAAAGAAAGAAAGGAGAAGAGAAGAGAAGAGAAGAGAAGAGNAAAGGAGAAGAGAAGAGAAGAGAAGAGAAGAGAAGAGAAGAGAAGAGAAGAGAAGAGAAGAGAAGAGAAGAGAAGAGAAGAGAAGAGAAGAGAAGAGGAGAAAATCCCCCTTCTACCTTTTACTACATTCCAGGACTCCCCAGGCTCAGTAAAGAGACAAGAATATAAAGCATATCATTCCTTCTTATGCCCACCCAATACTAACCATTCCTTCACAATTCCATATGTAGATCTATGTTGTACAGAATGGGAATGGATGGAGTTGTTATGAAGCTCAAGCTTTTAATGATCCTCCTGCCTTATGTTCCCAAGTACTGGGCTTACAGGTGAGTGTCACCATGCCTAGCTTCAATTCCCTTTTTGTTGAAGAACCACACCATACTCCAATCCCTGGAGATGTCATAGTCTAGCTGGACCACACCATACTCCCATCCCTCAAGATATCATAGACTAGCTGGACCACACCATACTCCCATTCCTGAAGATGTCATAGTCTAGTTGGACCATGTCATACTTCCAACCCTCAAGACATCATAGTCTAGCTGGAGATGTGAACAAGCCTCTAACCCTGAGATTGTGGTTATTGTGGGACGTATGCTAGTACGTACTTTTGTGACAGAATCTGGAGACAAAACATTTTCTATGACCTATAATTGGTAACCATCTGTCACTAAGTGCTAGCAAGTTCCCAAAGGAAGACTAAACCATATGAGCCAGGGTCTTCCTTGTGACATCTTGTAGGAATGATTAGGAGCTGTACCTCTTTCCAGACAGTAGAGAAACAATAATAACCCACAAGGGCAGACTTGAAAGTGCCATGCTCCTGGGGAACATGAAATTTTGCCTAGTAATCAACACCTAATCCTACAACTACAAAAACCTGGGGTTTGAGATACAGTTCAGTTAGTATTTCCATGCAAGCCTAAGGATTTAAATTCACATCTCCAACACCCACATGAAAAGCCAGGGATGGCAGCCTGTGTCTATGCCCTCCAAATCTGAGGGGGGCTTAGGCAGACTGCTGAAGCTTGCTGGACATCTTGCCTAGCAGCACTATGAGCTCCAGGTTTCATGACACGATGTCTCAAAAAATATAGTAGAGAACAGCTGAGAAAAATACCTAATGTTGACCTTTGGCCTCAACATATATATGCACACACATGAATACATGTACAATGTTCATAAGTAAAGTAAGGTAACATTTAAAAGGTAATTTTTCTTTTACATTTAAGTATTCATTTGTAGGTTGTGTATGTTTGTGTCTATGTACAAATATCCACCCATGCCCCCACATTACAGTGTATATGTGGAGGTCAGAGAACAACTTGTGTAAGTTGGTTCTCTCTTTTCACCATGTGGGTGGAATCCAGGGATCAAACTCAGGTTATCAGGCTTGGTGGCGAGGTCCCACTGCTGACACATCTCACCAGCCTGACTGTTTCATTTACAGGAAGTCATAAAATGAGAGGGAAAGTAATAGATGCATATTCTATTATCATCTATCATAAGCAACAGTCACTATAAAATATCTACCGGTAATAATTTACCAGCGACAACTCATTTTGAAGTTAAGAGGAACACCCAATGAAATCATTAAAACAACTCTTGAGAAGTAGGGTCAAACAGGTTCGAGATGAATGGCTGCTGTTTCTCCTGGGGTGATTTGTTATTGTTGTTGTTATTTTAAAGCATTAGTTGCTATTCTAAACATATGCATCTAATAACTTTGTTGAGAATACAATAATTGCAATGAAATAAAAAACATTTTTTGTTTAGAATTGAAAAGCCTAATAATAATTTATATGAACCTTTTCTGTGGCTGTTTTTCAAAAACATTGTTTAAAATAACACAGACATACTTAGTAGGTCACAGCTAGTCTTAAACTATGTCTGAGAGCTGCTTATCAAGTATTCTCAAATAGAAGCCACGTAAAAGTGAAGGTGTGTGTGTTTATTACAGTAATGTCTGCAGAGGAGGAAGTCAAGGAAGTGTGGAGAAAAGGCTCTCATAAGAGTGCTCCAGATGTGATAGAAGCAAATAAAACCAGATGGGCAGACACACTCTGGACAAGGCACTGGCTATTTGGTGCTAACCCAAATGGCATTGTGTATATCAGCTGGCCCTAGGGTCATTCACTGCTGACAGCAGACTGGAGCCATGGAGGTGCATGGAATAGGGTGGGAGTGGGCCTGACCTTTGCTAAACAACTTTCATCTTGGAACAGGTCAGCATAGACTGACTAAAACACTTTACAAATGTATCTTCTAAAATGGCACAAAAAATCCTTTCACATCTTTCCTAAGTGGCTCTGTTGGTAGAAAAGCCAAATGGTAAATTCTGAATTTAAAGGACTGGAACTTGATCTCAAACTAAAACTGATTCATCTCACCACTGTTCACCTTCACTGCCCATTTTCACCTCGCTTAAGTTAAAGCACACACCAACAATTGTGCTTTTGCCATTCTCAACCATGAGAAATAGCAGTGATCTGTGTACAGTAACCCACCTAATGCTTCCCTAAAGCACCAGAATGCCACTATCCACTCTGCATTCTTCCTCTTTATTGGCTTCATTGAGTCTCTCAGTTTAGTACAATGATGAACTCAGCAGCCAAGAGAACTGACTTTACTATATCTTAATATATGTAATACTATACATAAATTCTACCCTAGAAATACATCTAGATTATATTAATAAACCTCCCCTTGGTGATCTTTTCTTGGTTCCTGTCCACTACTCATGGTGCTTGTTTCTTTGTTGTTTTCTTTCCTGATGTAGCAAATTTGACAGTACAACAATCAGGGTGGGGAATGGAATAGAGTAAGGCTCAGAGATGGCATGAAGCCCGAAAGAAGGCCTTCTTTGTTTTATATATTACAGGAATGTTACCTAGAATCTATCAAAATATTCTAGAATTAGCATTTCCTGACAAGCAATTGTGTTTCAAATGTATCTGTTCTCTATAGAAATTTCCATCTCAAATATCTTCCCATTGGACTATTTTGATGGTCTGAGGTATTTTAAATAAAACTACAGAAAATATCACATCACACTCAAAACTTCAGGAGAAAGCTGTAAAAATGTAAAGCAAAATATATATAATCATGATACTATTAGCACACCTAGCAGATTTAGGTCTTGGAGTCCTTTAATACTCTGACTATATTCAAATATCTCCAGTGGTCCTTCTGTGCCCCTTACAGCTGCTGTCTTATTCAAATCAGAGGGAGAAACAGAGTCTATTTGTGAGAAAATTGATGTACTTCTGTTAAGAGCTAGAAACAAAAGACGCAAGGGTCCTAAAGATCATAGGCTTTTGTACAGGATGCTGCACAATTGACCCTTTAGACTTCAAAGCCTGGGAGAATGGGTGCCACCAGATCTAAAACCAAAAAATTTATACAAATTGGTCTGAATTCCCTCCAGTCCAATTTTGGGGGGACTGTACACTCTTAATCCCCCTTCCTTTACAACACAGCTTCAGCAGTGGAGCGCGCGCACGCGCACACACACACACACACACACACACACACACACACACACACACACACGAGTGTGCGAGCACAGTTTCAAGTGCCACCTATCCTTGCTCTGCTATCTCCCGTACATGGCCACAGAGGCAATAGTGAAAACAATGGTTGTGGTGAGGGAGCAGCCTGCTGACTTTAAATCTCTGCCATGGCTGCTTGGCTACACCCCTGATGGTGGCTATGAAGAAGAAAGAAACAGTATGTAGCCAGTCACTACCCTGACTGTGAGGTAAAAAAGGGTGGATCCAGGGCTTCACGGCCATGTGAACTTAGAATAGCCATATCTGTTATGGGTTGAAGAAAGTTGCTTGGAGGCTCTAACAGCCAAACCTTGTAACATACTAGTAATCCACTTGGTATTAATTTTGGAGACATAAATTGTTTACATTTGTTAGAACTTGGCTTTTGTCTTCTGAAAATTATGGTTATGCTCTGTCTTCACTCTTAAAAAAGGTACTAAGTTTGTCTATTCAAATATCCTTCAGCTAGCTAGATGATCCTTAAGCACCTCATAGACCTGCTAAATGTGGCATTTAAGATGGTTAAACTTATTATGACAGAGACTACCAAATCCTAGCAGTGACCCCATTAAGGTCTCCAAGAAGATATGGGCACAATGACAAAGCAATCCACCTGGACTGTGGTACAAATCCACTGGGCATAACTGCCCCAATGTCTTGCCTACTGCCAGGACTCTGCTCAAACTGTGGACAAACAGGACATCAGACATATCTCAAGGTCAGTCTCCCAAGTTCCTCCTCCATAAGGAGGCCTCTCAGATTTGCTCATTCTAGCAGCCAATGACTGATCCTGCCCTGAGACCTCTGTCCCAACGAAGCCATCAAAACCAGAGGATTCTAGTAGGGTGGCCATCTAGGTTTAATTGATACATAGGCCATTTGGATTATAAATTCCTGCTGACTTGGTTAAAACTTATCTTTCTCAGGTCTCTGAGGGGTTTGAAAACTAGACTAGTAAAAGAAGTAACGTTTTACTACTCCTTTATCTAAAGGAACTCACTTTATAGTGACTGTTCCTAGTGATCTCATGGTGAATAATTAGACATGAAAAAGTATAAAGTTTAAAGTTTACATAAGGTCTGAGTATATGAGAACTTCTGAGAAAGTGTTTGCAGATCTAAGAAAGTGTTTGAGAGTATAGGAAGGTGTCTTGAGGTTGGTAAATGCAAGTTATCAAGGTTGGAGGTTGTGAAAAGCTTGACTGGTGATGGGAAATTGAGTTACTGTATGTGGGAAGTATGAAAATGTTTCAGATTTCCCCTTGCTGTGCTGCTGTTGAATTGAGACTTCACAGTTCAGAGCTTTGACATTAATCAATGGAGTTCTCATACATTATTAGTCTAACTCTGGTAAAATAGTCTACTAGAGACACACTATCATAATCACAAACTCAAGATCTTTACATTGTTTCCCAAGCTTCTATTATGACTCAAAGGTTTGAGTCTGCTGATCTTTCTACAATGTGGATTTCAGTACAGATTACAATCAGTGGTGATACTAACATATCTAAAATTTATCTCTTTTTGTAAATTTTAAAAGATTCTTATAAGAATTTAAAAGGGAATTCGCTTGAATCCACTTCTCATAGGTCAAATGAACTCCAGATAAGTACTGCCAATCAACAACCTGTTTCCCTACTTACCTGTCTATTCCTGAGGGTGGGATCTATTCCCCTTTCCCTGGTCCAGGGATCAACCCACTCTAACTACCAAGATCATTGGCCTAAAAGTTTCAAATGTACACACAAGAAAGCTTTTATCCTAAACTCTTTAACTTTATCTTCTGCCCTAACACACACACACACACACACACACACACACACACACACACACACACACACACACACACATGTTCTAGCATCCTGTCTGGTTCAGGTGTTCCTTCAAAGTCTACATACAGCACAGCTTCAAAAGCAGGTAGTCCCAGATGAACACAACCTAAACAAGTTAAACACCCTGCTCTTCCTGGACTTGGCCAAAATTCCAGCTTTTTGAACTCCCTCTCCAAATAGCACCCCAATGTCAGCATGAAGTAGTCACAGATGATCACAGTGCCTCTTACTCATTATCAACAAAAGGCAGGGACGTTGGGATTCTGACCTGGAAAAAGAATGGCTGAAGTGCGTATTTTACATACCAGAGTGGACCTGGCCTCCAGGTTCTCCAAACATCACTCAGTCCCTACCTGTTACAGGGCATAGCTGGCATAATTCACCCTCTATGCTGAACATTTCCAGTCCAGGGGATGGGCTTCTCCTCCTTCCCCAAAAGCTATTCCCTTTATAATTAAGACATTTTTGTCTTTTTCCTTCTCTTTCTGCATTTTCTCCCTCCTTGCAAGTGCATGCTCTTTTTCTCTTTCTCTTTCCCCTCCCATGGCAACTTCCCTCGTCTTGTTCCTTGGGACCATTGAACCTGCCTGAGAGCTGCTTCCCAATAAATCTGCCTTTTCATCCTCTAATTTGGTTTGAATGGCTCATTTCATCAGCTGAGAATAACTTGTCACAGACTAAGTGTCTTCAGCACATGGCAGGACTGATAGAATTATCAACTCATAATGATTGTAGCTGTCTGCATAAGACCTACAAAATACCAAACTGCTCAACATTTTAGGATGAAGGGATATCTTAGTTACTGTTCTATCACTTTGAAGAAGCACTATGACCAAGGCAACTCTTATAAAAGGAAGCATTTAATTGGAGCCTGCTTACAGTTTCAGAGGGTTAGTTCATTATTATCAGGGTAGGAAGCAGACAAGTGTGACCCTGGAGCAATAGCTAAAAGCTTTACATCCTGATCCACAGACAGAAGGCAGAGAGAGACAACAGACCAACTAATGACCAAACACTCCAATATATGAGCCATTATTATAGGGGCCATTCTCATTAAAACTACCACAAGAGGGGAGAGGATCATGAGCCCCATCTGATTGACACTTGATGGCTTTCTTTATACATTTGCCCTCTGATAGGTTGACTATACTCCAGTGATGGCCCTACCCCCATGAGTTTATGAGCAACACAAATTGGACTCTGGTTTGTATAAAAGAGTACACAAAATGGGAAAGGATGGGGAATGAGGGGTCTGAGAGGAGTTAAAGGGAGGAGTCAGGGGTATTATTAACAAAATACATTTCTCAAAGGATTAAAAAAATTACATTGATAAAATATTTAAAATTTTTTAGACTGCCCCTAGGAGAGGAAATGAAGGCTCCATGGAGGTAGCAATGGAGCAGTAAATGCAGTCTAAGTATTGCTGAAAAAGTGCCTAGACAGCAATGGGAGGAATGGTATCATCTGAGTGCTGTGGTAGGTTGTACTCTTGGCAACAAGTCAGGTTCAGTGACTCTTACTCATTACTCCAATGTGAATTTGAAGTAATTTTAGAGAGATAATATGAAAAACTGGCTAGTAATTATTGATAAAGAGTTCTCTGGATTTTCTGCCTGAAGATTCATTAATCTAGTGGATTTGCCTTAAGGTGGGTCAAAAGATGAAGACTTATTGAGAGACTAGTTCAAATAGCTTTATTGTCCCTTGGTTAGTTGTCTACATGCATAATATTTTCTATCTTCATTCATTCTAAAAACTAATTCAGTAGTCTGTTATGTTTCTGCCCCCTGTTCTATTGCTTCAACTCATCCTTCACATTGCATTAATGATTGTTCTTAGGGAGAAACCATTTTGATAACCTTCCTCCAGCTAAAAGCATTCTTGAATGAATCCTTAAAGCACAAGAACTGTTAAATTTCCCAAGTCTAGCAGGTAGCCTTTACTTTTAATGTCTTTCACCAACAATTCAAATTCTATATAATATGTTAATATTGCCTATAAGTATACTATAATTATAGTATAATTATATAAGTATACATGGTTCATTCCTGGATGTCAACTCCTCTCATATAGAGCACGGTCCTTCTTCCCTATACTTTAATATCCAAATTCTACTAAAGCCAGATTCCACATCTTGAATCTCTTCAACCCTTAGCTGATCTCCAGTCCATGGAGGTTCCTATGACTCCTTACCATTTGTTAAAATTCTGGTAATTAGCTTTTACAGTCAAGGACACCTGATTGGACACAGGTTGTCTAGTCTAGGACACTAATCTCAAAATTATGACTTTGTCATTTTTGTTATAATTATTTCCTAACACCGTGGCTAATACTTTAAATGGCAAGTGCTCAATAAATTGTGAAAAGTCAATACAGGTTTCCAAACATATATGAAACTCCTCTTGTTGTCTGAAAGTATCTCAAAAACTCAGTATCTTCTCTCTAGTTCTTAATAGTATGAATTGGTTGAACTCTATTTTGATTGTGATATTTATGTGATCTCTGCTGGTTAATAACAGATACAGATCCTCTCAAGTAACATCTTGTGGCATTCAGTAAGGGTGAGTTAGTTTAAAGCAGAGAAGTGAACATTATATTCCAAAATGTGTCTGGTCCTACTGTTAGCTTCCTGCTAAAAGACTACATTTCCCAGCTTCCCTTGAAGCCATGCAAGACCAAGGAGGTTACATGCAGCAAACATTTACTCTCTTCACCCCACCCATTATAAAAGGTAACAGCTATTTTTTTCTCCTGTCAGTTGGCTCAGCTTCCCACAACTTTGGGTATATATCTCCTCGCATTGAGAGGTCAGATGGCTCTTTTCTATCTTCTGAAGCATCTGGGGCCCCAACAGGCAGCCCCAAGCCCACCTTATGGAACCCTTTAACTTCCTTACTATCCTTGATAATGCTTGGGACCTGTTCTCTCAAGAGCACAGACACCCAAAAAGCTCACTATATAAGCTAAACAGCCACCAGTCTACCTGAGACCTCTGGCTTTTATGGCTCCTACCTCCATGAGTAAAGTCACTCATGTAGATGAAGCCTCTAGCTCTTGGGTCTTTATTGGTGTTCTGTGTAAACCCAGTCTGGGACACTGAGTAGGTCTAGCAGGACCACTGGTCTCTCACAGGCAATCATTTCTTTTCACTCTCCATGTCTGCCCTTCTCTCTTCTCACTTTCCTCTGTCATTCTAACACAGTCTTCCCTTTTAGGCAGGAGGCCATGTTCCATTCAACAAGACCACACATGCAATACAGCCAAAATATAGGACAAGGTATCCCATGGGACCTAACTTAGAGGCACGCCAGTTTAGGTCTCATTGGCTCACAGGAGCTCCCTCCCCTTATCTCATTTTGAAATTCACTTGGTTGAAAGCTAGGACTTTCCACCAGTTGTAAGAATGTTTGGTCCAAGAATTCTTGGAATTCTTTGCCCTGGACAGTGTGACAAAGTTTTCCATTGCCCCTGTAGTCTCTTGACCTTACTTTCCAGATGTGTTTGGTCAATTCAAACTTGGTGGATGCTTCAAGAGGCTGGATTCTTATCCCTGTATTACTTTGGTCCTGAACCCATCATGTGTCCCACCCAAAGGACATACTTTTATCTTGACTGTAGTTTAATCTAAAAAAGCTGCATTTAGGAGACCTCATACCAGGTTCACTTGTTTGGATCTAAATCCAAATCTGGTTTCAATATGCATTGGTCAAATGGCAACTGTCAGCCCAGATTCAGAACTTTTTATTTTAATGTCTAAATTGGTTTAAAGAACTTCAAGAAGTGGAATGGTAGTATAGTCTGAGCCATCCACTCCCAAACATAATGCTCAGCTCAACTCAACCTTTTTTGACCCTGCTACTCAGCTCTAGCTTACAAATGCATCTAGAGCCAGAATGCCTGCCGTTATTCTACCGGGTATCCAAGCCTGGACAATCCTGTTTTTATCTCTACAATTTCTAAAATATTTGTAAAGCTTTCAGGGTTGTCTGTTCCCATCTTCAGACACTAATTGTGCATATGGCAATCACTGAATTCAGTCTTATAGGGCTTAAAATGTTTTCTGGATATGGTTAATGTCAGAAGTGATTAAAATGTCTTCTGGGTATGGATAATATCAGAAAGTGATTAAAGTATCTTCTGGGTATGGATAATATCAGAAAATTGTCACATGGTGATTTAGTAAATTGGAAATCTGGCTCTGGACATGGATTAGACTTGCCCACCTTAGATCTAAGAAAATTTGTCTAAAAGTTTCCTCTAAGTCCCCTATCCTGGCTCTGGATGGAATCTCTTGCCCAGAGGAAGATCTTAAGAGTCTGCACATACATTCTAAATTTCTAAAACAACCAAGAAACTAGTCTGTGTCCTCAGTGTCTCCTGAACTGACATATGAGAATGTTGTGAACAGGAAACCCTTGTACCTAAGCCTGCCACCATCTCATATGTAATGCCCATGCTAGTTTAATTGGCCTTGCCCTTTACAATGGCATTCAGTTCTTCCTCTTAGCAAAGATCTATAACAGAACTACCCATATTCACTGATGAAGAGGCTACCAGATCATCAAACACATAGCTTTGGAAAGTTACTCAAACTATCCGAGTGGTATCTTCTGAACTTTGCTAGATAATCCTATAAAAATGACTCAAATAAGAGTCTATTTCTTTTTTAAATTGTCATTTAGAACGTGAATTTAACTGACTTCCTTTACAAAGTTTCCAGGTGCTTGTTCCTTCTGCAAGAGTCTGATATAAATAGATTATCTTTACCTAATCCTTCTATAGAATGCTGGTATAGGTCCAGCCAGTTATACAATTACATTTAGCCTTATGTTACCTTTATATTTAACCTTTTATTAACTTATCTAATCATGGTGTAAAATTTCCCTCATTAACTTTTTCTCTTAATGTTTCCCACAAAATTGTATAACTATTACTTCCTGGCTTATGTTCTGAGCCATCTATTAAGTTTTGTTGTGGCCCTGTGGCTGATTCACTTTTGAGGCACTCTAACTACTGCCCCTTCTACATAACACATTTGCCAGCTTGAAGCAGTTAGAGTGAAATTGGTGCTTGCAAATCACTGGAAGCAGTTTGGGTGACCCCTGAAAGGAACTAATGAGCCATGAGCCATCTAGTTCACCTCTCTTCTTGCCCTTCTTGGCATCGTTTTTCAGGACTTAGAACTGAAACACCTGGTCTAAAGCCTTCTTTGCATCCATTAACCTTTCTGACTCATCAACTCTCAAAAAAACCTTAGTTAAATCTCAGATCAGCTTAACATCCTTCAGAAGTAATTCCATTTTTGTTTTCCTGCTACAGTACTCTGACTAGATCTAACTACCATTATGGATGGGATTTGTGCTCTCCTCCAAGAACAATGCTGCTTCTACACCAACAAATCCAAACTGGTTTAAGATGATGTCTCAAACATAGGGACTAGATAAAATTTCAACCAAAGTGTCCTAATGTATATGCATCTGGTCCTCTCCTTCTTGGTTTCTCCCCGACTTACTTCATTCTGCTTAACTATCTTTATATTTATGGTCTTAACTTATATTATATGTCTCTCACAACATAATACCTCCATTTATTCCACTTTTTATCTATTACATCTACAAAAGAGCCTTCTACATGCTGTTGAGAAACTGATTACAAAGGGACTTCATCCCTTTCATCCCAGACCAAACACAATTCTTTTTTTTTTTTAGACATGGTTTCTCTGTGTAGCCCTGGATGTCCTGGAACTCACTCTGTAGACCAGGCTGGCCTCGAACTCAGAAATCCACAAACACAATCCTTTACATTACTCTTCTATTTTCTCCTGTTCCCTTCCTTCCATGCTCTGTAGCTCCCTGTGGCTACTGCTAACTCATTTTGATACAGCATTCCCGAGTAGTCATTGTCACCTAGAATCAACTCCTCTTACTGGCTCATTCCATTTCTCCCATCCCACCCCTCCCACTTCTTGGGCAATCTCTCAGTTTTAATTGGTAACCAAATCATCTGTTTATAACCCTCTAATGATATTTTTCAAAACACTCCAAAAAAAAGCAGGGCAACAACTGACCAAGACTCCTCAGGCAAGTGAACAAAGAACCCCTGTGAGGGCTAAAGATGTGGTTTAAAGTTTTAATTACTGTGCTTAAGAGAGTTGTAATCAAAATGCCTCTAACTTGTAAGCTTCACTTGCCCAAGGACAAATAACTTCTTGGAATGCTTGGGGCTGTTCATATAAGATAACAAGCCATTTGTTTTCACTTCAATAAACAAGGTCTGTTGGCCCAATTGCGCAGGATGTGCTTGATCACACATAGGCAGGAGGTAATAGACAGAAAGTATGTCAGGATGTATGCTTTCCCTGATTGGTAGAAGGCAGGAACCTTTTTCAATTTTGCCTTTATAATCACACAAAACATTTTATGGATTAAAAAAATAATTATTTTGTAGTAAGTATATTGAAATATGCTTTGTTTTTAGAAAATAGAGAAAAAAATTTTTAAATGTTTATATTCCCCTTATTACACTATAAATTCACACACACATATACACAAATATATATATATATATATATATATATATATATATATATATATATATATATACACACACACACACACACACACACACACACACACACACACGTAGATAGATAGATAGATATGGTACAAATAGCCCTTGGAAAGCTAAAACAGGAAAAAATCAGGAATTCAAGGCAAACCAAAGATCCACAGCAAGACCCTGTCTCTAAACACAATGTGAACAACAAAAATTGTACAAAAAAAGGTAATTAAGTAATAAGTTTTGTTTTGTCTTATTTTTTGAGACAGTGCATTTGTATTCCAGGCTGTCGCCAAACTCATAGCAATCCTGTTTCAGCCCCCAAGGATTTTAGGTGTGAACCACCACACCTAACTCCCAGTTACAGGTTTTAGGAAACTGAAAGAAGGAAGATAGTTTAAGTGGCAGAGTGTATTCTTATTATGCATGAAGGCCTGGGTTCCATCTCTAACACAAAAACAATATTAATAATTTGACAGTAGTTAGTGTATAATTGAGAAAACTTAAACAAGAAGGTTTTCTTCAATAAGAAGCTATGGCATTCACAAGCAATTAAAAGTAAGATGACTATCAAGCCGCAAAAAATATGAAGGGCTCTAAAGGTAAAAATGTACCTTTGGACCAACATGAAGATGACCTACTGGGTGATTCCAAACACCATCTAATTATTCAGAAAATAAAATCTGTTGCTTAATTCTAGTTCACTACTGCAGCAGACAGAAACTCAAAACAATGTCATATACTGGTTAAAGCAGGATATTGTTTGTGTTTCATATTGTATACAATGTTACATGTCCATGGAAGAGGTACTAATTTTAATTTCAACTGGGAACTCACGTAAGTGCATATATATTGTTAAAACTATATTGTTAAAACTACAGAAGCACAAAATCCTAGGGGGACAGGGTACTAGAGATCAACCAGTCAAACATACTATGCAGGAGGTTTGTTCTTTTACAATAAAATATCTACATAGGAGTCAAAAACTTTTCTATTTCAAACCCTAGATAGTAAATATTTTAGGTCACATAATCTTCTAGGTTGCTGAAGCAACTTGACCTTGCCAATGAGCCACAGAAAAAGCAACCATAAACACAAATAAATGTTTGTGGCTGTGCAAATCTTCACTTGCAGAACAAGCAGAAGGGTAGATCTGAGGCCCAGGCTGGAGGCTGCAAAGCTTTGACCTACCCAGCTAGTTTCTGAGACAGTTTTACTATCAAGGGTTTTAGAGGAAGTGTGTTTGCCAGTGAGCCAGCAGGATTCCCTGAAGCACTTCCTTTTCTCCACCTACCCAGCCCCCATGCTGTCAGGCAGTCCTTGTATTATGAGGCAGTTTTCCAGACTATGGAACCTTTTGATCATTCCCTCAGACAGATAACAAGTCTTTGAAGTTTGGGAGGGAGATATGTGACACATGGCTTTAAAAATATGTAGCAATCAAGATATAATTTTAATTCTAGAAATTGGATCACTGTCTCCAAGTGTAAATGTTCTTTGTTTTATAAGACTACTATTTTGAGCTTAAGAAAAAACATATTTTTGAAGGATTTAATAAACAGTTCATGTCCACTGTTTTAACTCTCTATATTAACTTAAAACAATTAGTAAAAATAAGATGTTTAAAAAAGTTTATCCCCAAAACTAGGTTTAATAATAGATTCAAAATGGTTCTTATCAAAAATGTTGGCAGAACTCACCTCTTCAATTGGATTCATTTAATCCAATTTCAAAACAAAAAACCATCAGTCTTTCCTTCTAAGAAAATAAAAGAAAGAAGGAAAAGAAAACAGGCAGACATCTGCAGTGTGGCCTTCAGGCCCCTGGCATGTTAGAGAAAACAGCAGGGAGCAGGAGCCACAGTCAGGCCTCTGAAGTCATGGCCCCAGCTGTGTTCTTACATTTCCATATCTTGAAATGAAACCAAAGAAACTAAAGATGACTTAGCCCTCATTGCCACAGAACTTTCAAAGTAGTGTCTTTTCAATAATTTGACCACAATGGGGCACTATGCACATAACCACACTTAAGTCTGGACTTTCTAGAACATCTCTTACTATGCTTTGAATTTGTAATAACTTAGTGTATCTTACAACAGAAACAAATTCATTCTTTTATTCCTAAATATGTTCATTTTTGATAACATCATAATTTATGATGTTGGTTAATCATATATATATATATATATATATATATATATATATATATATATATATAAATATATATAACCTATAAAACCAAATTTATTTCTCTAGTCCAGTTCTTCAAGGATAACTCAGACAGCTAGGAGCTAGTGGCATATCAGGACAGCCAGTCCAACTGCCACTGAGCACGTACAAAGCACAGTAGCACTGGTCATTTATTAGTAGTGAGGCTTGTTGGTTTCATGCTATTTGCCAGGTATCATGCTAAAGTGTTATCATGGATTTTTCTCCCTTTATTTTCACATTGCATTCAGACATTTCATGTTTATCTCTTTTATCTTAATGATAAAATAAACAAGAATGATATAAGCAATAAATAACCAAACAGACACTGTCACTGACTTCTTAGTCCCATTTCTTTGTCCTTTTGCCTGCCTAAGAGGATATCAATTCTATTCAAAGCATCAATATCCAAATATAAAGTGGTAATTTTCCTTGTAGTACATCAAGGAGTATGACCCTATATGAGCCAATGAAACAAAAGACTTATAGAGTGGTATAGTGTGTAGTTTTGTCTATATCACTTTGTGCTCCTGGCTGGTCATATGCACACACCTGCCCAGGAACTATCGTATCGGCACATAGAAAACACATACATATGTGAGTTATTTTTAAATAACTACCTGGTTACTCAATGACTGGGCTTTCCTAATCCTTCCCTTGCTATTTCAGTCCCAGTCGGTCTGGCCACTTACCTGAAAACTCATATTGTTGGTTGGCTTTTCTCCTCTGCTACTGCATCTCCTTCTCCTCTCTCCCAGTCTTCTGATTCTCTTTCTGCCTCCTACCCACTCAACTGAGAGTGTCCTGCCCTATGCTCAGCCATTGGCTACTGGCAACTTTATTGATAGATCAAAAACCAACTGAGGGTGAGGACCTTCAGTGTCAGTAAACATAGATCTGATCAGAACCATCCCACTACATTTCACCTTTTCTGTCCAATTTAAAAACAAAAACAACAAACAAACAAACAAACCCTCTTCTCTCAAACATAAATTGAGCAGAACTATAACAATCGTGTATATCGCAAGGCATGATATACAATTAATATCTAGTCTATCATATTTGTCAATTAGATAAAGTATTCTATCATCAATCCTAACTTAAAGAGTTACAATTTTATTCCTGAATTATGTTTAGATTTTAGCCTGTAACATCATCTGAAAACCATATTTTTATTTCCGTATCATATCTTTAATCTTAAACAACTTAAGCTTGCTGATGGGATTATAGTTCGTCTTCAACCTCATCCAAAATTGGAGAATGAATTAAATATTATCTGAGTATATAGGAAGCACAAAATATAGCTTCTAAGACTTAAACAAATTGTAGAGACAGCTGACTGCCTGAACAGTCCTCTAATTTCTTATAATGTTGGAGCATCTGTATTCAGCCTTTTGGCCTAGGGCCATCTGACAGACCTTTATAAAGTAGGATTATAAAGGATTGTTTATCCTGTATTGGCAGAACTATCAGCTGACTGGCATAGAATGTTCATTTTGGACAGTATTTTGAAATAGGCGATTTCTGTCTTGGTATGGTAAGTAGCCTCATCTAGAGGTAAAGATGTTGAATTCTTCTTTGAAGGAGAATGGGGAAGCTGTCAGGAGCAGATGTCTCTCATTGTCAAATGATCTTTAATAATGAAATAACATTAAATGTCATATTCTGTGCAAATCTGATGATATTGAAGGCAATCTATCTAAGTATATTTGAACTGTTAAATCTCAATAACTCTTAGCCATTTCTATTTGAGTAAGCTTGTGTTACTTAATCCTCTGAAACAGCTTATAATAGAGCTATTAAAAGGACTGAGTCAACAACTTGTATTCTTAAATGTGTTATATACACACATGCCTATCTAAGAGTAACAATATTAATTTTAAATTTTATATCAACATATAGATTTGTATTAATGAAAACCTTAATTTGTATAAATTATAAAGATTTCTACCAATGTAAGATTTTGGCTATATAATGTTTTGTTCAAGAATAAAATTAGTAATCTATCCCATCTATTTCTTTCCAGTTTGAAATTATGACCATTTCTAAATTATTTCTTAAAACGACAACCTATCTATAATTTATAAAATAACCATAACCAGACACCCAAACCCAAGGGATCAGGATGATGACTCTCCACAACTTTTTCCTGTTGAATAGGGGTGACAAAAATTCTTTAAAGGTGTGGGGAGGAGTAGGAAAATGAGAAAATCTGGTTACACTGAAGAAAGCTACCTTTAGCATCTGTTATGTAGTCTCTGTATGTTTACAAGGGTCCGAGCTTGACTGGATCTGTCTGAAAGGTTGGATGAAGCAAGTTCATCTGGAATCAGCAGCAATCCTAAAGCTGTTCTGGAAGCAAGTGTTTGGACAACATCAGGAAGGAGGGGGCTGGAACAGCAGGTCAGTTTAGTGTCCCAGTGGATGAATCTTGTCAGAGTTGTACATTTGTAATACATGAATCTCATAACCCAAATTTTACTATCATTAAGATTTTCGTGTGGGTTGTGCAGGGTGTATAGATCAGTAAAAGATGAAATTTTATTTCTTTTTTTTTTTTTAATTAGGTATTTTCTTTATTTACATTTCAAATGTTATCCCCTTTCCTGGCTACCCCTCTATAAAACACCCTCTCCTTATTCCCTCCCCCCTCCTCCTGCTCACCAACCCACACACTCCCACTTCCTGGTCACAGCATTACCCCACACTGGGGCATAGAGCCTTCATAGGACAAAGGGCTTCTCCTCCCATTGATGTCCAACTAGGCCATCCTTGGCTGCATACACAGATAGAGCCATGATTCCCACCACGTCTGTTCTTTGGTTGGTGGTTTAGTCCCTGGGAGCTCTGAGGGTACTGGCTACTTCATATTGTTGTTCCTCTATGGGACGTAAACCCCTTCTGCTCCTTGGGTCCTTTCTCTAGCTTCATCATTGGGGATCATGTGCTCAGTCCAATGGATGGCTGTGAGCATCCACCTCTGTATTTGTGAGGCACTAGCAAACACTCTCAGGAAAGAGCTATATCAGGCTCCTGTCAGCAAACACTTGTTGGCATCCACAACAGTATCTGGGTTTGGTGATTGTAAATGGGATGGATCCCCAGGTGACTCAGTCTCTAGATAGACAGTCTCTTCAGTCTCTACTCCACACTTAGTCTCTGTAACTCCTTCCATGGTTTTGTTCCCCATTTCTAAGATGAATAGAAGTATCCTCACTATGGTCTTCCTTCTTCTTGAGTTTCATGTGGTTTATGAATTGTATCTTGTGTATTTCCAGCTTCTGGGCTTCTGGGCTTTTGGGCTAATATCCACTAATCAGTGAATGCATATGATGTGTATTTTTTTGTGATTGAGTTACCTCACTCAGGATGATATACTCCAGATCCATACATTTGCCTATGAATTTCATAAATTCATTGTTTCTTGTTTGAGCAGGTAAAAGACAACTGTCTTTTTATGAGTTAATTTTATCAATAACCAAATGTAATAAATCTTCACTCATGCCATAAGAAGAAGGGCATGGAGAATCTTAAGGATTCCATAACCAATAAGATTTATTGTCGCATTTTAGTTGAAATTTTGGCTAGAGACATTTTTATGTCTCAGCCAGTTATTGGGCTGTTCTCAGATCAATTTATCTGTCTTGTTTTAATTTCTCAAAATTTTTGAGATTTTTGGTGGCCTTTTCTTGTCGTATCTGATCTATATCTTTCTGGAAGGTGTCTAGAGCCCATTGATCATTCTTGTCAATACAAATACAGAGCTATTTTCCCTTTGATATTTAAAACAATTTAAAGTAATTAAACCAATCTAAACAAATGTTAACTATTGAGACAGTGTTTCTATTGTCTCCTGCCCTGACCTTCATGATATTAAGTCCTAAATTATTTATTTATCTAGGTAAATTTGAATTCTCCCTGTTATAGAGATTAATATCTTTGTGGGTATATATTGTAGTATGACTCTTTTTCTCTGTATAATTCTCAAGCTCTACATTTCTACTTTTGGAGATAGACTAAGATCTCTACCTTCTGCTTTCAAAATATGTTTTAATTAATTTATTATTTATAATTATTTTCTTTATTTACATTTCAAATGCTATCCCGAAAGTTCCCTATACCCC
>NC_034602.1:375920-383155 GCF_900095145.1 Mus pahari | reverse complement strand
TGGGTCCTCCAGTAGTACTATGTCCAATTTTCTGAGGAACCACCAGACTGATTTCCAGAGTGGTTGTACAAGCTTGCAATCCTACCAGCAATGGAGGAGGGTTCCTCTTTCTCCACATCCTCTCCAGCATCTGCTGTCACCTGAATTTTTAATCTTAGCCATTCTGACTGGTATGAGATGGAATTTCAGGGTTGTTTTGATTTGCATTTCCCTGATGATTAAGGATGTTGAACATTTTTTCAGGTGTTTCTCAGCCATTCGGTATACCTCAGTTGAGAATTCTTTGTTTAGCTCTGTACCCCATTTTTTAATGGGGTTATTTGAATTTCTGGAGTCCAGCTTTTTGAGCTCTTTGTAAAAGACAGCATTTTCAACAAATGGTGCTGGCACAAATGGTTGTTAGTATGTAGAAGAATGGGAATGATTCATTCTTATGTCCTTGTACAAAGCTCAGGTCTAAGTGGATCAAGGAACTCCACATAAAACCAGAGACACTGAAACATATGGAGGAGAAAGTGGAGAAGAGTCTCGAAGATATGGGCACAGGGGAAATATTCCTGAAGAGAATACCAATGGCTTGTGCTATAAGATCAAGAATCAACAAATGGGATCTCATAAAATTGCAAAGCTTCTGTAAGGCAAATGACACTGTCAATAAGACAAAAAGGCAACCAACAGATTGGGAAAATATCTTTACCAATTTTAAATCTGATAGAGGGCTAATATCCAATGTATACAAACAACTCAAGAAGTTAGACTCCAGAGAACCAAATAACCCTATTTAAAAAAAAATGGGGTACAGAGCTAAAGAAAGAATTGTTAACTGAGGAATATTGAATTGCTGAGAAGCACCTAAAGAAATGTTCAACTTCCTTAGTCATCAGGGAAATGCAAATCAAAACAATCCTGAGATTCCACCCCATACCAGTCAGAATGACTAAGATTGAAACCTCCGGTGACAGCAGATGCTGGTGACCAAGTGGAGAAAGAGGAATACTCCTCCATTGCTGTTGGAATTGCAAGCTGGTTTAACCCTTCTGGAAATCAGTTTGGCTGTTCCTCAGAAAATTGGACATAGTTCTACCAGAAGATCCAGCAATACCACTCCTGGGTGTATACCCAGTAGATGCTCCAACTTTTAATAAGGACAGATGCTCCACTATGTTCATAGCAGCCTTATTTATAATAACCAGAAGCTGGAAAGAACCCAGATATCCCTCAACAGAGAAATGGATACAGAAAACGTGGCACATTTACACAGTGGACTACTATGTAGCTATTAAAAACAATGAATTTATGAAATTCTTAGAGAAATGGATGGATCTGGAGAATATTATCCTGAGTGAGGTAGCCCAATCACAAAAGAGCACACATGATATGCACTCACTGATAAGTGGATATTAGCCCAGAAGCTCAGAACATCCAAGATACAATTTCCAAAACACGTGAAACTCAAGAAGAAGAAAGACCAAAGCGTGGATACTTTGATCCTTCCTTGAATGGGAAACAAAATACCCTTAGAAGGAGTTACAGAGATAAAGTTTGGAGCAGTGACTGAAGGAATGACCATCCATAGACTGCCCCACCTGGGGATCCATCCCATAAACAATCACTAAACTCAGACACTACTGCGGATGCCAAGAAGAGCTTGCTGATGGAGCCTGATATAGCTGTCTCCCCAGAGGCTCTGCCAGTGCCTGACATATACAGAAGTAGAAGCTCACAGCCATCCACTGAATGAAGTACAGGGTCCCCAATAAAGGAGCCAGAGAAAAGACCCAAGGAGGTGAAGGGGTTTGCAGCCCTATAGGAGGAACAATATGAACTAACCAGTACTCCCAGAGCTCCCTGGGACTAAACTACCAACCAAAGAAAACACATGGCGGAACTCATGGCTCTATCTGCATATGTAGCAGAAGATGGCCTTGTTGGTCATCAGTGGGAGGAGAGGCCCTTGGTCCTGTGAAGGTTCTATGCCCCAGTATAGGGAAATGCCAGGGCCAGGAAGAAAGAGTGGGTGGGTTGGGGAGCAGGGGGAGGGGAGAAGGGAGAGGAGATTTTTGGAGGTGAAACTGGGAACGTGGATAACATTTGAAATGCAAATAAAGAATATATGTAATTAAAAAGGATGCAAAAATACTCAATATTATCAATTTGTTTGATGTACAAATACATTTAAATAATAAAAAAATTAAGAAAAATGTAGACTCATAGCCCCTAGAGAAATAGAAGCAGTCATTAAAATTTTCCCAACCAAAATAACCCCAGGGCCAGATGGTTTTGGCACAGAATTCTACTAGACTTTCTAAGAAGAGTTAATGCCAATACTTCTCAAATTATTCCACAAAACAGAAACAAAAGGAACATTGTCCAATTCATTTTATAAAGCCATAGTTATCTGCCAAGGGCTAGCCCCAGAGTGTGGTGTTTCTTCTTTTCTCGTAGGTTCTTCTTGAGGCAGCAGAGGGGGAAGAGGGTAGGTAGAGGGTAAGACTTTGCCTTAAGGGTTTCTGGAGTAAGACCTTGTCTTAAGAGTTTACTTATCTAAGTCTAAGTTACTATGCTATTGTAGCTGACCTGCCTTCTGTGATCCTCTGAGGCCAGAAAGTGCAGTTTCTGTCACTTAGCACCTCATCTTAAAACAGCAGGAGATTAAGTAAAGGATTAATTGCTAGAGCCTTTTCCCTATTGACCAGATGACTCTTGCTTGTCAGGCTAGGGGAAGTTTAGAGCAATCAACTTCTATTGAACCAGGAGAAGAGAATAACACTTGCAGAAGGAAAAACTTTTACATAAGCAAACATGTATAATCTCACATAAATTTCTATTTAGCTTTATTCATGCTCATTTATTCATTTTCATTTAAACCCAGTTGGGCCCAGCTTGCATACATTCTCACAATTACATACTTACACACACACACACACACACACACACACACACATCCTCACAATTACATACTCACACACATCCATACTTACATATGAATATGGAGCAAAAGACCAAGCACTGGTGCAGAAAGAACTGACTCATTCTGGATGAAAAAAATGCACTTCAATCTTTATTACATAGAGAAAGAAAAACTTCTTCCTTTTTAATGCTAAATGAATTAAACCCATGTTTGTAAGAAAAAAGCTTTGTTTCTTTGAATAAGACTAAACCTGCCTTGTCCTTACCATGGAACCTCTTTTCTCCCATGGTAAGGAGAAACCTGCTTGATCCTTCTGCTCTCTGTGACATCTTTTTTCCTCTTTCCCTCTGTATTCTGCACATTGCTCTCTTAGTATTTTATGTTACCTGTAATTTTTAAGTTACACCACTCTGCATTGCATTCTCCTTCTAATCTAAAAAATGTTCTGTCTAAAAACTTCTCCACAACTCAGTTCCTCTCTCACCTCCATTCCTCTCACCTCCGTTCCTCTCACCCCATTCCCTCAGTTCTGACTCTTCTCTTTGTCCTCAGCCTTTAAACATCATTCAGAATACATGATCACATGTTACAAAGTTCATCACAAGTTCACACACAAAAAATCAAATCATAAATTTAAATAGAAGTTTACAACAGCAAATGTTTATATGCATATCCATTAGGAGTAATTATCTAGCTAAACATCCATCACCTGTGTCAGCTTCCTAGATTCACTGAAGGTGTAAAACCATAACTAAGTTATTAGTTAAGTTTTCTATAGATAAACCCAGTTGATATTTTACCTTCTGTCCTAACACCTATAATAAATTGTTAATTCCCTTTTTATAATCTTTGGTAATTGTTTTACAACCTCTTGGAATGTGCTCTGAGTAGGAGAAAGTCTGGTTACCATCTAAGAGCAATTAACTGGTGACACTTGAGAGACTGGCAGAGTTCTCTCATTGCAGCTTTGACTATCAGAAAAGGACCTCGTAGCAGTCCCATTAATAAAAGAGCTTAATAATCACAGATATAATTTTAGGAATTCTTATAGGATCATCATTAAGACTTAAGTCATCTATTTGTCTATATAGCATCACTACAAGATAGTACATCTTCATGGATCTGCAGAGATCTACTTCAAAGGGGGTGTGCTTCTACTTAGTGATTGTTATATATGTTTAATAATAACAGGAAAAGCATATTAATAGCAGTAATCTTTCCTAAAATTAGTCCCTCACAGACTTGCTTAATGAGGGCTCACATGTCACAGATTATATAATAATCCGAGGCAGGCCACTTCGGGATGATCGCCTGCTAGTTATTAGCTTGTCCCATTATGACTCATGATGGTTACCCTAATACCCAAACTATGTAATGGCTCAATAAAGAAAGGAAATTAAAGACCAATTTCCCTTATGAACACAGATGCCAAAATACTCAATAAAATAATTTCAAACAAAATCCAAAAATACACCATAAACATCATCTACTGTCCACTCACTCCATATCTATTCAGTACAGTAATTGAAGTTCTAGAGCAATAAGACAACTAAAGGAGATCAAGCGGTTCAAAACTGGAAAAGAAGAAGTCAAAGTATCATTATTCAGAGATGATATGATAGTAAACATAAGTGACTCCATAAATTATACCAAGGAACTACTATAAATACCTCCAGCAAAGTGGCTGGATACATATTTAATTAAAACAATCCAGCAACCCTCCTATATACAAATGACAATCCAGCTGCAAAAGAAAAAGAAAAAGTTCAGAGAAACAATGGCCTCAAATGATATAAAACATCTTATGGTAACTCTAACAAAGCAAATGAAAGACCTATATGATAAAAACATCAAGTCTTTGAAGAAATAAATTAAAAAGATATTAGATAATATCTTTTGATCTCCCATGCTCATGGATCAGTAAGATTGACATGGATTAATAATGGCATACCAAAATCTATCTACAAATTCAATGCAATCCTCCCATCCAAACTCCAACACAATTCTTTATAGATCCTGAAAAGACAATTTTCAATATCAAATGGGAAAAAAATTAAACAAAACCACCACCACCAGAAAACCAAGAAATCCAGGATAGCTAAAATAATCTTGATCAATAAAAGAACTGCTGGAGGTATCACTCTCCCTGATTTTAAGCTGCAGTACAGAGAAATATTAATAAAAACTGCATGGTATTGGCATAAAAAAAATCACATTGATCAATGTAATGAAATTGAATATCCAGATATAAATCCATACACCTATATCTGATATTTGATATTTTTTGTAAATACACAGTGGAAAAACAAAAAAAGAGAAAGCATGTTCAACAAATGGTACTAGTCAAACTAGATAGCAACCAATATAAAGCACAAATAAATCTATATTTATCACCCTGCACAAAACTCAAGTCTAAGTGGATCAAAGCCCTCAACATAAAACCAGACACAATGAACCTGATTAAAGAGAAAGTGGGAAATAGCCTTCAAATGCCTGGCACAGGAAAAAACTTCGTGAACAGAACAACAATGGGCAGGTATTAGATCAACAATTAGAAAACAGGACCTCATGAAACTGAAAAGTTTCCATAAGGCAAAAGACATCATTGACTGGACAAAGAGACAGTGTGCAGAGTGGGAAGAAAATTTTGCAAACTCCACATCCAGTAGAGGGCTAATATCCAACATACATAAAGAATTCTAGAAACTAGATATTTAAAAAAGAAAAAAAAAACAATCCAATTAAAACAAGGCATAGATCTAAACAGAAATGCTCAATAAAGGAATCTCAAATGCCTGAGAAACATAGATATGTTCAGCCATCAGGGAAAGTCAAAACTACTTTGATATTCCATCTTATACTTGTGAGAATGGCTAAGATCAATAACACTTGTGACAGCTCATGCTGGTGAGGATGTGAAGCAAAAGAAACACTACTCCACTACTGGTAGGATTGCAAACTTGTATAACCACTATGAAAATTAATATGGTGGTTCCTCAGAAAGCTGGGAATTGATCTACCTCAACACTCAGCAACCTGGGGTCAGGTAGAAAAGGGAGCAGGAGGGAACAGGCTGAAAGGAAGATGGAGAAAGTCAGAGAGTGCAGGGAGAGACAGCTGGAATTTGGAGGGGGCATTTGGAGGGGAGTGGTGTGGAGATCTACTGTAGTGGAAACTTTCTGGAATCTGAGAATGATCTTAGTGACCTTAGGTACTACTCATGTGTACCCTAGGTATTAGTACTATCACCTAGTAGTAGAGGATACAGAGTCTGAACTGGCTAACTTTTGTAGCCAAAGTTTCCAGTTGTGGGACTAGGCTACCCTTGTTGAGTTGTTAAGAAGGTTTCATGGAGATCCCTAAACAACCCAAGTTGATGCCAGGACAGAAGGTTGTTCTCTGAAAACTGACAGCAAGGACCCAATGTAGAAGACAGCATTCACACAGTTCATTGAATGTACAGAAGTCATGCTGGTGTGGGAGTAGAGTCTTCATTCTTATGATCTAGTCTCTTTGGCATGAGAAAGTACTCTGTAAGCTATGAAATGAGAGGTTAGGACATCAACTTAGCCACAAAACCCTCCACCTACAATCTGCCCTGCCTGCAAGATGTAGTAGGGCAATGGAGGAGAATAACTTGTGGGCATGACCAACAAATATCTGGTTTAACTTGATGCCTGATGCTGCTTGGTTAGTCAGGAGCCAAACGCTGGATAGCCCAGAGATCTAGTGTAAAACCAAGAATAAAAACAAACAACACTGAAATGATTCACAGATTAGTGCCTTGCCCAGTTATCATCAGAGAGTCTTCCTCCAGTGGCAGATGGAAGCAGATACAAAGACTCACAGTCAGACATTATGCTGAGAGAGTCTAAATTGGAGGTCTTGAAGGGAAATGAAATTTAAGATAAAGTTTGAGGCCTGATTTATGTAACTTATGTCAAATAGTCCAAAGAAAAAGTTGTTTGTAAGCTTAGAAGCCTGAGGCAGAGAACACAGTGGAACAGGCCCAGGCACGCCCTGGCAGGCCCTTTGTTAAAACATTCCTGGGGCTGCCTGATCAGCCTTAAAGACAAAAAAAAAGAAAGGGGGGAATGCAGGAACTTGTCTGAGCTATCTTGGCTGAGTCATCAGCCACCTAGTTTGAAGTTATATGCTGGGCGCGTTTCCCCGCCCGCCCGAGGAGAGGTGGAGAGGTGTTCCTTGGGAGTCCCCAGGCCTGATCCAGCATCCAGCGCCTTTCCCCGCCCGAGGAGGGGTGTCTGCCCAGCAGTCTCCAAGTCTGAACCGGAAGGAGGGGTGTTCGATCGATCGGGACCAGTCC
>NC_034602.1:372621-375909 GCF_900095145.1 Mus pahari | reverse complement strand
AATGTTCTGCTGACCTAGATAAGCGTCTGCCTCTCAGGTCTCCTGACATCCTGACTTGCACGTACTATTCTGCTGATGTGTAATTGTTTTATGCTAATGTTTAAATGAGCCAATCGTGTGAAACCGCACCAATTCCTCCTAGCCCCCCCCCCGACCCTCTCCCTATAAAAACCCCTAGCTTTCAGGCCTCATTGTCGATTCCTCTGTCTCCTGCATGAGATACATATCAGCCCGGAGCTCCATTATGAAACTATCTCGTGTTTTTACATCAACATGGTCTATTCGTGGTTTTTGGGTGCCACCATCTCGAGACTGGAGTGGGGAGGGCTTCCCCCGGAGGTCTTTCAGTCTCCCTCAACTCCCAACCCCCAGATATTGGGAATTTTGTCAAAGAGAGGGAGGAAAGATTATAGGAGTCAGAGGGTATTGAGAACATGGACCATCTAATCAGCTAAGCAGAGCTCACATCGGCTCACAAAGACCGAAACACAAGCACAGGGCCTGCATGGCTCTACACCAGATCCTCTACATAGAACATAGCTGTTAGCTTGGTGATTTTGTAGGACTTCTAACAGTAGGAGCACGAGTAACTCTGACTCTTTCGCCTGCTCTTGAGACTCTTTCCCTGCTGTGGGGTTGTATCGTCCAACTTCAGTGTGAGAGCTTTTGCCTGGGTAATTGCATTGTTTTGTCCTGTTTGGCTGTTATCTCTTGGAAGCTTGTACTTTTCTGAAAAGGAAACAGAGGAAGAGTAGAGAGGGGATTTGGAGAGCTGAGTGGAGAGGAGAAAGGGGAAACAGTGGTTGCAATATAGTGTATACAAGAAGAATCTATTTTTAATAAAAATAAAAAAGAAAATAAATATCAAAAAAAAGAAAAGAAGAAAGAGGAAAAGAAAGTAGGTTTAAAAAACAAAAACAAAACCAAACAAACAAAAATACCAGTGGGAACTGGTGTGACAACTGAACAGTTAAGAACACTGGGTGCTCTTGGAGAAGACCCAAGTTGGGTTTCCAAAATCTACAAGGCAACTCATCAGTCTGTAACTCCAGTTCCCAAGGGACCCAATACCCTCTTCTGGCCTGTAAAGGCACTGCATACATTTGTTGTACTGACATACCTGGAGACAAAAACTCATTCACAAAAAAATGGGAACAAATAAATAATATTTTAAAACTTTTCAAAAAAATAACAGTGAAATGAAGAATACCACAAAGTGGTTATGACCGAATCAATCATTACATGGTATGGTGATTAAAGATAAGTGGGGTAAAACAGGATCCAAAGCTAAAACCTAGCTGAAAAATATATGACAAAAATATATTTTGACTCAATGGCATAAAGCACAATTAGTTAATTAGTGATGCTGGCACAACAGCTACTCATCTTGTAGAAAATGATTCCTTATCAAAAATTCCAGATAAGGGCTGGAAAGATGGCTTAGAAGTTAAGAGGTCTGCTCTTCCAGAGGTCATGAATTCAATTCCCAGCAACCACATGGTAGATTACAACCATTGGTAACAGGATCTGATGCCCTCTTCTGGTGTGTCTGAAGACAGCTACAATGTACTCATATACATTAAATAAATAAATAAATAAATAAATAAATAAATAAATAAATAAATCTTTAAAAAAAAATCCAAATAGGGTAAATGTTTAAGTACAATAAATAAGCATCAAATATTGGGGGGTAAAAAGCCGAGTACATATGCTTCTTAACCAGAAAAATAAGCATATCTGAGTTTATAAATTTTATAAACAACTGCTTTAAACATGTTTTATGTGCAAAAAACTACTATAGACAAAACTAATAGGCAAATGCTATGGGTTTGTAATCTTTAGCAGTATACAAGAGCCCCTTAATATTGGTAAGAGAAAAGCATCACAATGGGAAAATGGGAAAAAGATGGGTGTGGTGGTTTGAATAACTTTGGCCCCCATAGACTCATGTGTTTGAATGCTTGGCTCATAGGAAGTGGTGCTACTAGGAGTTGTGGCCTTGGTAGAGTAGGTGTGTCCTTTTTGAAAGAAGTGTGCCACTGTGGGGATTTGCTTTGAGTGTTAACTTACTCTCAGTGCATCACACAGTCTCCTTCTGCTGCCTGCAGATCAAGATGTAGAACTGTCAGCTCCTCTACAAGTCTTCCTGCAGTCAGTCTGTCATGCTTCCTGCCATGATGATAATGGACTAAACCTCTGAAACTGTAAGCTATCACTAATTAAATGTTTTCTTTTATAAGACTTGCATGATCATGGTGTCTCTTCACAGCAATGAAAACCTTAAATATGAGAATAATGGGAAAATGGGAAAAATGTGAGAGCAAACCTGTGTAGCCACAGAATGATATTGCTTGAACTAATTAATAATTAGGGAAGTGTTAATTAACATAAAATAATTGCCATTCCAAAGCTAATTAGATAAAAGAAAAATAAAGCAATAATAGCAACTGGTAACAGAATGAGTACAGAAAATGCAAATTTCTACATCTATTTTGAAAGCAGTCCATTGTATTTTAAAGGGGGAATGCCACAATAGGCTTAAGTGTTTGAACAACTGGTCCTCAGCTGGTGGCTATGTTTAGGAGGTTGAGCCTTGCCTGCATATGCAATAGTGTCTGTGTTTGATGGATGATTATGGTATGGATCCCCGGTGGGGCAATCTCTGAATGGTCATTCCTTCAGTCTCAGCTCCAAACTTTGTCTATGTAACTAATTCCATGGGTATTTTGTTTCCAATTCTAAGGAGGAATGAAGTATCCACACTTTGGTCTTCCTCCTTCTTGAGTTTCATGGCTAATATCCACTTATCAGTGAGTGCATATCATGTGAGTTCTTTTGTGATTGAGTTACCTCACTCAGGATGCGATCCTCCAGATCCATTCATTTGTCTAAGAATTTCATAAATTCATTGTTTTTAATATCTGAATAGTACTCCATTGTGTAAATGTACCACATTTTCTGTATCCATTCCCCTGTTGAGGGACATCTGGGTTCTTTCCAGTTTCTGGCTATCATAAATAAGGCTGCTATGAACATAGTGGAACATGTATCCTTATTGCCAGTTGGAATATCTTCTGGGTATATTCCCAGGAAAGGTATTGCTGGATCCTCTGGTAGTACTATGCATATGCCAGCAAGATTTTGCTGACATGACCCTGATATAACTGTCTCTTGTGAGGCTATACCAATGCCTGGCAAATGTAGAAGTAGATGCTCACAGTCACCTATTGTGTTCCATGGATGGAACACAGGGCCCTCAATGGAGGAGATGGAGAAAGTACCCAAGGA
>NC_034602.1:371224-372306 GCF_900095145.1 Mus pahari | reverse complement strand
GAAGGAAGGAAGGAAGGAAGAAAGAAAGAAAGAAAGAAAGAAAGAAAGAAAGAAAGAAAGAAAGAAAGAAAGAAAGAAAGAAAGAAAGATAGATCAGCAAGCCATAGGGAGGAAGCCAATAAACAGTGGTCCTCCATGAAAAAAAAAAAAAGGGAGGTGGAGCCTTGATGGAGGAAGCCCATCACCAGGGGCAAGCATGAAGGTTGTATAACTTGTCCTACTTCCTATTCTCTTTCTACTTCTGACTGCTGAAATGATGGGACCTCAGGCTCCTGCTGCCATGTTTTCCACAGCATGGTAGTCTGTATAAGTTCTGGAGCTTAAAGCCAAATAAGCTCTTTCTCCTATAAGCTGCTTTGTCAGTATTTTATCACAACAAAATTGAAATTAATACAGAATCCGATGAATACTTTTACACTTCAACAAATCACACTCCTGGGAATCCACCCAATAAAAACAAAATCACCAATAATATTGCAGCAAACTCCTACTGCAAAGAGAAAGTAAGAAAAACAAGCACTTGAAACAATGAGGTTATCCATGATGGCATACCTGTATGTGCACTATTAAGCCAACATCTGACCTCAAGGCCATCCTGGTCTACTAAGTGAGTTCCAGGACAGTCAGGGCTATACAGAGAAACCCTGTCTTGAAAAACCATTAAAGAAGAAGAAGAAGAAGAAGAAGAAGAAGAAGAAGAAGAAGAAGAAGAAGAAGAAGAAGAAGAAGAAGAAGACTATAGAACATTTGACTCAGAAGGATTTTCTTTAAAGCATCTTGAATGATAAAAACATGACATAGAAAACTGTGGCTTTATTTTTTAAAATAAAATCTTGATCAAAATTCATTAATGTATATGTGTTAAAGTCTGTCTGTATCTTTGTCCCTTTGTCTGTCTGAGTGGTTGTAAGGAACAGAGACAAAGAAAGAGAGAGGGGGGAGGAGACAGAGAGGAAGGAAGGAAGGAAAGCAGGCAAACAAGAGGGAGAGGGGAAGGAGAGGGGGGGAAAGGGAGAGAGGGACAGGGACGGGGAGAGGGACGGGGACGGAAGAGAAAAGAGAAAAGAAAAGAGAAAAGAGGG
>NC_034602.1:347037-370995 GCF_900095145.1 Mus pahari | reverse complement strand
AGAGGGAGAGGGAGAGGGAGAGGGAGAGGGAGAGGGAGAGGGAGCAGGAATGTGTGTGACTGTAACCCAGAACAGGTTACAAACCAGCTTGCTAACACTCAGTACTTTCAAAGTGGATAAAGAGTATAGTTTTAAAAAGAAAGGAGACAGGTACATGATTTTACTTATGTTAACTACTTATTCTGCTTATGTTGACTCCACATTTAACTAAGAAGTAGGAATGCAACATGATTTGTGTGAGCTCCCTTCCATCCCCCTTGTAGTTTTTTCTCTTAAACCACTTTATGACCATCTAACATCTTGTCATCCTTGCAACACCCAGTTTTGTACAATGTCTCACCTATTTTCTATATATTTATGAGAATTCTGTTAATTAATGGTTAATTGCTAAGTTATATATTATGTAAGATCACTCATTTCTAGCTGGTGGTTAGGGGCTTTGGTAGTTTATGAGAATGACCCCCACAGGCTCATGTATTTGTCTGATTACTCCTCAGCTGTAGAACTTAGAAAGATTAGAGGGTGTAGATGGTGTGGCCTTGTTAGAGAAAGCAAGTCACTGGGAGTGGGCTTTGTGGTTTCAAAAGTCCATCCCAAACACAATGGCTCCCTAAATCCTGCTGCCTGCAGCTCAGAATGTAGCTCTCAACTACTTGTCCAACACTACATCAGCCTGACTGCCTGCTACCATTCTCCCTATGACAATAATGGGTAAAATCTCTGAAACTATAAGTAAGCCTCCAATTAAATGCTTCTCCATTTACAAGTTACCTTGGTCATGGTGTCTATTCATAGCAGTAGAACACTAAGAGAAGGAACAGTATAGTTTTATACATAAATACAAATATATAGCATACACAAATACATTAGAAATCTCGGAGTTTAGTCATTTAAACTTACTATCAAATGGGCATCCAATGAAAACATATTACGGGCAATGTGACTGAGTTCCAGTTAGTAATAATAAATAAGATATTAATTACAAATATATACTTTAAGGAGACTAGAGAGATAGCTCAGTGGTTAAGAAGACTGGTCATTCTTCCAGAAGTTACCACCTGGAGGTTCACAACAATGTATAGCTCCAGTTCTAGTGGATCTAACCCCCTCCTCTGGTATCCTTGGCACCAGGAATGCACATGATATACAGATATACATTCATGCCAAACACCTGTACACATAAAATAATTTTAATGTACACTTAAACATTTTTGAGTAAAGAAGCTGTTGAAGGCCACTGGGACAGGTTCCATTCAGGGGAAAGAAACATGAAGAGCAGGTGACTAACTAGTATCTAACTCATAGAGTTTGTTGCAAAGACTATATATAATAATTCATGCAAAGTGGTAACCATGAAGTTGAAAAGTCAAAACCTTTGAAAATGGTATTATGTGAAATGGGTCACTGTCACCCCCACTGCTAACTCGAGGGCTAGTACTACAACAACAATAGCACTCATTAAACAATTCTATTATGTAAAAATGAAGCTGCAATTAGGTAAATATTGCACAATAGAAAAGAGATAGCAATCTTTTTGCTTTGAAGATTTGATAAGAACTTCAGGAACCATCTAAAGGCACTGTGCTCAGTCCTAACATTTGAAATGATGAATACTTGGGTCATGAATATGGACCCCATGTTGGGGGAGACTTGAGATGACAGATTGGTTAGCAATACAACAGCTCTTCTTGAATCCTGCCCAAAAGGAAAAAGTTTATTCCCAACAAAGAAGTGCCACTCTAACAATAGGCCTGCCTGCTATTGTTAAATACTCCAACCTATTTATAATCCATGAGAACTGAATCTGACCATTATTAATACTGCTACCAGTGAAAATCAAAATATGAATAGAGCTTCATAAATGTTGTAGACATTGGTCTTACTACTCACATGGCATCAACCTTTTCTTCGGGGCCTTGTACTTGACCTGTCACTGTGCCTTTGCTTGTGTTCTTCACCCAGCCAACAAGACCTCTTTTCTTAGCTTCTCCTTCTGTGTACTGATTTCAGGAAAAACAAGAGAGCTCAAGTCCATCAATAGAAGTCTATACTCATAGCACAACTTTAATATTCAGAAACTGCTAACCTTGTAATATTTATCTATTTAATTACTAAAACATAATCCACAGACTGCAGAGATGGCTCTGTGGTTAAAAGCACTGGCTGCTCTTGCAGAGGACTAGGGTTCAATTCCTAACACTCACATAGTTTACTAATAACCAACTATAATTCATATTCCAGGAGATCCAATCCCTTTTTTGGCCTCTTTGGGAACCAAGTGTGCAAGTAGTACATAGACACTCATGCAGGCAAAGGGCCAATACATATAAAATAAAATAAAATAAAATAAAATAAAATAAAATAAGCCTATGCAGTTATGTAGCTGGCCTACAGTGATACCACTATGTATTTATAAAATCAGTGCAATTAGAGAAAATAAACCAACAGTGAGAATTATTTCAGAAATAGTTTCTATTACATTTCTCAGATGCATAAAATGTGTGAATGTGTTGTGTTTTCCTCACATCTATTAATGATGAATTAAATTGCTAATCTGGGCTTCAAAGTCTGATGAATCCTAGATTCTCAATAATTGACTTAAAAATATGTTTATGATCAACATAAAATACATGCAGACAGAAATGGACACTGAATCATTTCAAAAGTTCCAGTAAAATTAGAAATAATTTTCATAATAAAATCAAACCATCAAGAACACCAAGGGCTAGTACACAGTCAGGGGGATATGGTGATAAGTTGACTCTAAACTAATGCAGGTGTCAGTCTGAAAATCAATAAAATAATGAAAATGGGTACAATGGACTGTTAACAGAATTATCCTGAAATACAGAGAAGCTTGACTGATGGGGACATGGGGGGGGGGGACTCTCAGGGTTAGCAACCAGAGATTTAAATAGCTATGCCAATCTCAGAAAATATAACCTATAATTAACTTTTAGGAAAAGGGTGCTTTTAAAATAAAACCAAAAGTGTGTCTGGAGAGGGTTATTGCTAAGATGTGCAACACTAGCACCGCTGACTTTACAGTGAGAGATGTACCCCTGGCTCAAGAGGGTTTCTATCTAGAATACAGGAAAGAACCATAATTTTATCTAGTACACCTACACAAATGCCTAGTTAGAACCACTTGCCAGAATACTTTTGAAATTCATAGAAAATGCTAGCTAAAACACAGGAAGGTTGTAATAAAACTTTAAAGGCACTTTTAATAGAAATCACAATCAGTAATTTCAAAAAATATATCAGTGGTCAAGGACATGATACAAAAAGTAGGTTAGAACTGGGAAGAAGATGGCTCTGTGATTAAAAATCATTAGCAAAAAAAAAAGTAGAAAAATAAGAGACAGATTTCACTTACCATTCTGAAGCAAACACCTGAATGAAAGGACAAAAAGAAATGTCAGCTTGTTTGCCTCTTACCAACTGCATTTTCTGCCATAACTTGACTCAATTAAAGGGTAAGTAGCAAAATGAATGAAACAGTTAGTATCTGAATGTACTTAATGGGTCTTCTTAATAACACACATAAAGTTTTTTTGAAAAATATTTGAAACCAAAGTATGTAATGAGATGCTGAATTATACTTTCATCATATTCTAAAAAGTTTATTTAAAACATAGTTCATCTGGTGGTACAGGCTTATAATTCTGGCTACTTGAGAGGCTGAAGGATGACAAGTTTAAGTCCAGTCTAGGCAAGACAGAGAATTCAAGACCAACCTGGGCAACTTTGTCTCAAGATAATAAGGATAAGAGCAGAGAAGAGGTCATCTATGCATGCAGCCCAGTGATACATTTTCCCAGCATGTGTACAGCCCTAGACAGTCCCCAATTCCACAAAACTGAATTAATTAATGAGTTAATGAACAGTTGAGATAGAGTAGGTGATATAAAATTTACTTTTCCCCAGTTTTTAGAATTTCATTTTTTAAATAGAAGAACTAATTCAAGTTTAAATAGCTTACATTGTTTCTAGTTATAGTCAGCATCAGGAAATGAAATGTGCTTGACCTCAGCTGGGCTTCCAGAACCTCATCATTAAGGGAAATTAATGCAGATGAAAATGATCCCTGTAGGCTCTCTGGTATAGCTGATATTACATGAATACTGTGGGTCATGTGGTTGATTGGTATTGTTCATGTTAGTTATATTTTCTCTTTTTAGACTGTGGCAGACGAAGCTGTTCCATTTGTTGTTTGGGCATTTGACTTAGTGGCAAGGTACTAGTATAGCATGCTTGAGGAACTGAGTTCCATCTTCAGTGGCATAGCTGCACTTGTATATAGATACAGACACCCATCCACAAAAGGAATACTAGCAATTTTATGTCTCATGTTTTATATCTACAAACAAACAGTTATACATGGAGAATGGGGCTTTTCATGGGAATGGGACAAGATGCTAGATGGTTCCAAATTATTCTGAAGACTTGGATCCACCACAGAAAGCCTACAAATTATGATGATACTAAACAACAGATCTTAGGTCATTCCCTCAAACTGCAAATATGAAAATAATTGATCAATTATCCTAGGTAGGATCTCCATATATGTACCATGGCGTGTATACTCACAGACATACACAAAATAAGTAAATGTAAATATTTTTTAAAAGTACCAGTGTGAGCTACAGGTAAAACCAAAACAAAAGAAAAAACCCTACCAAACACACCAAACACATAACACACACACACCACCACCACCACCACCACCACCACCACCACCACCATCATCAACACCACCACCACCACTACCACCACAGTAGATCCACAAAGTAGAATACTATTCAAGAATACAACAACCAAATACAGTATGCTAAGCAAAAGAAGCCAAATTTACACATAATGTATAATTACATTCTGGAAAGGCAAAGCTGCAAAGGCTAAAAAATAGACTGTTGCTAATGCCTGGGAGGGAAAAGAGTGCTAACAAGTGACTCAAGGGAATTTTCTGGGGTCATGGGGCAATTTTCTGAACTGTGCTGGTGATTCTATGACCTCACACATGCCAAAAGAAACTAAGTGTAAAAAAAGCAGAAATATGCCTTGGTGGAAAACAATTAGGAAAATTTTTGATTGGGAAGTCACCAAGAACAGATCAAAACACCTCCAAGAAGGTGAAAATATGGAGCTTGTACACAGAAGCAGACCCTAGGTAGGATCCTGTGAGAGGTCAGAAAGGTGTTTTATACATCCTAATGGCAGTAGACTGTACAATCAAATAAACAGAACAAAAAGAGCAGTAAGGGAATGAAGACAGTGTTATGTCACCAGTGGAATTTTCTGAGACTATAAAAATATTTTTAAAATACATGTAGAGTGTGGAGGAATGATATGTGTGAAGAACTGATGAGAAGAAGAGCCAGAAGGCAATCTATTATCCATGAAGTGAAAGATGCCAGGCGGCGGATATACAAGGAAACAGCAGAAAGCCATGCTGTTGTTCCACAGCACAAGCCAGGTGCCTCAGAATACTGTAAGTGCTTACCAAGTACATAGCCAGACAGCTCCAGGCTGTGTTGAACATATTCCTCTGAGTTGCTCAACCTCAACAACCCTGTGTAAGAGCATTATGAAAGGAGGCCAAGAGCAGCTGAAATAAAAAGAACTTGGAGGGCTGGGGTTTGGTCATACACAAGGCCCCAGGTTCAAGCCTCAGCATCGTGAAGACTTTTTAAAAATGACATGATCTATTTCTTATGTAACTCAGAGTCTACAAACCACCACTCATGGGAGTTTTCTTAAAGATAGTACTTCAGACTTAGAGAACTCTGTGCCTAGAATCTGGGGAATCTACTGTTACATAGTAAAACATGCAGCCAGTAGCTGGGAGTCAGGTTTCTGGGAGGCTTGCAAAGGGTTTCCACTTCAGGTCGAGTCACATTACAGGACTGGTATGGAGTCTAGCAGTAAAGCATTTGGCTATCATGAACAAGGCCCTGGGTTCAGGCCCTAGTGATGACTTTCTATCAGGGTGGTTCAGTTGGTATGGATGAGAAACGATATGCTTAGCTGTCAAGTCTGTCTCACTAGCTTGCAAATCAGTAGTGTACAAGAAGCCTTGGATGATGGATGGCAAACCCTAATCTCCTGTACCCTATCATGACCTGGTGTTGGAGCTGTCCAGATGACCTGGCAGCTCAGGCTATTCCCTCCACCCTTAATATGTACTACCCTAGGAAGGGAGACCATGTCACTTCTTGCCCTTAAAACGAGCAACATCCTTTCAGTATTTATGAACAACAAAGACAAACAAAGGCTTATAATGCAAACAGGGGCTGAGAACATGTCTCAGTCAGTAAAATGTTTGGTAGACAAGCAAGAAGACCAGAGTTTGGATCCTCAACACCCATGTAAAAGCATGTACCCTATTCATACCTGCAAACCCAGCTCCAAGAACAGATACAAGAGGACCACTAGAGCTTGCAAGCCCTGGGTTTAGAGGAAAAATTGACTCAAAGGACAGATGGTGAAAACAAAGAAAACAAATATTTTCTTTGGTCCTCCATGTGTGCACAAACACACATGTGCAATACATATAAATAACCAAATCCTTTTAAAAAAATAAGACAGGGGCTAGAGAGGTGGCTCAGCTGTTAAAGGCTAGGCTTACAATCAAAAAAATAAGACTGAAGTTAATAGAGGAAGACACCTGATATCAACTTCTCCACACAAACAAAATGAGACACAAATGAAAATGCCATCAGGAAACATGTTATGTCTGCACCCAGAGCTGATCCTGTGCAACAGCACCTAGAGCTGATCCTGTACCACAGCTCTCCATACCCAAATACCTCCAGGAGAAAGCTGCTCTCCCAGGAGTGCTCACACTCCTGTGAGCACAGGTAAGGCCACCACTTCTGCTCGAATTCCTGGCCCAAGAGGGACCTGCCCAGAGCCGTCAGGACACAGGAATCGAGGAACAGCCAGGGACAGAATCTTTCCTGTTTCCATCTGCACCCCAGAGCTGGCCCTGTGCTACAGATCTCCATACCCAAATTCCTCCCAGAGAGATCTGGTCTCTCAAGAGTACTAACACACAGGCTTGCAGGAGGGACAAGCCACAGTCAGAGACAGCAAGACCAGCTAACATCAGAGATAACCAGATGGCAAGAGGCAAGCCCAAGAACCTTACCAACAGAAACCAAGGCTACTTGGCATCATCAGAACCCAGTTCTCCAACAACAGCAAGCCCTGGATAGCCCAACACACCAAAAAAGCAAATCTCTGATTTAAAAATCACATCTCATTATGTTGATAGAGGACTTTAAGAAGGACATAAATAACTCCCTTAAAGAAACACAGGAGAACACAGGTAAACAGGTAGAAGCCTTTAAAGAGGAAACACAAAATTCCCTTAAAGAATTAGAGGAAAACATAATCAAACAGGTGAAGCAATTGAACAAAACCATCCAGGATCTAAAAATGGAAATTAAAAACAATAAAGAAATCACAAAGGGAGACAACCCTGGAGATAGAAAACCCAAGAAAGAGATCAGGAGTCATAGATGTAAGCATCACCAACAGAATACAAGAGATAGAAGAGAAAATCTCAGGTACAGAAGATTCCATAGAAAATACTAACACAACAGTCAAAGAAAATGCAAAATGCAAAGAGCTCCTAACCCAATATTTCCAGGAAATTTAGAACACAATGGGAAGATCAAACCTAAGGATAATAGGTATAAAAGAGAGTGAAGATGCCCAACTTAAAGGGCCAGTAAATATCTTCAACAAAATTATAGAAGAAAACTTCCCTAACCTAAAGAAAGAGATGCCCATGAATGTACAAGAAGCCTACAGAACTCCAAATAGACTGGACCAGAAAAGAAATTCCTCCCATCTCATAATAATCAAAACACCAAATGCACAAAACAAAGAAAGAATATTAAAAACAGTAAGGGAAAAAGGTCAAGGAACATATAAAGGCAGACCTATCAAAATTACACCAGACTTCTCACTAGAGACTATGAAAGCTAGAAGATACTGGACAGATGTCCTACGGACCCTAAGAGAACATAAATGCCAGCCCAGGCTAATACACCCATCAATTACAATAGATGGAGAAACCAAGATATTCCATGACAAAACCAAATTTACACAATATCTTTCCACAAATCCAGCCCTACAAAGGATAATACATGGAAAACCCCAAGAAAAGGAGGAAACTACACCCTAGAAATAGCAAGAAAGTAATCTTTCAACAGGAAACATGTTACTTTGTAGGCTGTTTTTTAAAATAAACTAATAATTTTTAATTAAGTTTTTGAAAGTTCAGACTTCATTCATGAGCAATATGCTGAGAGCAGTATGATATTACAAATAGAATATATGCTCAGAGGCCCAAAGCTAGACTTATTACATCAATTAAATGTGCAAAGCCATACATGGCCTCAGAAGATTATATCCCAGGCCCAAACTGTATGGAAGACTTATTAAAGAACAACTGAGCCATACTTCAGCTGTATCTAGAAGAAATCGTGTTTTCCACCCAAAGTTTTTATCTCTCAACTTATTTACTGCAAGAACCTCCCAGTCTCCCAGCATCCAGTTCTGTCTTCCACTTACTCTTCACAAACTACTTCACTTCACAAAGTTGGTTTTCCTCCCTGAAGCAATACCAAATTCCTTTCTTCCCAAGTTTAAAACCGTCTAGTGACTCCTCATGATATTAAAAATAAAACGGATTCTGGTCATCACATTCTCAGTGTCTTTGTCAACAAAATGAGAAAATGAAAACATAATTTAAAAGTACTGTCAGCGAACTGAAGAACAACAGAGGTGGGAAGAGGAATTAGAGTTGGCACACTTACACTTCTTGACGCTGATGTACTTCAATTTCTATCTCCTAAAATGCAGGTTTTCTATTTGTCTATACAGGGGAAGACATGTATGTATAAATTGTGTGATTCACCATGGTTTATATTTGAAATAATAGTTCTTTTCCTTTTTCTTTCTTTTTTCTTCTTCAACATCCTTCCCCTCCACCTTTCTTTCCTTTGAGACAAGATGTCTCTGTGAAGCCCAGGCTGGCTTTGATTTTGTAATCCTCCTGCCTCAGCCTCCTGATTTAAGGTAAGTACCACTATATCTAGCTTAAACAAACTTTGAAAAAAAAAACATATCAGTATTCCAATAAGCTTGCCCTACCTAAAAACCCAGGTGCTATTATCAAAAAACAGAAACAAACAAACAAAAATAGCTCCAACTCTTCTAAAGCAAATGTGAACAAAGACATAGCCAAGATGCCTTTCCAAGAGTATTAGTATTCACCAGAATGATAACAAAGAACCAAATAATCTTTTAACTGGTTACCTTTTCTTCAGTCTATTATTCTCTGAGAGAAATGTAACTAAACATCCATAGAAATATTGTAAGCCAGGCCACAGCTACAAATACTATAACAAAGACTAAGACTCCTGTCAAGAGTCTGCATGAGAGCCTTGCTCCCTCCAACCCCCTACTAATAGAAATTCACAAAGAAAGCTAATACCATAAACCTTCTATTGAAGGGGGAGATTTGTAAAAAAGAAAGATAGCAAAGGAGAAAAAAAATTTATTGGATATTTTATTTACATTTCAAATGTTATCCCCTTTCCCAGTCCCCCCATCCCTCTATTTCATCCTCCCTCCCCCCACTTCTATGACAGTGTTCCTCTGCCCACCAATCCATTCCCACCTCTTCACCCTCAGTTCCCCTAAACTGGGGAATTTGTCGAGCCTTCATAGGGCCAAGGACCTCTCCTCCCAATGTCCTCTGCTACATATGCAGCTGAAATCATGTGTACTCCTTTGTTGATAGCTTAATCCCTGGGAATTCTTGGGCATCTGATTGGCATTACTGTTATTCCTGTGGGGTTGCAATCCCCTTCAACTCCTTCAGTCCTTTCTCTAACTCCTCTATTGGGGACCCCTTTCTCAGTTCAATGTTTGGCTGCAAGCATCCGTCTCTATTTGTAAGGCTCTGGCAGAGCCTCTCAGGAGACAGCCATATGAGGCTCCTTTCAGATTGCACATCTTGGCATCCACAATAGTGTCTGGGTATGGTAACTGTACATGGGATGAATCCCCAGGTGGGACAGTCTCTGGATGATCTTTCCTTCAGTCTCTGCTCTACACATTACCTCCATATTTGCTCCTGTGAATATTTTGTTCTACTTCTAAGAAGGACCAAAGTGCCCACACTTTGGTCTTCCTTCTAATTGAGCTTCACGTGGTCTGTGAATTGTACCTTGGTTGTTTGGAGATTTTGGGATAATATCTACTTTTCAGTGAATGCATACCATGTGTGTTCTTTCATGACTGTGTTACCTCACTCAGGATGATATTTTCTAGTTCTATCCATTTGCCTAAGAATTTCATGAATTCATCATTTTTAATAGCTGAGTAGTACTTCATTGTGTAAATGTACCACATTTTCTGTATCCATTCTTCTGTTGAGGGACATCTGTGTTCTTTCCAGCCCTGGGCTATTATAAATAAGGCTACTATGAATGTAGTGGAGCATGTGTCCTTACTACATGTTGGAGCATATTCCGGGTATATGCCCAGGAGTGCTATAGCTGAGTCCTCAGGTAATACTACATCCAATTTTCTGAGGAACTGCCAAACTGATTTCCAGAGTGGTTATACCAGCTTGCAATCCCACCAGCAATGGAGGAGTGTTCCTCTTTCTCCCCATCCTCGACAACATCTGATGTCACCTGAGTTTTTGATCTTAGCCACTCTGACTGGTGTGACACAGAATTTCAGGGTTATTTTGATTTGCATTTCCCTCATGACTAAGGACATTGAACATTTCTTTAAGTGCTTCATGGCCATTCAATATTCCTCAATTGAAAATTCTTTGTGTAGCTCTTTACCCCCATTTTTTAAAAAGGTTATTTGATTTTCTGGAGTCTAAGTTCTTAAGTTCTTCATATATATTGGATACTAGACCTCATTCAGATATAGGATTGATAAAGTTATTTTCCCAATCTACTGGTGGCCTTTTTGTCTTGTTGACAGTGTCTTTTGCCTTACAGAAGCTTTGCAATTTTATAAGGTCCCATTTGTCTATTCTTGATCTTATAGCATAAGCCATTGATGTTCTGTTCAGAAATTTTTTTCCCCTGTGCCCATGTGTTCAAGTTTCTTACCCACTTTCTCCTTTATAGGTTTCAGTATATCTGGTTTTATGTGAAGGTCCTTGAGTCACTTGGACTTGAGTTTCTTACAAGGAGATAAGAATGGGTCGATTTGCATTTTTCTACATGCTGACTGCCAGTTGAACAAGCACCATTTGTTAAAAATACTGTCTTTTTTTCCACTGGATGATTTTAGCTCCTTTGTCAAATATCAAGTGACCTTATGTGAGGAGGTTTGTTTCTGCATCTCAATTCTATTCCATTGATCGTCCTGCCTGTCTCTGTATGAATACCATACAGTCTTTATCATGATTGCTCTGTAGTACAGCTTGAGGTCAGGGATAGTGATTTCCCTGAGTTCTTTTATTGTTGAGAAGAGTTTTTGCTACCCTGGGTTTTTTGTTATTCCAAATGAATTTGCAAATNGCTCTTTCTAACTCTATGAAGAATTGATTTGGAATTTTGATGGGGGTTGCATTGAATCTGTACATTGCTTTTGGCAGGATGGCCANTTTTACTATATTAATCCTGCCAATTCATGAGCATCAGAGATCTTTCCATCTTCTGAGCTATTCTTTGATTTCTTTGTTCAGAGACTTGAAATTCTTGTCATACAGATCTTTCACTTGCTTGGTTAGAGTCACACCAAGGTATGTAATATTATTTGTTACTATTGTGAAGGGTGTCAATTCCCTAATTTCCTTCTTATCTCCTTTTTCCTTGAGTAGAGAAAGGCTACTGATTTGTTTGAGTTAATTATATATCCAATCACTTTGCTGAAGTTGTTACTCAGCTTTAGGAGGTCTCTGGTGGAATTTTTGGGGTCACTTGAGTATATGATCATATCATCTGCAAATAGTGATATTTTGACTTCTTCCTTTCCAATTTGTATCCCTTTGACCTCCTTTTGTTGTCTACTTGCTCTAACTAGAACTTTCAGTACTATATTGAATAGATAGGGAGAGAGTGGTCAGCCTTGTCTAGTCCCTGATTTTAGTGGGATTGCTTCAAGTTTCTCTCTATTTAATTTGATGTTGGCTACTGGTTTGCTGTATATTGCTTTTACTATTTTTAGGTATGGGCCTTGAATTCCTGATCTTTCCAAGACTTTTAGTATGAAGGGATGCTGAATTTTGTCAAATGCTTTTTCAGCATCTAATGAAATGATTATTTTTTTTTAATCTTTGAATTTGTGGAGTTGATGGATTTCCATATACTGAACCATCCCTGCATCCCTGGGATAAAGCCTACTTGATCATGGTCAATGATCAGTATGATGTGTTCTTGGATTCGTTTGGCAAGAATTTTATTGAGTATTTTTGCATCAATGTTCATAAGGGAAACTGGTCTGAAGTTCTCTTTCTTTGTTGGGTCTTTGTGTGGTTTAGGTATAAGCATAACTGTGGCTTCATAGAATGAATTGGGTAGTGTTCCTTTTGTTTTTACTTTTTGGAATAGTTTGAAGACTATTGGTATTAGGTGTTCTTTAAAGGTCTGATAGAATTTTCCACTAAACCCATCTGGTCCTGGGCTTTGTTTTTGAGACTGTTAGTGACCGCTTCTATTTCTTTAGGGGTTATGGACTGTTTAAATTGTTTATCTGATCCTGTTTTAACGTTGGCACCTGGTATGTATCTAAAAAATTGTCCATTTCATCCAGATTTTCCAATTTAGTTGAGTATAAACTTTTGTAGTAGGATCTGATGATTTTTTGGATTTCCACGGTTTCCGTTGTTGTGCCTCTCTTTTCATTTCTGACTTTATTAATTTGGATACTGTCTCTGTGTCCTCTGGTTAGTCTGGCTAAGGGTTTATGTATCTTGTTGATTTTTTCAAAGAACCAGCTCCTGGTTTTTGTTGATTCTTTGTATAGTTCTTTTTGTTTCTATTTGGTTGATTTCAGCCGAGTTTGTTTATCTCCTTCCTTCCACTCCTTTTAGGTGTATTTGCTTCTTTTTGTTCTAGAGCTTTCAAGTGTGCTGTCAAGCTGCTAGTGTAAGCTTTCTCCAGTTTCTTTTTGGAGGCATTTAGAGCTATGAGTTTTCCTCTTACCACTGCTTTCTTTGTGTCCTATAGGTTTTGGTATGATGTGTCTTCGTTTTCATTAAATTCTAAAAAGTCTTTAATTTCTTTCTTTATTTCTTCCTTGACCAAGTTATCATTGAGTAGAGAGTTGTTCAGCTTCCATGTGTATGCGTGTCTTCCATTTTTGTTGGAATTTAAGACCAGCCTTAGTCCGTAGTGACCTGATAAGGTGCATGGGATTATTTCAATCTTCTTGTATCTGTTGAGACCTGTTTTGTGACCAATTATATGGTCAATTTTGGAGAGGATGCCATGAGGTACTAAGAAGAACTTACATTCTTCTGCTTTAGAATGATATGTTCTATAAATATATGTTAGATACATTTGGTTCATAATTTCTGTTAGTTTCACTGTGCCTCTCTTAAGTTTATGTTTCCATGATCTATCCAGTACTGATAGTGGGGTGTTGAAGTCTCCCAGTATTATTGTGTGGGGTGCAATGTGTGCTTTGAGCTTTAAAAAAGTTTCTTTTATAAATGTGGGTGCCATGGCACTTCGAGTGTAGGTGTTCATAATTGAGAGTTCCTGGTAGATTTTTCCTTTGACCAGTATAAAGTGTCCTTAAAGGAGAAACTATTAAAAGTAACTGTCCAGTAGAGAAACTATCAAATACTATCTCTGGAGATCAAGGTCATCATGAACTGTGGTGAGTCTCCATGACACCTCTCCCACACAGTGGAAATGGGACATCACCTCTATAGTCTTTTTTCCTCAAATCCGTAACCTAGTCTTCTCATGTCAAAACTGTCAGGTGCTGGAGAGATGGCTCAGTGGGTAAGAGCACCTGACTGTTCTTCCGAAGGTCCAGAGTTCAAATCCCAGCAACCACATGATGGATCATAACAAGATCTGACTCCCTCTTCTGGAGTGTCTGAAGACAGATACAGTGTACTTACATATAATAAATAAATAAATCTATATATAAAAAAACCTTTAAAAAAAAACTGTCAGGTAAGTACTGGCAAGGTGGTTCACAGGAAAAGACTTCTTTAAGACTGATTATTGAGTTCAATCCCCAGGACCCACAAGGTAGAAAGCAAGAAACTAATTCCCTGTGCTGAAGAAATGATATAGTGGCTAAGTGTACAAATGTACTATTTGTCTAATAAACCTGAGTTCAGATTCTAGCAGCCAAGTCCAGTATCTCACAAATGCCTATAACACCAGTGCCAGGTAATCCAATGACCTCTTTGACCTCTGAAGTTATTCATACTCGCATGTATACACTCATATACATACATGCATATACATCCTTTAAAATAAAGATACACACTTTAATCTTTTAAAGATTAAAATAAATCTTTTCTAAAAAGGAAGTAACTATCCCAAGTCCCCTACATGAATATTATGGAGTGCGCAGAACCAAATGCTTTCATCAGGGCTTTACCTCCACTCTCATATTTTATATACTGTGTTTCAGTGACTTATTTTGGCATGTATTAGTCATGGTTCCAGATGTACTTAAGTTGACAACCAAAAGTAGCCATCACAAGTTCACCCTTGACACACAATCATATCATCTTATGTCATAATTAACTTACAAATGAAAAAATAACCAGGTCATAATTATGTCTAAATATGATATAACTATCCCATGTACAATTGCAAATGTATTATATATTTAATAAGGTCATAATTATACCTAATATGCTACAATTATTGCTCATACAACTACAAATGTATTATACATTTTAGAGTAGGTGGCAAAATCCCTTAAGGGACATTCTTTTAGCATCTCTGTGGTGATTTGAAAAGGGTTCGTTCTGATAGATTCATGTGTTTCAATGTTTGGCTCATAGGGAGTGGGACTATTAGGGGATATGGCTTTATTAGAGGAAGTGTGTCACTGTAGAGGTGGGGCTTTGTGGTCTAAAATGTTCAAACTATACCCAATGTGAAACACATCCAGTCTTCTCCTGGCTGTTTTTAGATCAAGATGTAGACTTTCACCTTCTCCAGCACCATGTCTGCCCACCTGCTGCCATGCTTCCTGCTTCCGTGCTTCCTGCTGCTGTGCTTCCTGTTGACATGCTTCCTGTTGATATGCTTCCTGTTGACATGCTTCCTGCTGATATGCTTCCTGCTGTCGTGCTTCCTGCTGGCATGCTTCCTGCTGACATGCTTCCTGCCATGATGATTATGTCCTAAACCTCTGAAACTGTAAGCCAGGCCCAATTAAATGTTTTCCTGATTAAGAGTTGTCTTGAAGAGACTTGATGTGCCAGGGTGAGGAGGATACCTGGGGCAGGGTTGGGGGGGGCTCCACTCTCTCAGAAAAGAAGAGGAGGGGGAGGGAGGAAGACCTGTGGGAGAGGGGTACTGGGTAGAGTGACAGCGATTAAGATGCAAATTGAATAAAAAAATAAATAAAAAAGAATTGCCTTGGTCATGTTGTCCCCTCACAGCAATAAACTTTAACTAAGACATTCTCAACCTTAAATATGATAATCTTTGATATTCTCTTAATTAATGTTACATCACATGATAAAGAAATTGAGAAAACAAAACACAAATATCTGTACAAATGCAATCTTAACAAAATATGATAGAAACACTCATGACAATTAAATCCTTGTTTCTGCAAACGGTCATGTGGCCTCAGCTGGTATTTATAACTACCTTTCTCTACTACCCTTTCTGTATTTCCCTAGTACTCAGCAAATACCTCAGCAGATCTTGACTCTTTTCTTGGAAGAATGACCAATACCATCATTCCTAAGGGGGTCTACCCTTTGTTATCCTATCTACTTGAATTACTAAACTCCTCCTCAGTAGAAGTCACTTTTTGATAAACAATTACATTGTTCATAAGTATCTTCACATCCCCCACCCGTTTGGTGAGAACTATCCATATACTTCTTTGCCAGATGTCTTTCTCACCAATATTCCAATCATGTTCTTTCCAAGTCCTAACCATCCAGCCAGTCCATCCACTACACTCTATTAATCAGTAAAAAAAAAAAAAAAAAAAAATGCATATCTAGCCATTTCTTATTCCAAACAAAATGTATAATGTGTACTGCCTGATGTTCTGCCAACTGGGAAGATTTCCCTTCGTCAGTGTCTTTCAGGGTTGCCTCAGAATGGGATTGTAATGTTGCAGCTGTCCAATTCTAGGTGGTGCCTGCATAACATGCAGACCTATCACAAATTAGACCCTTGTCTTCTCTTCCTCAGTCAACATAACATAGGGCAAACCCATGAGACTAGAGGTGCATGTTTGAAGCAGACAGCATTGTAATAAGAACACAAATCATAGGCATTTGGGCAGCTTCTCCACATAACTTGCTTATGCCTTCAGGATCTGCTCAGGTCTGATATATACTACTTCCATTTGATAACAGTCTGTTCCTTGCTTGTCCTACTTAATAACTTGATCACTCAAGTAACATTAACTCATGATGGACAGCACAGGTTGCCTGGGAACTTGGTGACCCATTATAAACATTCAGTTTCCATTAATGACCAACAGCAGGCCAAGAGCTGTTTTTCAAAGAAGGGAATAGTTGTCTGCAGATCGTGCACATGGAGCTTTGCTCAAATATACCAAAGGTCTCTTCTGTTATTCACTTATAGGGGCCTGCCAAAAGCTTCAAATAACATCCCTATATGCCACTGACACTTATGTATCATCGAGCCTGCTTGATCATATGCTCCAAGTAATAGAGCTGCCTGCACAGCAGCTTGGACATGATGAAGAACCTTCTCTTGTTTCAGGCTCCATACAAAGCTAAAAGCTTTCTGAGTCACTTGGTAAATGGGCCAGAGGAACAAACCTAAGTGAGGAATGTGCTGCTTCCAGAATCCAAATAGGTCCACTAAACATTGAGCTTCTTTCTTGGTTCTGGGAGAGACGACCTGCAACAATTTATCTTTAGAAGAAATATCTCTGCATGTCAGACACCAATGGACTCTTAAGAAACTCATTGAGGTAGAAGGCCCTTGAATTTTGGTTGTATTTATTTCCAATTTACTGACACCCATATGCATTACCAATGAGTCCAAAGTGGATGCTACCTTCTGCTCACTTGGTCCAATCAGCATAATGTCATCAATATAATGCACAAATTTTTATTTTGTGGAAAAGATTGATGATCAAGATACCTTCTAATTAAGTTATGACACAGGGCTGAAGAGATAATATATCCTGGAGATAAAAGGTGTACTGCTAACCTTGCCAACAGAAAGCAAATTACTTCTGGTGGTCCTTGTGGACAAGTTCCAAGAAAAAAGTATTTGCTAGATCAATAACTATATACCATGTAACAGATGTGTTCATTTACTCAAATAAGGACAACACATCTGGCATAGAAGCTACAATCCTAGATACTACTTGACTGGTTTTTTCAATAGTTAACTGCCATTCTCCATAATCCATCTGTCTTCTGCACTGGCCAGATAGGAAAGCTAAAGATAGATGGGAAAATTCACACCCTTGGATCTTTCACATCCTTCCTTAATGGTGGCACTAATTTCTGCAGTTTCTTCAGTGATGTGATACTGTTTTTGACTCACTCTTTTCTTTTACAGAAGCAACTCTAAAGGCTTCCATATGAACTAACCAGTACCCCCAGAGTTCATGTCTTTAGCTGCATATGCAGCAGAAGGTGGCCTAGTCGGCAATCATTGGGAAAAGAGGTCCCTAGGTCTTGCAAACTTTATATGCCCCAGTACAGGGGAACACCAGGGCCAAGAAGAGGGAGTGGGTGGGTAGGGGAGGAGGGCGGGGGGGGAGGGTATAGGGAACTTTCGGGATAGCATTTGAAATGTAAATAAATAAAATATCTAATTTTTAAAAAAGAAAAGAACAACACAGGGCTGAGAATGCTCTGTAGTAGGCATTTGTCAAAACCATTTTAAGACAAATCTATTTGTAGTCACCGCCTGGGACGAAGGATGACAGAGAAAATAATAAACAAACCAAAAAACTTGGCAAAAAAAAAAAAAAAAGGCTTCTATTTAGTCTTTCCAACTATAATAGCCTTCATCCCATAAGTCGGGGACTCAACGTGAGAATTCTGCCAACTTCTAAGTATTTCTATCCCAATTATACATTCTGGGACTGGGGAAATGACCACAGGATGAGTTCCAGGACCCACTGAACCTACTGTGAGTCAGACTTCAGCCAAAACTTCATTAATCACCTAGCCCCCATAACCCTCTACTTTAACTGAAAGGCCAGATGTTTCTTGGGACCTCCCAGAGTCAGTGTCAATTCAGAACAAGTACTTAAGAGACTCCAAAAGCTGATTGTTTCCTTTCCCCCAGTGTACAGATATTCCACAGGTTTTTTTTGAGGAAGGACTGGAGAAAGGCTTACAGTAAAATTTTCAGTGTTTTATGAAGGTCCTTCCTCAGAGAAACCTGGCTGTCTCTTCATGCAAAGGGCCCTCGGTCTGCAAACTGGCTTAATCTGGAAACTGACTACCTTTTTCCACAAACCCTTTTCTTTCTTTCTTTGAGAATTTTTCCACATATAGAGATAAACAAAAATTCAGTAGGCTTCTTATCTATTTCATGTCTGGAAACACCATAATTGATTAGCCAGTACCAAAGGTCCATATAAGTCATACTCCCATAAAATTTATTTTGCTTCTACTATTACAGGGTAGGTCATTACAAACATTGCTTTGTCTAGGCTGCCCATTATAGTAACCAACATCACCTTGCCTTTGATAATTCATTGCTGCCACTTGGTCCCTACTGCCTTGGGGCCCAGTTAAACCCATTGCATTTAATTCATCCAACTGAGCAGCAGCATCTCCAATCCTAAACAAAGAGGGTGACAGCAAATCTCTTCAATCATGCTGTTTTCACTTTGTTTTCTCTAGGTTTGACACAGTGTGCTACTAGCATTGCAATTCTTTGAGCCTAAAAATCCCTTCATTAACACTAAGTCAAAGGCTAACAGGCATGTCTAACTCCTTTTCAGTAGACCTTTTTTTTTTTTTTTTTTTTTTTGGTTTTTCGAGACAGGGTTTCTCTGTATAGCCCTGGCTGACCTGGAACAAACTTTGTAGAGCAGGCTGGCCTCGAACTCAGAAATCTGCATGCCTCTGCCTCCTGAGTGCTGGGATTAAAGGCATGCGCCACCACACCCAGCTGACCATTTTTTAACAAATGCTTTAGCCAACCATTCAAACTAACTTCTGTTAATTTTTTAAAACTGTGCGAACAGTCATATTCAATCTAAACCTCCACTCTAAGGAACTATATCAATAAACTCAGCTTGATCCAGATTTATGTTCATTCTACCATTATCCTTTGCCCTTAAAGCCCATTTCCACACATTACCAGACTGCTTGAATGAATTAGCAAACTCATTCAGCTCTTTAGTAATATAGCATACCTCTTTATGAACTATACTCGCTACCTCTCCTCTAAGAGCCTGCTCTACTTAAGTCTAATTATAGGTCTAGAAGCAACTATTGGTGGGCCTTGAAGAATACTAGTATTGCCTCTCCTGGCTTTTCCTCCAAAGGAAGTCACTGCTGGTTTAGCAGACAATGAAGGATTAATTTCCTCACTCAAAGGAAGGGTACGGGTTGTGAAATCATCTTCTGCTGAGGATGGAGACACTACTTTCTCAAGTGAGATAAACCCTTGAGAATTCAAGGGTTCAAAGTTCTCAGCTCAGTGGGGTCCTCTCACACATCCTCATCCAAAGCTACAGGATCCCATTCTTTACCAATCAAGGCCCTTACTTAAACACCAATACTCCTTCAAAGCTGGGACTTGCAATTCAGTTAACCTTATAATAAGGACCTCAGTTTGAGTTTCTGAAACTTGAACTCTGTAGCTGCTGGAGAGAAGAGTTTCTCAAGGTCACATTTAGAAACCTTTAGACTGTTTATGTACATCTGGAGCAGGTCAATTTTATCACTGAGTACATTGTTGTCCTTCACCATACTTGGAGATGCTAGGAGTTGGTTAATTTTATCACAGAGCTCATTCCTTTCCTTTATCAATCCAGAGATCTAGGAGCAACAACCAACATTGTCATTCTCCTTAGTTTTCCATGGATTGTCAAAATTTTTATATAGTCACCAAATCCTTTACAGCTTACAATTTGTGAATCAAGATAATCAAATGCATTTACCTCAAGTTCGTAAAATAGATCATACTATGGATTTTCATTTTTCTTCCAGGAGAAGCTTTAGTAATTGTAGGTGCTGGCAAATTGGAAAGCCTATTCCAGATACTTAAAAATTTCATCCTTGGGCTGGAGAAATGGCTCAGTGGTTAAGAGCACTGACTGCTCTTCCAGAGGTTCTGAGTTCAATTCCCAGCAACCACATGGTGGCTCACAACCATCTGTAATGGGTCCCGGTGCCCTCTTCTGGTGTCTGAAGAGAGCAATTGTGTACTCATATATGTAAAATAAATAAATGGGGCAGAGGCGAGCAGGGCCAAATTGAGAGGAAAAAAAATTCATCCTTTTACTTCTATTGCCCTACAACCAGTTCTAATACCAAAACTGTATTAATCAGGATTCTCAGGAGTAACAGAACTTACAGGATGTGTCTATGTATATAGAAAGCAAATTTATTAGAATGTCTTACAGGCTGTGGTCCAACAAGTCCTACAACGGCTGCCTATGAAAAGTCCAAGAATCCAGTAGTTGCTCAGACCACAAGACTAGATGTCTCAGCTGGTCTTCAGAATACACCAGAATCACAAAGATCACAAGGAATCACTCTAATGCCAGTGAAGGAATGGACTTGCTAGCAGCCATTTGAAGGCAAGCAAGCAAAGACATGCCCTCCCTGAGAAGGCAAGGCCCAGATTAGAGGTGGGTGGGTGTTTCTACTCCAAAGAATTTGAATTAAAGATGTGTCTGATCATCTCAAAGATCAGGATTAGAAGTGAATCTTCCCACTTCAAATTAAGCAAAACCCCTCTCAGGTATGCTCTCCTTTTTTTAGGTTTTAGTAAATTCCAAACATGGTCAGGTTACCAGAGTATCTAAAGTACTAGCCAGGCTCAGTACCACTTAGCATATGGCCATGACTCCTAGTATCCTTTCTAAAAGTACAAACTCACCAGACATTTTCAAATTTTCTGCTTACTCATTCAGTCTTTCCTAAACCTGACCTCACACTTGTCTGCTGTGATTTTCCTACCTCAATTTTCACAGCAAATCTCTGAAACAAAGGCTCATTATAAACATAAACACTTTCATCCATTTTTAATCTTACCCTGTATACACTGCCACAAAATGTAAAATATCAACAGAATATCAAAATAAAAGGATAATATTCTTACTCCTCCTTTAGACAAGTTAAAAAAAATCCAGTTTTCCCACTTAGAAATAAATTTCCAATACAAACTCACATTTTAAATCTCCTAATGGTTACCATTAAAGCTTATTGATAAAGAAAGTTAAGAAAAGTATCCCATAGTATCCCCCACCCCAAACACACACATAGCACATCTGAGGTGGGGTGGGGGTTGGAGATAAAAGAAATTTTCATGTATACCAAACAATGAAATAAAATTATGTGGAGAAGGTAGAATGGAAATCCGACTCAAACAGGAAGTAATATCCTCGTTAAAGGGCACACGTCTTTAATCCCAGCACTTGGAAGGTGGAGGCAGGCAGATTTCTGAGTTCGAGGCCAGCCTGGTCTACAAAGTGAGTTCCAGAACAGCCAGGGCTAGGCAGAGAAACCCTGTCTCGAAAAACCAAAAAAAAAAAAAAAAAAAAAAAAAAGAAGGAAGGAAGGAAGGAAGGAAGGAAGGAAAGAAGGAAGGAAGAGAAGAAAGCAAAGCAAAGCAAAGCAAAGCAAAGCAAAGCAAAGCAAAGCAAAGAAAAAAGAAAAGAAAAGAAAAGAAAAGAAAAGAAAAGAAAAGAAAAGAAAAGAAAAGAAAAGAAAAGAAAAGAAAAGAAAAGAAAAGAAAAGAAAAGAAAAGAAAAGAAAAGAAAAGAAAGGCATTATTTTTATGTTGAAGACCGGAACCTCAGCTTGGTAAGAGCAGCCTGCATTATAGGCTTTTAAGGGCTACCTCGCCCTTGGTCTGCTGCAGAGGATCCATTCCAGGGCTTGGTTACTATTAAGCAAGCACTCTACTGAGCTACATTTCCAGTCTCAAAAAGTTTTCTTCTTTTAAATGGATGATATACATTAAATAGTTACAGAACTTATACGCCATTAGATAATTTTCTTAAGTGTATAGACCAGGCTGGTCTTGAACTCAAATATCAACCTTCTTCTGCATAAGGACTGCATGCACCACTATGTCAAGTTGTGTTAGAAAAATTTAACGTTTTAATTTACAAATATAAAGATTTAAAGTAAGTCAGACATTATGTTCTATGCATCTATTTAAGCTTATAATCAAACAAATTTTAAAACTTCACTTAAATGGCCTGGGAGTGTACTTCAGTAATCTAGTACGCAAATGTAAGACTGTGTATAAATATATAAGGTTCAATCTCCAAAACCCAGGGAGGAAAAATTGCTAGTTGAAGAGGGGCTACAATCTCTGACAAAGTAAATCACCCAGTATCATTCGGGTACCCTTGCTTTTCTGCCGCACTTAGGCGTCCCTCACCCCACCCCCACCCTGTAGGCTTGCAGCGTCCTCTTTGGGTACCCAGGGTGACCTCCCTCCCTCCGCACCGCGCTTGCCGGTCTTCCCCGCCCGGGGCTGCTGTGTCATGGTTGAGCGGAAGTCGCTGCCTCAGTGAGAAGAACCATCCCTAAGATGGATGGCATAAGCTTCCTCCTCTCCCTCCCGAGGTTATATGGCCTCGTCTTGGCATCCCAGGTCAGACCGTACCTTGCACTGCCCCGAACACTTCGTAGTCCACAGACTTGAGCAGCTCCGTCATGGCGGCCAGCCTTCTCGCGAGCAGCCTTAGCGGGGTGTGTGGCGCGGAGACTGCGACAGCCGCCAGGGGAAGAAGACTTATCGGCTCTGGGACCGACGCCCGGAGGCCAAGACAAGAGCGCTCTGGGTCATGTGTAAGAAGATGGCAGATGACCGCTGTACACAGTGAGGGCGGCGGGACACCCGGCGCTCGGGCTCCCAAGCAGGGTGCTCCCTCTCTGTGTTCCCCAGGACCCGGTTCAATAAAGAAAACGGAGGTCGGGCATGTGAGGGGATTAAACCAACCAATATCTACCCACCAACGTCTATTTGACACAAAAAAGGTTTGTTTTTTGTTTTTTTGTTTTCTATAAGGATGAAAATACGAGGGTGACTTGTTGGGAGGATAGAGGGGTAGGGTCTAAGTGGGTAGAGATAAGAAGGATAATAGGTGAAGAAAATTACCAAAATTCATTATATGCAAGAATAAAATGTCAATGAATGTTTAAGTTTTAGGTGTTTTTATATAGGTACACTGTAAAGAATACATAGTATACCCATGGGTACACTGTAAGGAGATTAATTCAAGCTAATTAACTTTCATCTCTGATTTCATTTAAGATTTCAACGAGTTTAAATATATATCACTCTTAACTATACTCACCATTGTGCAAATATGAAAATCTCCACTTCATATGAAGAAAATTTGTGCCCTTGAAACAATATCCCCATTTCCAACATCCTGAGATGGGCATTTGAAATGAAGGACCAGTTTAGCTTAGTGGCACAAAGGGCATTTGGTCAGTGTGCTGGCTAGTCTTGACACAAGCTAGAATAATCTTAGAGGAGAGAACCTCAATTGAGAAAATGCCTCCATAAGATCTAGCCATAAGGCATTTTCTTAATTAGTGATTGA
>NC_034602.1:341094-346627 GCF_900095145.1 Mus pahari | reverse complement strand
ATGAGCCACCATGTGGTTGCTGGGATTTGAACTCCGGACCTTTGGAAGAGCAGTCGGGTGCTCTTACCCACTGAGCCATCTCACCAGCCCCCAAGTTGCTTTTTGGTCATCGTGTTTCATGACAGCAATAAAAACCTTAACTAAGACATAAGACAGTCAATGAATTAATTCTGAAATGTTCCAATAGCGCCAAATCTGTGGTGATTCTAAGCTAAACCAAAGTTAGGCATGATCTTTTCATTCAGGCTGATGAATCAGAAAGGTTTGTGCCTGGGTGGTTTGGCTAGCTTTGTTGCCCATACAGACTGTGTTTGAATACTTTGGTCCATGGAAGTGGCACTGTGAGGAGGTGTGGCCTTGATGGAGAAAGTGTATCACTGTGGAGGCAGGGCTTTGAGCTCTCCTATGCTCAAATTATGCCCAGTATGGAATCCTGTCACCTCTTGGTTACCTTCAGACGAAGATGTAGAATTCTCAGTTCCTCTGGCACCATGTGTGCCTGCATGTTGCCATACTTCCTGCCATGATAATGGACAAAATCTCTGAAACTGTAAACTAGCACCAATTAAATGTTTGCTTTCATAAGAGTTGCCTTGGTCATGACATCTCTTCATAGCAATAGAAATCCTAAGAAATACCTCAATCTCTATTATAATTAGATGTGATACTGTGTAAGATGAAAATTTTTAACAAATTTATCTAATGCCAATGGAAACAGACTTACAGTCATTCTTTCTGTTGTTATACAGTTTTGTTTTCATGGTCTTGATTATTGTTCAGAGATATTTCAGTTGCCTGGGACAGTTAAAACAGGTTATATCTGAAGAACTGTATTTCCTAGTGAGCTATTTTAAGTCTTCTAGTAACCCATCACTTCAGATAATCAGGATAGAATTTTCAATAATCTGCCTTCTAAATTTCAAATACTTTTATATGTGAGAATTTGCAATTCTCTATTTGTTGGCCTCAATACCTTTATATTTCTTTGCATCTGTCCACATTGAAGAATCTACTACAACTTGATTAAATACTGTGTGCCCTTTCTATCTGAGAACACACACACACACACACAGAGAGAGAGAGAGAGAGAGAGAGAGAGAGAGAGAGAGAGAGAGAGAGATCAGACAAAGTGACATACTCCTTTAATTCCAACACTGAAGAGGCACAGGCAAGCTGATCTCTTGTGAGTATGAGGCCAGCCTAGTTTACATACTAAGATCCAGGCCAGTTAAGGCTACATGATGAGACCTTGTGTCAAAATAAAGAGTTACTTTAAAACTTGGGCAGAGTGTGGTTAAATCTTTTTTTATTTTTTATTTTTTTTTTTAGTTTTGGTTTTTCGAAATCATTTTTTTTTAAAGGAAATAAGATATGTTCTAGAAAGGCTAGCCTGAGTAAATTTACCTAATGAAGGTCTTGATGTCGCCTAGACTTCTCTTCTTCTCATCCACCAAGCCAAATCTAAGGTGTCCAGCCTCCACTAACCTCCTATTGTGTGCTTCCCCAAATCCTGAAGATGGCCCACTGCCACGAGTTCATAGTACAACATAATAAAATCTCTGAAACCTATGTTGCCTGGGATCCCCACCCACCCCACCCCACCCTCTTCTTGTACTCCCTGTGGTACTCTGGAATGCCTCTGGGTGCTTCCATATCTTCCCAGTGGTGCTCAGTTGTTAGATTTTGTCCTAGTCATTCACTGCATTTTCCCCATTAGTTGTAGACCTTAAAAATCAAGGACTGGGAAGGAGACATTTTCCTTTTCTTAATCAACCTTTAGCTTCTGTCCACATTTACCCAGGAGTGCCTCTGCCAGCTACTGTGTAGTTCTATTTTAACTTTAGAAGTGCTATAGCAACAACTGACATTTGCTTAGCTAAAAAATGTACTGTCTGTAAACAGCTGAACATTGGTGAATAAAAATTTCTATGTACCATTTGAGCATGGATTGCTAATAAAATGTGATTCTAAGGCTAGAATTTTAAGCAAATGTTTCTAATATTAAGAAATTTTAGCTGGGCAGTGGTGGTGCATACCTTTAATCCCAGCACTCGGGAGGCAGAGGCAAGTGGATTTCTGAGTTCGAGGCCATCCTGGCCTACAGAGTGAGCTCCAGGACAACCAGGGCTACATGGAGAAACCCTGTCTTGAAAAACCGAAAAAAAAAGAGGAAAGAAAATTTAAATACGAAAGAATTAGAAAAGATGTAGAAAATAAAATCAGTCATCCATGATCTTAACACATCTTATGCATTTTCTTTCTGTCTCTCATATGTGTGTGTATATATATATATATATATATATATATATATATATATATATATATGTGTGTGTGTGTGTGCATACATATATATGTATTTAAATCCTTTCAGCATGAATTCAACTATAACATGAATATACAGCATACATGCTTTAAATATGAACTGAATTTTTGTTCTGTTTTTCATATAATAGCCTTTCTAATAAATAATTTTATGATATTAACTGTGTATAACCATGAATTAACCTACAAAGCATCTGTTATTGCACATTGGGCTGCTTCTCATTTATCATGAAAATATTATGAAAGAAATATGTATGTAGCTTCCTTTCTTTCTCTTTAGCATAGTCAGAAGCTAGGTCTCACAGTATAACCACCTGACCTTAGACTCTTAATCCTCCTGCCTCAGCCTGCCTATTGTGGGATTATGGATATGTATTACTATATTCAGTCTAAAGCATTGTTCTTTTCTCTTTTTTGTTTTGTTTTTTTTTGTTTTGTTGTTTGTTTGCTTGTTTGTTTTTGAGACAGGGTCCCTGACTGGCTTGGAACTTGCTGTGTAGATCAAGGTGGCCTGGAATTCACAGAGCTCTGGTGCCTCTGCCTCCAAATGCTGGGATTAAAAATATGTACTACTATGTCTACCTGCATGCATTATTCTCTCTTTAAAAGATTTATTATTTTTATTATATGTATAATTATTTTATATAATATCTAATAAATATATATGTATGTATATATATGTTTTACTTGCATATATACCTATGTGAGCATGCCCAGAGCTTGAAGAGGCCAAGAAGAGAGCACTGGATTCTTTGGAATTAGAGTTAAGTGTAGTTGTGTGTTGCCATGTGGATCCTGGAGACCAAACCCAGGTCCTCTATAAGAACAATAAGAGCTCTTAACCACTGAGCCATGTCTCTAGCCCTGCATATATTGTTCTTAATACATATTCTCAAGTTATATGTATTATATACATGCTCTACCTAGTTAAACAGACTACTGCCAATCCTGTTTATTACTAACTCATTATACAAACAAATATATCCAGGATCTTCATATATGGAGAGGATTAAATTATATGAAAAGTTTGAATTTCATGATCTGAGCAACAGCTTTGGAATCAATAGGGAATAAATAGACTGTGTTAGTACGTATTGAAATTAGTATTTAGTTGAATCATTCCCTTGACACAAACTTTTAAAGGAATCTCTGGGTCAGGAGTGGTGGCACACCCCTGTAATCCTAGCACTTCGGAGACTAATGGCTCTTGTAGGTTCTTGTATTTCAACACCTGGTTGGCACTTGTTTAGTGTGTTTATGGAATCTTCAGAAAGTGGAGTCTAACTAGAGGCAAGGGGGAAATTGAGGCTTATAGCTCAGTCCCGTTTCTGTCTCTATAAGCCTCCTCTTCCACTGAGGTGTGAATAAACAGCTGACACATACTCTTGACTACAGTTGCTTCTCACCATGCTGTCTTCACCATGATGCACAGTATTCCTTCAAACCATGAGGCAAGACAAACCTTCTCTCACTTAAATTGTTCCTCATCACATATTTGGTTACAGAAATGACAAAAGTATTCAATACAATAGGTAAAGTTAGTAGAATCTTGATTTGAGGCCGACTTGGGCTATATAGAAGGAACCTGTCAAAAATGAAAAGAAAGGGAAAGGGACAGGAGGGGAGAAATTGAATAGGGAGATGGGTAGAGTTTAAAGGGGACCTTATTTGGGGTATAGGATCACATTAGGATAATACACAAAAGATGGAAAATCTGCCTGTGGTGTAGAACCATCTTAGGGTAATACACAGAGAAGAGAAATATGCTGTATTGTGAGTATAACACACAGCCAAGCAGAGAATCTGTGAAATAAAAGAGAGATGACAGCCAGCTGAGTTATTAGCTAACTTTCTGAAAGAGGTTTTCTTCTTGTTACAATTTATCAGAAAATTGCCTAAGCATTTTATAAGGAGGCTTTTTTTTTCCCTAGAAGGGAATCTGTCCCAAGTTTGAGGCAGTTTTTATCACAGCCCAATTTAATTTTGAAAACCTGTGGGGGCTAAGAGTGAAGTCATCTTACCTCTTCTACCTTAGCGCTGCTTAGACTAGAGATAGGGAAGGCTTGGTTGATTCTGCCCCTTTTCTAATATCCTATTACCAGAGAATTAGAAAGAACAGTACCAGTGTGGCTCTCTGAGGTTGGAAAATGTTTAAAAAGCACCCACATTTATAAAAGAAACATTACTAAACCTTAAATCACACATGGAACCTGACACATTGATAGTGAGAGAATTCAACACCCCACTCTCACCAATGGATAGGTGATTGAAACAAAAACTAAACAGAAAAATAATGAAACTACCAGATGTTATGAAATAAGTGGGCCTAACCTATCTACAGAACATTTTACCCAAACATAAAAGAATATACTTTCTTCTCAGAACCTTATGGGACCTTCTCCAAAATTGACCATATATTCTGTCACAAAGCAAGCCTCAGCAGATACAGGAAAATTGAAATAATCCCTTGCATCTTATCAGATCGCCATGAATTAAAGCTGGACTTCAACAACAACAGAAACAACAGAAAACCTACAAACTCATGGAAACTGAACAACTCTCTACTCAGTGACAACTGGGTTGGAGAAGAAATAACAAACAGAATAAAAGTCTACAGTACAATGAAAATAAAGGCAGCGCATTCCCAAACTTATGGGACACAATGAAAGCAGTGAAAGAAACGTTCATAGCACTAAGTGCCTTTATAAGGAAATTGGAGAGATCTAATACTAGCAACGTAATAGCACACCTGGGCCATAGAACAAAGAGAAGCAGACATACCCAAGAAGAGTAGATGGCAGGAAATTATCAAACTCAGGGCTGAAATCAGTAAGTTAGGAACAAAGAGAACAGTACAAAAAATCAGCAAAACCAAGAGATGGTTCTTTGAGAAAATCCTTAGATAAACAAATGCTTAGCCAAACTAACTAAAAGGCAGAGAGACAATATCCAAGTTAAAAATTTTAGAAATGAAAAGGTGGACATAACAATATACAAAATCAAAGAATCATTAGATCTTTCTTCAAAAGCTAGTACTGCACAAAATTGGAAAATCTAAATGAAATGGATGATTTTCTGGATAGATTCCATTTACCAAAGTTAAATCAAGAGCAAGCAAACAATCTAAATAGTCCTGTAAGTCCTAAGGAAATAAAACCAGTCATTAAAAGTCTCCCAACCAAAAAAAAAAAAAAAAAAAAAAAAAAAAAAA
>NC_034602.1:338744-340519 GCF_900095145.1 Mus pahari | reverse complement strand
TCCATCCTTTCATCTTAGCTCTAAATTTTGTCTCTGTACCTATAACCTTTCATGAGAGTTATGTTCCTTATTCTAAGGAGGAATGAAGTATCCACAAATTCTACCAGACTTTCAAAGAAGAGCTAATACTAATACCCTGTAAAGAATTCCACAAAATAGAAACTGAAGAAACATTGTCCAACTCATTCTATGAAGCCATCCACAGTCACCCTGATACCTAAACCACACAAAGACTCAGCAAGGAAAGAGAATTTCAGACCTTATGAACATTGGTGCAAAAATATTTAATGAAATATTTGCAAACCAAACCCAAGAACACATCAAAAACATCATCCACCAAATCAAATAGGTTTCATCCTAGAGATGCCGGGGTGGCTAAGTGTAGGAAAATCCATCAACATAATCCACCATATAAACAAATTGAAATTAAAAAACCTCACATGATCATCACATTAGATGCTGGAAAGGTCTTTGACAAAATTTAACACCCCTTCATTGTAAAATGTCTTGGAGAGGTCAGGCATGCAAGGTGCACATCTAAACACAGTAAAGTTAATATACAAAACATCAATAGCCAACATAAAAATTAAATAAAATATTCCAATTAAAATCAGGGACAACATAAAGCTGTCTATTCTCTAAGTATCTCTTCAATATATACTTGAAGTTTGAGCCAGAGCAATAAGATAACTAAAGAAGATCAAGGCAGTACAATTGTTAAGAAGAAGTAAAAGTAAATAGATGATATGATAATATATATAAGTGACCCCAAAAGTTCTTCCAGAGAATTCCTACAACTAATAAACACCTTCACCAAGGTGGCTGGATACAATACTTACTCAAAAAAAAAAAAATCAGTAGCCTTCCTTTATACAAATGATAAATGGGCTGAGAGAGAAATCAGGGAAACAACACCCTTCACAATAGCCATAAATAATATAAAATATCTTGATGGAATTCCAACCAAGTGAGTGAAAGACATGTATGACAAGAACTTCAAGTCTCTCAAGAAAAAAATTGAAGAAGATAACAGAAAACAGAAAGATCTTCCATGCTCATGGATCAGTAGAATTGATATAGTAAAATGACAATTTTTCCAAAAGCATCTACAGATTCAATGCAATTCTCATCAAAATTCCAACACAATTCTTTACAGAACTTAAAAGAGCAGTTTTCAACTTCATATGGAAAAGCAACAAATCTAGGATAGCTAAAACAACCCTGCACAATAAAAGAACTTCTGGAGGTATCACCATCCTTGATTGGAGGCATAATACACCTGTATTACAGAGAAATAGTAATAAAAACTGCATGATATTGGTATAGAAATAGGATGATCAATGGAATCGAATCAAAGACTCAGGCATAAACCCACACACCTATGGATACTTGATTTTTGACAAAGAAGCCAAAACTTTACAAAGGAAAAAAGAAAGTGTCTTCAACAAATAGTGCTGGTTAGTTAGAAACTGTAAATAGATACATATTTATCACCCTGTACAAAATTCAAGTCCAAGAGAATCAAAGACCTCCACAGAATACCAGATACACTAAATGCAATAGAAGATAGAATGAGGGATTAGAAGGAACAGAATTCACAGTGGTGATCCAAGGAGCGCCACCTGCTGGGGACCAAGTGTTCAAGCGAAAGCATGGATGAGGCATTCCAAACCCAACAGTCCTGACTGAAAAAAAAATCTAGCCTCTTTAACAGAAGTGCGCTGCCGGGGAGAGCGAACTGCTGAGGAGGGACCCGGGTCTGGTCCCAGTCGTCC
>NC_034602.1:337066-338733 GCF_900095145.1 Mus pahari | reverse complement strand
AATGAGGAATAGCCTTGAAAAATTGGTACAGGAGACAATTTCCTGAACAGAACACTAAAAGCTCAGGCACTAAGCTCAACAGTTAATAAATGGGACACAATGAAACTGAAAAACTTTTGTACAGCAAAGAACACTGTCAATAGGACAAAGCAGAGATATACAAAATAGAAAAAGATTTTCACCAACTCTACATCTGAAAGAGGGCTACTATCTAAAATATATAAGACACCAACAAACCAAATAACCCAATTAAAAAATGGGGTAAAGAAATAGAGAAATCTCAACAGAGGATTCACTAATGGCTGATAGTCACTTAAATGTTCAATATCCTTAGTCATCAGGGAAAATGCAAATCAAAATGACACTGTGATTCCACTCATCAGAATGACTAAGATCAAAAACTCCAGGGACAACATATTACTGGTGAGGATGTGGAGCAAGGGGAGCACTCCTCCATTGATGAAGGGAGTGAAAATTTGTACAACCACATTGGAAATCAACTTGGTGGTTTTTCAGAAAATTGGAAATATTTCTACCTCAAGACCCAGCTATTCCATTCCTGGGCATATACCCAAAAGATCTATCATCCCACAAGGACACGTGCTCCACTATATTCACAGCAGCTTTATTCATAATAGTCAGTAATGGGAAACAACCCAGATGCCCCTCATCAAGAATGGATAAAGAAATTGTGGTTTATTTATGTAATGGAATACTACTTAGCTATTGAAAACAAGAACATCATGAAATTTGCAGGCAAGTGGATAAACTAGAAAAGATCATCCTGATTGAACTAATCCAGACCCAAAAAGGACACACAGGGTATATAATTCACTTATAAGTGGATATTAGCCATAAAATACAGGATACCCTTGCTATAATCAACAGACCCAAATAAGCTAAACAAGGAGGGCCCACAGGAGGATGCTTAAGCTTTACTCAGAAGGGGAAATAAAGTAGTCATTGGGGTCTGATGAACGGAGGGGAGTGATTGGGGAAGCAGATCCAGAGGAAAACAGAACTGGAGAGATCAGGTGTAGGAAGAGCCAGGGAGAAAGGATCTGGAGAGTGAATGGAAATATGTGGCATCTGGGAGTGGATTGGGGGTACATTTCTAGGATGTGCCAGAGACCTGGGATGGGGGAGATTACAGAGAGTCTATGAGGGTGACTCTAACTGAGACTCTTAGCAGTGGGGAATAGAAAGCCTGAAGTGGCCATATCTTGTAACCAGGTGGGAATCCCAGTGGAGGGATAAGGACACCAACCCACCTACAAAATCTTCTACCTCAAATTTATTCTATGTACAAGTACAGGATCAAAGATGGAGCAGAGACAGAGGGAATGGCCAACCAATGACTTGAGAACCATCCCATGGGCAAGAACCAATCCCTGACACTATTAATGATAATCTGTTATAGGAACCTAACATAACTGTCCTCTGAGAGGCTCAACCCAGCTGATGGAAACAGATGCAGAGACCCTCAGCCAAACATTAGATGCAGCTTGAGCTGGCTCATCAGAGTTGAGGGAAGAATTGAGGGACCAGGGACTCCATAAGAAGACTAACACAGTGCCAGGCAGTGGTGGCACACACCTTTAATCTGAGCACTTGGGAGGCAGAGGCAATCGGATTTCTGAGTTCGAGGCCAGCCTGATCTACAAAGT
>NC_034602.1:327482-337010 GCF_900095145.1 Mus pahari | reverse complement strand
TTCCATACATTTTCTATGTTAATGTTTTCATTCAGCTCTGCAGATGAGCTGTGTGACTCCAAGATGCTACTTGTTTGCTGTCTCTGGGTCTCATCTCAAAAAAAAAAAAAAAAAAAAAAAAGACTAACACAGTTAGTCTGGGGGCTTCCAGAAACTGAACCACCAACCAAAGAACATACATGGGCTGGACCAAAGGTTCCCCCAATCATGCAGGTTTCACAGCAACTGGAACAGGGCCCATCCCTGACTCCATTGCCTGCCTGTGGATCCTGTTCCCCTAACTGGGTTGTCTTGTCTGGCCTTAGAGGATGTACCTAGTTCTGCTGTGACTTCATGTGCCAGGGTGGGGCTTCCCCCTTCTCAGAGGAGAAGGGAAGACAGGAAGGAGCCCTGTGAGAGTGGATACAGGATTGTGATGGTGATGTGAAATTAATTAAACAAGAGTTGCCTTGGTGATGATGTCTCTTCACAGCAATAAACCCTAACTAAGACACTGTCTAAGTACATTCTTTTTTTCCCTGTAATTTAAACCTTGATCACTTTAATGCCTGGGGGCAAAATTTTCACAATAGAAGTAGATCAAAAATTAAACAGAATGGAAATTCAAATATGCCATACCCTGATGTCAGTTAAGAAGCATTAAAAAGTTCAATACTTAAAAGAGGTAGGATAAAGAGTGGTGAAAAAAAAAATCTAAAAGCCAGGCATGGTGGCACATGCGTGTAATCTCAGCACTCTAAAGAATAAAGCAGAAGAATCAGGAGTTTGGGTTTAGCCTTGGTTTTGCAGTCAGAACCTAAGGGTGTGGATTAGAGAGAAAGGTAAAAAATAATAAACCTAACCTTCAACCTTCTGAAAACTAATTTGTTGAAATATTATAGGACAGGCTTATATAGAATACATTATTTGTTGTCTACTTCATTTGCAGATATTTTATTTTTATAAATTAATGAAACATAAACATTAAGCTGAACCCTTCTGGCTGGGTACAGTGGTACATGCCCTTAATCCCCGAACTAGGGAGAGTCAAGGCAGTGAGATCACTACAAAGTCGAGGCCAGCTTGTGTTAAATGAAACCTAGTTGTCTAAATACAAACAAACCAAGCACCTTTACAGAATGCTGCTTAGTTATAAAGCATAATTTCTGTTCTCTTGCTGCCACCTACCAACCATCCAAGGCAAGGCAGGCTATGAGCATTGGATAATTCCTTCAGAAATGTTAGCAGCATCACTTCATGGCTTTTGGCTAAGATGAAGTATAGAAATGATTACAGCACCTCGACTGCCTTTCATTTCAAAGTTTCAAAATCACACTTCCAAACAACCTGTACGTATAGAAATCCTTTCAATGACAAGCATATTTAGGTACTGTTAGGGTTCTTCACTCAACAGGTGGCTTAAATATGAAAGAGTCAACCTTGAATTATTATTAGATATGGGTGTTGTAGAAAAAACAGGTTAAGGAAGTTCATTTAGTAAATGCTGGTTGACTCATTTAATATGTCTTTTAATATGGTTTTAATCTATCTGTCTGTCTATCTATCTTATCTATCTATCTGTCTGTCTGTCTGTCTATGAGGCATCCATATTCAACAGTGTCACTGTACAACATCTGAGCATTGATGATCTCCTACTACCATGTGGGTTCCAGGGACTAAAATCATATCACCACATTTGGTGACAAGTGCCTTTATCTACTGAGCCATATTGCTTTTATACTGCATCTATTGAAATGAGTCTTTTTGAAACACAATGCGTTTCAGGGGCATTTGTTATATAAGTAAGATGGGTTTACTCCAGCACAGGAAATGCTTTGCTAAATTTCGTCTGTAATTATTTACCTTTCAGTTATAAAACCCTATCATGGAACTGTTGGCAGTGAGATGACTATAGCATTGCAGCAATGATGATTTTTGTAGGATCACAAGAAACCTGGTCACCTGTGGCTCTTGCCTGCACTTCTCACCCTAGCCCCTGGTAAGGTCCAATAACTGCTGAAGGAAGACCCCAGACTCAAACAGTGTACAAAAGTAAAGAGTGTTTCTTCTGCAGAAACAACCAGCATGCAGGGGGTCAACCATTTATGAAAATGGCAACTACCAGAGAAGCTCTCAGGCTCCTTCTATGTGAGATTAGGGCAATTTTCCTAGCAGCAGTGATATTAGTACAATTTTAATAGGTTGCTATGTTGGTTCTACCATTTCTGGTGAAGCCTTGTGAAGCCTTGACGAATTCCAGGGACTGACTCAGCTCCAGCCTTGTTATCTCCTTGGGCCAGATATCCCAGGAATCAACTCAGCTCCAAGCTTATCTTTCCTATGTCAGGGCTATCAGTGATTAACGACCCATTGCTAGTGGCTTTCTTTGAGGAGTCTAATTTGCTTTTCTGGGAAGCTGAAAAAGTTTTATTCTCAAGTTTTAAAACCTCTCACCTTTACCTTAAACCTCTCCAGCCCAATAGCTGGACTTCCATTCTTTTTCCCCAGGCTTCTTCTTTTCTTCTTTTTCCCATGTAATCCAGACATTTCATCTGATGTTCTCTCTCTCAATCTCTCTCTCGTTCTCATTCTCGCTCTCTCAATTTGTCTTTTCAAAATTTATTTATTTATTTTATTTACATCCCAAACAAAGAGCATCTCTTTACTAAGACACTTACCACTCTTCCTATATTAGAGCCCTCCTTTTTCCCCAAAAGCCTCTCCATATGTTTCTCCTGACTTACTCTAACCTATACTTATCTCTCCTATACTATGTTTCACTCCTGAGTTTTGTCTACAATTACTATGAATTTCACATTGGTGTATCAGGATGCTCCTCTAGTCCTTCTAAACCCCCATCACATGGAAAGGTATTTTCTCCTGTGTGGTTTAGGACATTTCTTTTTTTCTTTCTTTCTTTTTTTTTTTAAAGATTTATTTATTTATTATACACTGAAGCTGTCTTCAGACACTCCAGAAGAGGGCATCAGATCTTGTTACGGATGGTTGTGAGCCACCATGTGGTTGCTGGGATTTGAACCCGGGACCTTCAGAAGAGCAGTCAGGTGCTCTTACCCACAGAGCCATCTCACCAGCCTGGTTTAGGACATTTCTATCTGACAAGTCTCAGTCTACTTGAGGACACCGAGATTGGAATTCTCGTCTCAGCACTTACCCTCTCTGCTCTTCCTTTAATCCTTCTGGATGGAACTAAGAATGTCTCACTTCCCCCTGATCTGCCTCTCTCACTGCCTTAGGATCTTCCCACTAAAAAACTAACCCCTCAACTCTGCTTGCTTGTCTACTCAAATCTCTACCTACCCTAGGACTTAGTGACATTATTAAGCCTTGTCACTTTGTTTTTACTGCGACATCGGCCGGCCATAATACAAACTTGAAAATCAGTCTCAATGGGCAAAGGATGGCATATTTGACATCAAATCCTCACTGATCTTGACAAACACTGACACTGCATGGGCAAGTGGTCTGAGTCCACCTATGTATGGATTTTCTTCAATTTTCATTCTCACCCTTCCCTCTGTACCTCACACCATGTTCACCAAGTTCTGAAAATAAGCAAGCCCCTTCCTGAAGCTGATCAGGACCTAGATCCCTCTGTTCCCACTCTTTTAAAAGACTTCAATATAAAGGATGAACCCTGGCCCTGACCATGGGCACCTCCTCAACTTAACTCTTCCTCCAGTACTCTCCATCCTCATTATAACTCAATCTCAAATGTAATGTCTTCATGGCTGGCCACATCTCACATTCTGCTTCTTCACTGATCGATTTTACCCTCTCAGGGAAGTGGTGGCCTTCTCTGTGTACATGCTGCTTTTTCTAAGGCTGGCTCTCTCCCAGATAGAAAGGCACCTTGGTTCTTTCTCTGCTGACCCTTCTAGCTTCACTAGAGTTCAGGTAGATTACTCAAATGTAAAACCCTACCTGGCATAACCTCCATGCAATTCTTTCTTTTATTCTTACACCAGAGGAAAAGGAGATGGTATGGTCTGATTGGCTGCTCAAGTCCATGCACATGGAGTCTACCACATGGTTAATTCCTATCTGGTGGAGGCAGACACAGTACTTCAGTTGGACCTCTACTGGAACTACCAGGTTAATGCTGAGAATTAGCCGCTGGCATGGTATCCTGAGACAAAATGATCACCTGCCTCCTAGCAAGTCCCCTAAAGGCCTCCCATAAGGAAATTAATTTTGATAAACTGAAGGAGGTCACCCAGAATCTAGATGAAAACCCTGCCCAGGTCTTCACTATACTTACACAATCCTTTCTTTAGTATGTAAAGCTAAATTGTCCTAATTTTCAAGGATAGCTTTTCCTTAACTCTCACTTTCTGTCCCAGTTAGCTCTTAATATTAAAACAAAACTTAAGAGGCTGGATGATGGGCCTCAAACATCCCCTGAGAGATCTTTTCACTGTAGCATTTATGGTATTTAATGGAGAAGATACACAGGAAAAGATAGAAAAAGCTTCCCATGATAAGGTTCCAGCTCCTCGCAGTAGCCCTTAGGTCTTCTCCAAAGAAGATGAGGCAGAGAAGAACTTCACCTGGAGCTTGCTTTAAATGTGGCAAAGCCAGACACTGGGTGAAAATCTGCCTTCATTCTGCCTGCCACCACAACCCTGTCCAAACTGTAGACACACAAGACACTAGAGAATTGACTGTCCCTCTTTGCCTAGAAAAAGTAGATGTTTTCCCCAACTTCCTCCTCCACAGAAAAGTCTCTTGGATATTCTGGGCGTGACAGCTGAAGACTGATGCTGCCCTTGGACTTCACTCCCAATAAAATCAAAATTACCACTAAGGAACCCAGGGTAACTGTCCTGGTAGCTGGTAAGTCTCTGTTATTCTTAATAGATTCTGAAGCTACTTGGTCTATATTTCCTGCTTACTGCAGTGAAACTCACCCTTCTCAGATCATCAATCATGATGAGTGTTCACAGTCAGCCTTCTCCATCATACCTCATTGCTCAACCCCATTTTGGGGCAAAAAAATCATAATAAAGCTACATGTTTCCTATTCTTTTCAACCAACTCTTTCTAGAGTTTTTCATCTCCTAATGTCTGAGGAGCCCTGATATTCACTGACTAACATTAATGCTCCACTCTACCACCTTCCAGATTCCCTCATTGACACAAAAGTATGAGATATTGCCTCTCTCTCTCTCAGTAGTATCCATCATCCTACTGTTGAGATCCTACTCCAAACTAAGCAATTTTGCTGTGTGCCTTTAATCCTAGCATTCACGAAGGAGAGCGAGAGGGGGAGGGGGAGAAAGAGGAGGAGGGGAAGGGAGAGGGAGGAGGAGGGGGAGGGAGAGGGAGGAGAGAGGGAGAGGGAGAGGGGGAGAGAGAGGGAGAGGGAGAGGGAATAATGTTCCACTTGCACTCCAACTGCCCCACAAGGGGGATTGAGACTCCTTCCCTACTTTAAGCCACACCAATTTAGGGGCAGTTTTCCATGGTGGTTTTGGCACATAAAGTCTTTATACATGCCTCCAAACAAAACACATAAATATGTGTCTTACTACGGTGGACACTTTCTCAGGAGGATACATGTTTTCCCTGCTGCAGCTGAAAATGTAGAAGTGGTCTGTTCCCTCAGCATGAATGATAATTTACCCATATTTGGAATTCCTACATCCATTCAACCTTATACTGGACCTGCCCTGCATTTAAAGTCATTAGAGCCTAAGGGCAGAGTGGTACCTCTATATTCCCTATTAATCCCAGTCCTCTGGAAAGGTAGTAAGGGGGGTAGAGTGGAGCATTAATGTTAGTCAGTGAATATCAGGGCTCCTCAGACATTAGGAGATGAAATTAGCTCTCATTAATCAAAACTGTCTTATAAACATCCCTTTCCTTGAACTCAACATTTACCTTATGCTCTCACTCTCATTTAGGCCATACATCAGCCCCCTCCTTTCTTAGCCATTCTGAGTTAATGTACAGCCATCCATTTCTTCTAAGAAATTTACCTCCCCCACACCATCTTGGAGGGTGCCAAGTTCCCCAGAGGACTCTCCACTCTGCAGGCACCCTAGCAGACCCAGGATCTTGAGATCACTGGTGAGTGGAATACAACATCTGTTCCAAAAAACCCCGAGTGTCTTGTGCCACCAGGAAGAGGGACAAAGGAAACCTGCCCAACCAGTGGCTGGCTTCCAGTGGCTCTAGCCCAGTACTATCTTGGGCATGAACTACACAGGCCCTAGCACACCCAGGATCTTGGGATCACTGAGACCAGTCTACACAGGTGAGCATGTGGGCGGCAAAAGCAACAGAATTTCTTGGACAGGGACACGTTGGGCATTCATCCTCAGTCAGGAGGCACAGCTGAGACCCAGAACTCCCAGGCACCTTCCCTGCCAGAAAGAGTTGGCCTCCAGGGAGGGCTCTGACCCCGGGACTCAGAAGGATGAACTGAGCTCCAGACTTTTATGCACCTTCCATGCAAGAGGAGAGCTTGCCTGCAGAGAGTGTTCTGACCACTGGGACTCAGGACAGAGTTGGACTCCCATGAGTGCTGACAGAGGCCAACAGAATCACAGGAGTATCATTCAACCCGCAGGACAGTTATTCCATGGTCCTCGAGGGGAATCACAAACCTAGAGAGAAATGGGAATAAGAAAGAGACGGAGACCATACATGCGTGTCATAGTCTCATTTACTAAAGGAAAATGCTCAGGTTTTATACAATACAGAGAGGGGTTAGGGAGTGATCAAAAGGAAGCTCAGTGAAGGACAAATGGGGAGGCTAATTGGGAGTTTGAAACTTTTAGTGATTTTAGTTCCTTGGCATCACTGCTCTGGAACATCAGGCAGCTAATCTCAGAGTCCAGTTTCTTCTAACAGCCCAAGGTGACAGCTCCGGGCAGCTGCGGAATGTAGGAAGACTCCCTCAGTCCTTGATGTTTGCTTAGGGCCGGAATCTTGCTGATTCCCATGAAAGAGCCTTGAGGGGAGAGTGGGCAACTGGTTCCAAACAAAGAACTATATGGTTCTCAGCTGCATGGTGTAAAAATGCCTGGGCTGTGAGATGCCTGGGTTGTAAGATGCCTGGGTTTTCTCAACCTGGTCTCCAACAATCCCCCCTTTTTGATTTAATAAAAGTTGGGGGGTGGCTATGAAAAATGGGTCAGTGAAGCACCTTGTCTTAGGCTATGAAGCATGCACCCGTGTTCAGCACCCAGTAACTAGGCCTTTGCAGGTCCTAGGTGGGCAAGGGCTCTGTCTTAGGCTAAGCAATCTATAATAGATTCGCGTTATTTCCCATTTCTGAGTAATCCTCACAGCCAGGGGGTGTGCATCTGTACCATGGCACCTCACTAATCCCGTCATAGACTCACTTCACAGCTTATGGCCCTCAGCCACTATTAGGAGCCAGTGAGTCACCCATCTAATAATGGCATCTCCACAGCCTCTGGAACCAAGAGTTCTCTACATCTGCAGGCCACCAGCTGCTCTCTCTGAATCAGTGGAGGAGGGATCTTCGGAGGGGTCTTGAGTGTCTACATGATGGTAGTGGACTGCAACTGGCTTTAAGGCAGCATCAATCTGAGATTTAACAAAACTGGTTAATCTGGAAAAAGCCCAAGGGCCAAATGACAGAATCAGCAGATTGCCCAAGAAAGGTCCCAGAATGGTAGGGAGCAAAGTGGAAAGCCAAGGAGAGGTAGAAAACCAATTTTGATACCAGTATTCCTGCATCTCTCTTTCACGCATTCTTTCTTCTAAGCTAGCTCTAACTTTGTCTATACTATCCTGAGTTAAGTCAGATTTTATCAGTGTAAAAACAACATTCTGCTTTGAGGGCTGCACAGAGTCCTCTTTCCTTTAGGAATATTAAATCTAGGCCTCTTCTATTCTGTAAAACTACCTCAGACAGAGAGACTAAGGAATCTTTTAAATTTTTCAGACCTCTCTGTATCTCTCAAATGTCTGTCCACAGCATTGTTAAGCTGGGAGAGCTGTGCAGACTGATGTTGGGAGGAGATTAGGGAGGCAATTCCTGTTCCTGTGCCTGCAGCACTCACACCAAGGATCACTGCTAAGGTTACTGCAGAAATTGGCTCTCTCTTAGAGCAGGGCAAGTTGGTGCCTTTATCCCAGATCTGGAGTAAATCTTCTGCAGGATGTATCGTCAACTTTGGTAAAAGTTGAATCAGGATACAATAATCTCTATTAGCTAAAAATGTCTGGGTGATTACATAAGTAGTAAGCCCAGTAGAACATGCCAAATAGGTACCATTGGGTGCCCCAAGATATTTAAAAGTGGCCTGTACAATAATAATCTGATTGCAAACCTCTAGCAAGGCTTGTGGGGGGAGCATGGAAGGTCCCAAAAGGCACCAGCCCACACCTGAAACCTGTCTCAGTGTGAGTCCTGTGTTTGCCTCAGGATGCCAACCAAGCTCTTGGACATCATTGGTTGCAATGACTGATCCAAATACTGCTACTCCTTCATAGAAAGGAGGTTGAGGGGAAAAACACACCCAACATTCTTCATATTGGGTATTATAGGCTGCATATATGGCAGCGACTGAAGCATTTACTATGTCTAAAAGCAGCTCTGCTGGAGTAAGGGGTCCAGCAGGTAAAGTAGGCTGAAAAAGAACAATGGGGGCAGGAGTGCCACTCTGAGGAGGAATAGCTACTTTATGAAAAGTAGGTATATTAGGGGCTACAGGATGGAGTATAGGATTAGGTCCTATAGNACTTCCTCTAAGGTTAGGGATGGTCTTAGTTAACTGTATTTTGAATACCAACCCAAAATCTTTATGTTCTTTATATATATGCAAACCCCAGGAGGGAGTTTGTTTGTTAATCCAATCATATTTTCTCCCAGCCTCTGTGAACTCGATCACGAGGGGATAACACCATCCTAAGGTATCCGGATTGGAGGAGGAACAGTTTTTCCCAACAGGGGAATCAAGGCCCCTTCTGGCATCACCTTGGCCTCTTTTTTACTGTGATGAGGTCCCAAGAAGAGGCGGGATTCCAATAGGTATTACTAGTAGTTTCACATCACCAGCTGGCACAATAATAATCTGTCTCAAAGACACATTTATGATTAAGTGATTAGTCCTGGTGGGAGCTAGGGCAAACGTAAAAGCCAGCATTTATGCCTCTTATTCTACACAATATTTTGTTTAAGGTAAATCTGCCCTATTGAGTGGCACACTCTGGATAAACCCCAAGCCAGTTTGGATAATTGGGGGTTCTAGTCTGAGTCCAAAAGATTGCGGGAACTCCCCAATCAGGGTGAGCCCTGAGGGCTAACTTACATAAATTGACCTCTAGGGGCTTCCAGGAGGGAGAACTCCCAACCGTGGAAGTGGCAAGGATTGTGTCTCCAGCCTCATTAATAACTTGCCACGTATAATTATGAAGTCGATAAGAACGTTGCTGAGCTTGACTTTCTACTGGTGGTTTACTTCCCATCAGGCAGAGACACAGCCCTGTCCCGATGATCAGGAACGATGTCTTCTGAGGCACTTTCATTTTCCTGCAAACAAGCACATT
>NC_034602.1:318617-326240 GCF_900095145.1 Mus pahari | reverse complement strand
TATCAAAAGGGGCACTTGACACTCATCAAAGGTAAAATCTTCAAAGATGAACTCTCAATTCTGAACATCTATGCTCCAATGGAAGGGCATCCACATTCATTAAGGAAACTCTAGTTAAGCTCAAAGCACACATTGCACTNCACACAATAATAGTGGAAGACTTCAACACCCCACTCTCATCAATGGACAGATCCGGGAAACAGAAACTAAACAGAGACACATGGAAACTAACAGAAGTTATGAAAGAAATGGATTTAACAGATATCTACAGAATATTTTATCCTAAAACAAAAGGATATACTTTCTTCTCAGCACCACATGGTACCTTCTCCAAAATTGACCATATAATTGGTCACAAAACAGGCATCAACAGATACAAAAATAGTGAAATTATCCCATGAATCCTATCATATCACCATGGACTAAGGCTGATCTTCAATAACATCATAAATAACATGCAGCCAAAATTTACCTGGAAGCTGAACAACACTCTACTCAATGATAATTTGGTCACAGAAGAAATAAAGACTTTTTAGAGTCTAATGAAAATGAAGCCACAACATACCAAACTTATGGAACACAATGAAAGCATTCCTAAGAGGAAAATTCATAGCTCTGACTGCCACCAAAAAATAAAAAATAATTGTTGGTGTCTCCCGCCCCCACTAACCACTCCCTTTCCACAGGAATACCAGAGTGCTACCCAGTTCGTCTGGACTGCCCACCATCGCCCGGACTGCCCACCATCGCCCGGACCTCCCACCATCGCCCGGACTGCCCACCATCGCCCGAACCGCCATTCAAGCCTTGATCAGAATTCTTGCCAAGGCCTCCATATTTCTTTTTGCAGCCCTTTTCCCTTTCAGGAGTTCCCACTCTCCAGTTCAGATCCAGGCCAAAGTGTTTCTGCAGGCAGAAACACTCAATTGGCGACCAAAGTGGCTGGAGTTAATGGGACCTCAGACGCTGGTATGGAGCTCCACGTGTAAAAGGTGTATCGTGCATCCCGGTAAGAAAGGTACTCAGGCTAGCACAGGTTCTAAACCTCTTTGATTTATTACAGGCACGATGTTGAATTGAGTGGTTGAGTGCTAATAATAATAACTAGAGAGAGCATACACGAGTACCCTGATAGCACAACTAAAAGCTCTAGAACGAAAGAAAGCAAATTCACCCAAGAGGAGTAGATGGTAGTAAATAATCAAAATCAGGGCTGAAATCAACCAAGTGGAAACAAAAAGAACTATTCAAAGAATCAACCAAACCAGGAGCTGGTTCTTTGAGAAAATCACCAAGATAGATAAATCCTTAGGCAGACTAACGAGAGGGCAAAGGGACAGTATCCTAATTAACAAAATCAGAAATGAAAAAGAACCTGAGGAAATCCAAAACACCATCAGATCCTACTACAAGAGGCTATACTCAACAAAACTGGAAAACCTGGATGAAATGGACAATTTCCTAGACAGATACTAGGTACCAAAGTTAAGTCAGGATCAGATTACCGATCTAAACATTCCCATATCCCCTAAAGAAATAGTAGTAGTCATTAGTAGTCTCCCAACCAAAAAACGTCCAGGACCAGGTGGGTTTAGTGCAGAGTTCTATCAAACCTTCAAAGAAGACATAATTCCAATTCTCCTCAAACTATTCCACAAAATAGAAACAGAAGGTACTCTACCCAATTCATTCTATGAAACCACAATTACTCTGATACCTAAACCACATAAAGACCCAACAAAGAAAGAGAACGTCAGACCAATTTCCCTTATGAATATTAATGCAAAAATACTCAGTAAAATCCTCGCAAACTGAATCCAAGAGTACATCAAAACAATCATCCATCATGCTTTATCCCAGGAATATAGGGATGGTTTAATATACGGAAATCCATCAACATAATCCAGTATATTACAAACACAAAGACAAAAACCACATGATCATCTTGTTAGATGCTGAGAAAGCATTTGACAAAATGCTAAATGATACAAGTCTTAGAAACATCAGGAATTCACGGCCCATACCTAAACATAATAAAAACAATATACTGCAAACCAGTAGCCAACATCAAACTAAATGGAGAGAAACTTAAAGCAATCCCACTAAAATCAGGGACTTGACAAGGCTGCCCATTTTCTCCCTACCTATTCCATATAGTATTTGAAGTCCTAACCTGAGCAATTAGGCAACAAAAGGAGATCAAGTGGATACAAATTGGTAAGGAAGAAGTCAAATTATTTGCAGATATTAGAATCACTATTTGCAGATGATATGATAGTATAAATAAGTGACCCTAAAAATTCCACCAGAGACCTCCTAAACCTGATAAATAGCTTCAGTGCAGTAGCTGGATATAAAATTAACTCAAACAAATCAGTGGCCTTTCTCTACACAAAAGATAAATAGCCTGAGGAAGAAATTGGGGAAACAACACCCTTCACAATAGTCACAAATGATATAAAATACCTTGGTATAACTCTAACTAAGGAAGTGAAAGATCTGTATGATAAGAACTTCAACTCTCTGAAGAAAGGAATCGAAGAAGATCTCAGAAGATGGAAAGATCTCCCATGCTCATGGATTGGCAGGATTAATACAGTAAAAATGGCTATCCTGCCAAAAGCAATATACACATTCAATGCAATCCCCATCAAAATTCCAACTCAATTCTTCATAAAGTTAGAAAGGGCAATTTTCAATTGATCTGGAATAACAAAAAACCTAGGATACAAAAATTATTCTCAACAATAAAAGAACCTCTGGTGGAATCACCATCGCTGACCTCAAGCTGTACTACAGAGCAATTGTGATAAAAACTGCATGGTACTGGTATAGTGACAGACAGGTAGATCAATGGAATTGAATTGAAGACCCAGAAATGAACCCACACACCTATGGTCACTTGATCTTTGACAAAGGAGCTAAAACCATCTAGTGGAAAAGAGACAGCATTTTCAACAAATGGTCCTGGCACAAGTGGTAATTATCATGTAGAAGAATAGGAATTGACCCATTCTTATTTCCTTGTACAAAACTCAAGTCTAAGTGGATCAAGGAACTCCACATAAAACCAGAGACACTAAAGCCTATAGAGGAGAAAGTGAGAAATTACCTGGAAGATATGGGCACAGGGGAAATATTTCTGAACAGAACAGCAATGGTTAATGCTGTATGATCAAGAATCGACAAATGGGACCTCATAAAACTGCAAAGCTTCTATAAGGCAAAAGAAACTCTCAATAAGACAAAATGGCCACCAACTGATTGGGAAAGGATCTTTACTAGTCCCAAATCTGATCGAGGACTAATATCCAATATATACAAAGAACTCATGAAGCTGGACTCCAGAAAGACAAATAACCCCATTAAAAAATAAGGTACAGAGCTAAACAAAGAATTCTCAAGTGAGAAATACCAAATGGCTGAGAAGCACCTGAAAAAGTGTTCAACATCCTTAATCATCATGGAAATGCAAATCTAAACAACGCTGAGATTCCACCTCACAGCAGTCAGAATGGCTAAGATCAAAAATTCAGGTGACAGTAGATACTGGCCAGGATGTGAAGAAAGAGGAACNCTCCTCCATTGCTGGTGGGTTTGCAAGCTTGTACAACCACTCTGGAAATCAGTCTGGCAGTTCCTCAGAAAATCGAACATAGCACTACCAAAGGATCCAGCAACACCTTTCCTGGGCATATACCCAGAAGATATTCCAACTGGTAATAAGGACACATGCTCTACTATGTTCATAGCAGCCTTATTTATAGAAGCTTGAAAGAACCCAGATGTCCCTCAACAGAGGAATGAATACAGAAAATGTGGTACATTTATACAATGGAGTCCTACTCAGCTATTAAAAACAATTTGTTTATGAAATTCTTAGGCAAATGGATGGATCTGGAGGATATCATCTTGAGTGAGGTAACCCAATCACAAAAGAACACTCATAACATGCACTCACTGATACGTGGATATTAGCCCAACATGCAATTTGCAAATCGTATGAAACTCAAGAAGAAGACAGAGCAAAGTGTAGCTACTTCATTCCTCCTTAGCATGGGGAACAAAATACCCATGTAAGGAGTTACAGAAATAAAGTTTGGAGTTGAGACAGAAATAAGGACCATCAAGAGACTTCCCCACCTGGGGATCCACCACATAATCAGCCACCAAACGCAGACACTATTGCATATACCAACAAGATTTTGCTGACAGAATTCTGATATAGCTGTCTCTTGTGAGGCAATGCCAGTTTCTGGCAAATACAGAAGTGGATGGTCATCCACAGTCATCTATTGGATGGAACACAGGGCCCCCAAGGGAGGAGCAAGAGAAAATACCCAAGGAGCTAAAGGGATCTGCCACCCTATAGGAGGAACAACAATATGAACTAACCAGTACCTCCTGAGCAGAAGATGGCCTAATTGGCCATCACTGGGAGGAGAGCCCCTTGGTCTTGCAAAGATTATATGACCCATGTCTTAGTTAGGGTTGTACTTCTCTGAACAGATACCATGACCAAGGCAAGTCTTATAACAAACAACTTTTAATTGGGGCTGGCTTACAGGTTCAGAGGTTCAGTCCATTATCATCAAGGTGGGATCATGGCAGTATCCAGACAGGTATGGCGCAGGCAGAGCTGAGAGTTTTACGTCTTCATCCAAAGGCTACTAGTGGAAGACTGACTTCCAGGCACCTAGGGTGAGAGTGTTAAGCCAACACCCACAGTGACACCCCTACTACAACCAGGTCACACCTCCAAATAGTGCCACTTCCTGGTCCAAGAATATACAAACTATCACAACCCAGTACAGGGGAATGCCAGGGCCAGGAAGGGGGAGTGGGTGGATTGGGGAGCAGGGTGGGGGGAGGGTATAGTTGTCTTTTGGGATAGCTTTTGAACTGTAAATGAAGAAAATATCTAGTAAAAATTGTTTAAAATAATAAAAAAATTCACAATCCCAAAACAAAAATAAGCCAAAAAAAAAAAAAATCAAAAGTGCAAAAAACAAAGAAAACAATAGCAATTTACCACCTCTAGAGCCCTATTCTGTGACTATTTGCCCTTTCTCCATTGCTCAAGATACCTTCTCTAGGGACATGATGATCATGATTTCCCTTGACCATCCACTGATCCAATTGCCCAAAGCATATTGCCAAGAGATGTGCCTCTTGCCCATAGACCTTTAAGCTAGTCTTGTCGGGTCCATATCTGGTCATCTTCAAGAAGTTACAACTTTGATCTATCTGTCTCATCTCACACAGGCTCTTGACCACTTGACTGATAACTATGATTGCCAGTCTGAGACTTTCAACCCCCCAATCAGCCTATTTCTGCAACTGTGGAAAGAAAAAGTGCAGTTTTAATCTATGTGACAACCCTGAGTACCTTTGTTTTCTCCAAGGCCAAACCCAGCCTATACTGATGATTCCTCCTTGAGTGGGAACTTAACGAGCTTGGTGGAGAGATCGTGGAGTTCTGAGTCATAGTCTGCATGAGATAAAACGGGTTGGCCATTGCCTATCAGTGCATGGTTGGCCAGGCCGCTGGGGCAGAGACATAAGCACAGGAACGTCCCCATTCATTTATTTAATATTTCCCACAGCAGATGGCAAACCAACGTGTTGGGCAAGTATCCACTAAAAATTTAAGATTATTAGCCTGAGAGTTAGAGTTTTATTTTTTAAAGTGATTAACCCATGTGGACTCAAGATTGGGAACTTTGAAACAAACTGCTAGAAGCCCTGAGGTCCCCTGCTATGGGAATTTCAGGCTGCTCTGAGAGAGGAAAGAAATGAAGTTGCCTACTTTTTAGGACAAAGAGATTGAACTATAAATTTAAAATTGAGATTATTTGCCTTTAGGATAGATTTATATATAGATTCTGTCCAAATCATATGGGGAATTTTGCATGCGGTTTTGAACTAAGATAGGGAAAATTAGTCCCTGACTCCAGAGTAGAGAGTGCAGTGTTAATCACTGTGTGTTTTGATCAGGTATTAATTATGTATGTCTGTGACTCTAGGTAGAGAGATCAACAGATAGATGGTATAACAAGATGGCTCCTCTAGACAGAGAACCAAACAGTAAGAGGGTATAAAGATACATTGTTCTAATACATCTCACAGGATACTCAAATTCTGTCTACTGTGAGCTCCACAGGAATTTTGGATTATTATCCTGCATGGCAAAATAGAAAAGGCCTAAGAAAGAGCACATACAGTATTTTGGTTTACTTCACTTGTTTTGTATCATTTTAACTTTTAAAATGAGTGTGATTTTGAGTTTTGTGGTTATATTTATCCTCTGGGAGTGAGGTCAAAATAAAGCTTTTTCTGGCTACTGCCTCAAGGATATGCTGATTTGGGGAAAGGTTTTGTTTTTGAGTTTTTAGAAAAAGTGATTAGAGTCTATACACCTTCCAGGATTAGATTTGATAGTGAGATACACCACATCCCCCCCAAAGGGAACTAGATACCAGAGAATCAAACAAAAAAGTTATCTTGATGATGCTAAAATTTGTTTTAAGATTTGTATTTTACAGAATATACAGCCTTGGTAAGTCTCCTCATCAGACATGTTGAACTGACCTGGTTAACTCCTGATATCTTGGAATTTCAGCCCGATCCAGTCAGGACACAGACATCAGAGACTAATACAATCATTGGTGTGGCTTTCTTAAGGCCAACCAACTCCCCCATTTTCCTTACCCTTTCTACCCTACTCCTTCAAAAAAAAATCTCAATGCCCATATTCAGCTTGAAGAAGTTATGAAAAGTCATCGTCCCAGTTCCCTGGGATTTGGGACTGGAGGTGGTTATTACAAATTGTCTTTCTAGGGAATGTAGAAATGGTCATAATTGAAACAGGGAGGAATAGCTAGAATTGATTGCATAGCCATAATCTCATTTTGTAGAAATCTTTTCAAATGTTGCTAAGTTGAAGTCATAATTTCTTATTTTGGTACAGAATTTATTTTGATGCAAAATCAAGGTTTTCATTGCTATAAATTTCTCCTATTGATACTAAAATTTTTAAAGTACAGTGCTTAGACACAGTCCTTCTATAACAGTTATTATAAACTGATCTGAGTTGTTTAAGCCTGTGAGTTAAGGGCCAAATAGCAAATTAATGGCTCTGAATTTATTATTAGGGTGTTTTCAGATACTTTAATTAGAAATGGCTGAGAGTAGTTAATGGAGAATAGTCCAGATTACTTTACATTGATAGTTGGTTTTCAAAAATATCAGAAATCCACAGAATGTGACATTTAATGTTATTTATTCACTTGTTGTTGAGACAAGTCTGCTCCTTACAGCATTCCCTTTCTTGGATTCAAAGAAGAAACTGAGGATCAATGGAATTGCTCCAATTTTGGCAAGACAGCCACTAGGCAAGAATTACCTCATTTCATCTACAGACAAAGTACTGTCCAGAAAAAAACATCTCACTCTGAAGAATAGAGTGATCACCTCTGCCAAGACAGGGTAATCAACCCTTCAAAATTTTTCATTACAAAGGTCTGTCAAATGATCCTGGGCCAGAAGGCTGAAGACTGATGCTCCAACATTTTGAAGTATAGGGACTGTCCAGGTGATCAGCACTCTCTATAAATTGGCTAA
>NC_034602.1:305315-317664 GCF_900095145.1 Mus pahari | reverse complement strand
GAAGAAGAAGAAGAAGAAGAAGAAGAAGAAGAAGAAGAAGAAGAAGAAGAAGAAGAAGAAGAAGAAGAAGAAGAAGAAGAAGAAGAAGAAAGTTCCAGGGAATACAATGCCCTCTCCTGAGGAAGGGGTGTTTGGGTGCTGTAGAAGAAATGACATGGAATCAATGATGGGGTGCAAGCTGGCAGCTCTGTAGTCTGCTCCAGATAGCTCTTGTTCCCTCCCCCAGCCTTGAAACAGGCTGATTGACCTTGCTGCCACTGAGCCTAAGACCACCTGGAGTGGAGGCTTCCTACCTAGGTGGCTCTGTTGTTGACTCTTTTGTTCTACACCTGCTGCCACTACCTGTTGAGACCCTTGAGATCCACCTACAGACTGGTGACAGGCACCAAGAATGGATTGGCGGGGGGGGAGGGCTCCCCTCTTAGTAAAATTTTGAAGCCTTGAACAGAAAATCATGTCTCCGCATCCATTATTTCTCTTGCCGTTTTCTCCCATACAGCTCCTGCCTCCCACTCAGGAACCCAGTTAGTGTGGCTGCAGGCAGTTACAAGCTCTCTCTTGCAGTTTGCTCAAAATAGCTCTCTGCTCAAGATAGAACACTGATCAGATAATATTCTTCTCAAGATAATTCTCTGATCAAGATCTGCTTGAGATAGTTCTCTACTCCAGATAGTTTTTCTGCTCAAGATAATTCTCTATTGCAGACCAAATCTCAGTCTTTTATTTTGTATTGTAGGACCCCCTCTCGGGGACCCCCTCAGGTCACGGGAGTCAGGGTTCCTCAGGAAACACAAGAGGCCTTCTTGATGCAAAAGCACGAGGTAGCTTTAATGGCGGAGCTCTGGGTCGACATATATCTCACACAGGAGACAGAGGAAGTTGATTCTGAAACCCAAAAGCTGGTTTTTTTTTAAAGGGTAAGGGTCCAGGGGTGGGGAGAATTGGCATGGTTACATGCGATTGGTTTATTTAAACATAGCAAATTAGCAGAATAGTGCGGGCTAGGGAGTCAGAAGTTCCAAAGGACCCAGGGCTTATCAGGGGTGACCATGCATCTGGGTAATTTACAGCTTCAGGGACTTTAAGCTTTCTTTTAATGAACAGGGGAAGACAGTTGAGTCAACCAAGATAACTCAGTTCCTGCATTCCTTTCTCTTATCTTTGTGGCTAATTGATTCTAGTTTCAAGGCAGCCTGGGCCCACCTGGGCAATGTAAACTTAAGGTTAAAAGGAACCCTTTATGTCTTACATTATTTGAACCTTAACTTCCCAGCCTCAGGCTTCTAAGCTCACAAAACAACAAAACAACTCATAAGTTACATGAATCCTAGGCCCTAAATTTCATTTCTTTTCATTTTAACTGAGGGCTTTTAAAGGAAAGACCATAAGGAAGTGGGGGGAAGGAGTTCATAAAGAAAGTTGACTTTACAGCTTTTCTCCAGCGGAGCTGTCCTTGGTAACATATGGCTCATTTATGGCATAGGGGTCATAAGCTATCTTTTGATAAACATTCCTGGCTTTTAATACCAGAAAGCAGGACCTGGCGGGCCATCCTGCAGTTATCACTTTTTAGCTGTCAGGTAGAAGGACGTAAGGCTTCCTGCACCAGTCTAAGTTTAAGATGAGCCAGTTCCAGAGGTAATTAGTAACTCAGGCTGAAGGCAAAAGAACAAAGAACTCTTTTTAGGTATCTAAGAAACAAATTGAGTTGGGGTCCCACAGTATAAGCTAGTTTCTTAGGAATTGCATAACAATTTAATCACTTATCCCAGGTTTCCCCCTCCCCCCTTTTTTAAATCCCACAAATCAGCATTTTATGACATTTGCCCCTTGATCCTAAAGACAGAGCCACATGGCTGATGCTGCTGACTCCTGCTGCTTGTTGGAGCTGGAATATCGGTCTATTGTTCCATTACATTATGATCATCTTTCTCTTTTCCAACTCGTTCACTGCCTAAGTTTGACTGTCATGAAGCTTCCTCTGTAGACAGACCTTGAACTCAAGAGATCTGCATAGCTTTGCCTCCTGAGTGATGGGATTAAAGGCATGTGCTACCACACTTGGCTTACTTAATGTCTTCCTGACTAAGCTAACTTGTAGGTGAAGCTGCCTTTGTTCTTTCAGATCTATAAAGCCCCTCATACTATTCATATTGTATCCTTATATTTTGCATTGCTGAGATATCCTATAAAGAATGGTTCTCACACTGATTTTTGTATTCTTGAACTCACATTATCAGAGTTCTTTCCCATAGCTTTAAGGGCTGTTCTAAAAGTTAGAGTGTTACCATTTTGCTGAGGTACATCAGACACATTCTCACTTCCTAGAGTTGATGTTGTTTCTGATTATCATGGAGTCATTAACCTTGGCAGGGAAATCATTCTCCAAAGGAGGAATATAAAGTAAAATAAGCAAACAAGCTTTATGCCTGGTACAACCATAAGAACTCAAGGAGACTCAAATCTTGCTGGATCTGCTCTAGAGGCAGGAACTATATCATACTGTTCCTTCGGTGGTCACACCAGACCCATTAGCCCTCTTTTGTCCTTCATGTACATACAGAACATATACATACATATATAGACATAAAAATAATAATTTCCTTATAATTTTGCCTAATAAAGACTTTCTATTGGCTTATACTTGTGTCCAAATAGTATTTTTTGGTGGAAAACTCACAATAGCTTTTGTAGGAAATTAGAATTTGGATACTAGTTACTACAGATAACATGAGGAAGTGCCTGGTTTGCCAGTTAGGTATGATTATATGTGAGATGGGGATTGTTATAAATTTAACGTTGCCAAATTTGGGGGAGTGGAACAATGAAATGTACAAAATATCCGATGATAATTCCAGTTTCACCCATTTATAAAATGTCCCTTTTCAGCTTCTCTGCTGATTTGTATTACCTCAATATCTAGTTTAAAATGAAAATAAAACTCAGGATAATTTTTAACAAAAAATATCATAAAAATCTGTATGTATCCAAAGAACAAATTTCTTCTAGAGTAGGAAAACAATGTGCTAAAAATGATGTAGAATTGAAAAATACTGTTTATATATTCTATCATGTTTCCATTTGACACGTCTTTGCAAGTATCCTCCAAGAGCTGACTAGACTTCATTTTTATGAAATGCTCAAACAACTTTTACCTTACTATACATGATGACAATTTGAAGAGTTTCTTTTTAAATTCAAAAATGCTACCTTAACTAATGACGGGTTGTGTCAGATATCAACCTCAGAAAACACAAACAGTGGCAGAAAAACTCTTCCTCCTCTTGCAGAGGACCTAGATTTTGTTCCCAGTACCCACATGACAGCTCACAACTCTCCACATCCAGGGAATTTGGATCCCTCCTGGCTTCCTTGGGCACCAGACACACACACACACACACACACACACACACACACACACACTATACATACATACCCAAAGGAAAATATTCATACCTATATAAATAAATAAAAAAGATAAATAAAAGATAAATAAATAAATAAATAAATCTCAGAGAGAGAGAGAGAGAGAGAGAAACAGAGAGAGAGAGAGAGAGAGAGAGAGAGAGAGAGAGAGAGAGAGAGAGAGAGAAGAGATGAATCTGTATGTAAAGGCATTCAGTGCCAAAATTGACAATTTCCAGGGTATAAGAAAACATTTTTTAAAGTACAAACCCCTCAAAATAGCAGGGGGTGAGAATTATTGAACCTAACAGAATTGATTTTTCTGTGATACTTTCTCTTTTTCAGTGGATTTCTTTTTAAGTAATGTTTTATGTATTGGGGTGTGTGTGTGTGTGTGTGTGTGTGTGTGTGTGTGTGTGTGCCCCTCCTTTTCTGTGCACCGTATACATACAGGAACACACAGAGGCTGAAGGTCCTTGGATCCCTTGGAAATGGGGTTACAGGTGGTTGTGAGCCACCATGAGGATGTTGGAAACTGAACCTAGGTTCTTTGCAAGAGCAGCAAGTGTCGTTAATGACTGAGCCATCTCTCTGTCCCCCTTCAGTTTGAGTTTCACAAAGTAGCATCCACTCCAACTAAGACAAGATAAAAACAATGACTGTAAGATAATCATTTATCCAGTTTGCCATTCAGTCCCAGATTCTTTTATTCATTGATAATAAAATAGATTTTTAAAAGTGAATAGTGAATATTTCAAAATATCTATACATAATACCTTTAACTGCCTTTAAAAAAAATTTTTATGCGTATGAGTACTTTGCCTGTATGTATGAATGTGTACCACATGTGTGCTTGGTGTCCACAGAGGTCAGATGAAGGTATCATGTGCCCTGGTATTGGAGGAAGGTTGTGAACCACTATATAGGTGCCGGGAATTTATAAAGGAATTTATGAATTCTTTGCTCATTAAAAACAAATGGATCATTCTTTATCTTATTCCATCTTGATTCCATTCTCAAAGCCTGCTGAACATATCCATAGGTTAGAGTCCTAATTCCACATGCAAAAAATATACTTGTTTTGTTAGGTTTCAGTGTAGGGAATTAAATCTAGGGCTTTCTATTTCTCAACCAAATGCTCTTTCTAAACTATGTCACTTGTTTCCAGAATGTTCTTAATCAGTCTTTGAAACTGCTCAAAGTTTGCATGTTTATGTGCATGCAAGAGTGTTATATATGTATGTGTATGTCAAAGGTGTATGAAGTATCCTCCCTGTCATGCTCTTGTGGTTTTGAGGCAGGATTTCTCTCTGAACATGGAGCTCTTGTTTTTCAGCTACAGTGGCAGCCAGCAAGACCCAGTGATTCTCCTAGCCTTACCCTCCATAGTGTTGGATATGAGATTAGGTCTGTTTTGTTACATGGCTGCTGAGATTTAAACTCAGGTCCTCCTGTTTGTGTTAGCACTTTTACCAACAGCCATCTCTGCAGCTCCTCAAACTTTGTTGGACACCAGGTTGAGAAAACCCAGGCATCTTACAACCCAGGCATCTCACAGCCCAGGCATTTTTACACCATGCAGCTGAGAGCCATATAGTTCTTTGGAGCCAGTTGCCCCCTCTCTCTGCAAGGCTGTTTCGTGGGAACCAGCAAGATTCCGGCCCTAAGCAAACATCAAGGACTGAGGGAGTCTTCCTATATTCCGCAGCTGCCCGGAGCTGTCACCTTGGGCTGTTAACAGAAACCAGACTTTGAGATAAGCCGCCCGATGTTCCGGAGCAGTGATGCCAAGGAACTGAGATAAATCACTAAAAGTTTCAAACTCCCAATTAGCCTCCCCATTTGTCCTTCACTGAACTTCCTTTTGATCACTCCCTAACCCCTCGCTGTATTGTATAAAATCTGAGCATTTTCCCTTAGTAAATGAGACTATGACACGCATGCATGGTCTCCGTCTCTTTCTTTATCCCATTTCTCTCTAGGTTTGTGATCCCCCTAGAGGACCATGGAATAACGTGTCCTGCGGATTGGGACAAAAGTTCATTGAAAGGGCTACATCTTTAACAGAAAAATGCTATCTCTTTAGGTACACTTAGGTAAGTGCTGGCCTCTTGCTTTATGGTTCAACTTGGAACTTAGATCTGTTTGCCTTAGTATCCTATAACTCTCTTTCAGGCTTTAAATGGCATCTGAGTTCTGTCCTCTGCCACAGACTTTTCTTCCTGATGCTGGCTGTGGCTGGCTGGAGCAAGAGAGGAGGGGCTCTTTATTGTCTATTTGACAGAAAGAATACTTTAAGTTGCAAATTGATTTCTCATGGTATCTGCTATGAGATACCACTTATCACCCTCTGACAATAAGATCTCAGAGCATCACTCCAAGTGTTGTCTTGAAATAAATTGACCTCATTTCATCTTCATAAACATATTTAAAGTATAGGAGAAACAGTTAAAGCTCATTTTACAAATGAGGGAACTGGACCACAGAAGTGAAATCAGAGAAACTGATTCATAAAACTCCTTCATGTCAGAATGAATAAAATCATGGGTCTGCATGAGATTTGAAATTATATTACTGAAACATAACACAGTTAAGAAGCAGCTGATGCTAAAACCATGCCTAGTATGCCAACTGAAAAGGATTAATAAGATCAGTGTGTTAGAAATCTTGTAAATCACCTAAATACTGCCTTCTCATAAAAAAAAAAAAAGAAACTGGGCAGGTAAGTCTTTAAGGAGTCCCTAAAATGGCTAGGGAAAATAATACAAATTAATGCAAGGATTTAGTGACCATCTATTGCTCTGATCTAGGCATTGTTCCTTCTTGTCTTCTTCTTCTTCTTTTTTTTTTTTTAAGATGGCAAAGTCCTCCTCTCATTCTGTAAACATGTCATAGACAGTTGTTGGCACTGTTGTTTATTCTTTTTAGTGGTGCAGTGCTTACTTTCTTACTTTCCTTTTAAAAAAAAAAACAGACTCTGCTTTTCTGCTGGTCCTTGTGAGTTTGCTAGGGCTAATCTCTTTCTCACACTAGTTGAGAGGTACCAGACCACTGCTAACTAACCAGAGTATTTTTTACCTGTGTGCAATGATTGATTGGCTCAGGGATAAACACAGGCCAAGCACTGTCTTCTCCAGACCTTGCTGGGACCACTGGAGTCAATGCTCCCTTTGAGACTTCGAACTGAGTCATTTGAGCCAGAGCTGCCAGAACCCTTTGCCAAGAGAGCCAGAAAGCTTGCCTGAGGTTAGAGCCACACCCAGGGAGAGTCACACAAAGGAAGAAGCTAATTTGGGTGGCATTATTTAACTATTCCAAAAAGAACCCACAAACTTTCAGCCACACAAATCACCAGATGCACAGGCTCACCCATTTCGCTTAAAGTAGTCTAAATTAGGTTTCTATCAATGACATTCAAATGACCTCTGATCTACATAGACGTGTCAAAGAATAGGATTTTCCTCTTCTGCAGACCTTTTTGGCAACAAGGATATGGGTCTGTCTTTTCAAAAGTATGGATATGCAACCATACATTTCTCCTCAGAAGAGAATATTTGGTGCTTTTAGGAAAGCAGACATATTCTCTGATATCAATGGAGATCTTGAATCAAACCAGCACTAGGGCCAGCACTCAGACACAGAAGACAATAAACCCTATGTTCAAGCTGGTTTCTACTGTCTCATTCATCCTGTGTCATTTGCTTGTTATATAAAGCTCAAGCTCAATAATATGTTGTTGATATTTGTCCTGAAAAATTCTGAAGAGTCTACCGATAAAGTCCAAATTTCTCTCCCCTTTTTCCTCTGTGGGGCAGAGGCAGGGGCAGGAAGGGTCAGACTTCATCTTTGCCTAGGTTTGTGGTGAATAGAGCTCAAGTAATCCTTCCTAGCTTTCCCTCTAGCCTCATTTTCAGCCAATAGAGGATTATTAGTTTTTCAAAATACCAGATGTGCTTTTTCATCCATCACTGTTCCCCCAAATTCCCAAGGTCTCCAATGGGTGGGATGAGGCTCAGAATGGTTAATTCAATGTAATTTAAAATGAAGTTTGATACATGTACATGGAAAACTACAACCAGAGGCTGAGCAGATGGTTCAGAGGGTAAAATCATTAGCTGTGCAAACCTAGTGACCTGAGTTTAATGATCAAAAGCTATATAAAGAGAGAGATGTGGTGCTATTCATCCATAATCCCAGTAGTCCTATGGCAATATGGAAGATAGAACTGGAGACTTATCCAGAAGCCTGAAGGCCCGCTAGCCTGGAATATAGAGTGAAAAAGGAAAAATAAAAAAAAACTTGACTTAAAAATGTAGAAGACAAGAATTGAATCTTGAAAGTTATCCTCTAACCTCTGCATGCATGCCCTGGAAACACACACACACATCTTAAAAATAATATCATCAAAGCTTATGATCATAGATACCGTTCCTGGCATGGATAATAAAAATAAAATAAATTAAAATATAGCATGATTCTGTGCAGTTGAAGAAGTATAAAAAAGAAAAATTGGGGCTGAAGAAATGGCTCAGTGGTTCAGAGATCATATTTATCTTGCAGAGGACCCAAGTTCTAGTCCTAGTACACATGTCAGGTTACTCAAAACTGCCTGTCACACCAGCGCTAGAGTACCCAATACTCTTCTCTGACCTACAAGATAATAGCATCATGTACACATGCACAAACCCACACTCATGTAAATACATAATCTAAAATAAAAATGAATCCTTAAGGGGCTGAAGAGATCTGTCAGTGGTTAAGGGCATTGGCTACAGTTGCAAAACTGTTGTGAACTGGGATTGAATGAGGCAATAAGGAAGTCTCAAACTCGCAGGTTAGGTTAAAACAGCTTATTTATTCATAAGTAGCAATAAACAAGTAAATGGCAAAATGGGGTTGCACTTGTTTGCACACACATATACACATGCTTCACTAACGTCCGGTCTACCCTATTTGTAGCCTGGTTCGATGTCAGGCACCGGAGAAGTCTTCTGTTGCTTTATGGGTTCTGCTGGAGCTGGGTCTGAGTGATGTGGGCTTGTCTCATTTGGCAGCAGGCGACCTGTGGATTCATCTCTAAGCAGGTGGACATCTCTGTTGGACTCCAGGAATGAGTAAGTTGCCATGCCAGACTGGAAGTTTTTAAACTAATTTTAGCCAATCATAACTAAGGCATTCACACATTACTTCATTGAGCTTCTACCTTATCATATTCACTCACACATACTCTAGGTTTGGTTACATGAGGCCTGCGTGGTGAGTGCAGCAGTTCAGGGACCAGAGCGCCTCAGGCAGCTTTGAAGTGCAAAAGTGAAAAATAAAAACATAAAAACTAGGCCTTTAGGCCCAGGCTTGAGAATGTGACCTTTGTGACTCAATGCTCCAAGGCATGCTAATCATAAAACAGATAGCGACATTCCTCCACCCACCTGCTTCTTGGGTTTGGAACCTGCTATGCAAATGTGCTTGTCCTTGTGACTTTGCACTTCCTCCTGGCCTTTAACTGGTATTTTTGGCATTTTCCAACAACGCCCTTCCCACCCCCTTGAGTTGTGGTTTCTTTCTTTAAATACCCCCTCCACCAGCTACTCAGGACCCATGGTCCTCTAACCCTGCATGGTGTATGACTGCAGGTCCCAGAGCACTCTTGGAATAAAAGCCCTCTTGGAGTTTGCATCAAGACCATTTCTCGTGAGTGATTTGGGGTGTCGCCTTTCCTGAGTCAGAACATGGGGGAGTCCTCTCTTTGTGGGTCTTTCATTTGGTGTGTTGGCTTGGAATCTCGATCATGCCTCACACCCGAGAACCGACTTGGAGGTATGGGGATCCTCTCTGGAATGTGTGTGTGCCGGCCGGTGTCTCTGTTCTGAGTGTCTGTTTTCTGAAACGAACCTGCATTTGTTGTATTGGATTGTTTGTCTGTGTCTCGTCCTTTGTTTCTGAAGCATGATGCTGCCTGAGTTTATACTGATCAGCCTGAGTTAGGATCCACCTGAGGTTGGTTTAAGAATTGCCCTGGGGGACGCCCCATTTGTAGGGACTCTGTCCCATTTGTGGCATTTGTGGGGACTTCGTCCCATTTGTAGGGGCTCTGCCCCATCTGAGGGACCTCTGTCCCATCTGTAGGGACCTCCATCCCATCTGTAGGCCATCTGTAGGGACCTCCGTTCCATCTGTGGGGACATCCATCCCATCTATGGGGACCTCCGTACCATCTGTAGGTCGGTAGCTATATTGTAACCCTCTGTCCAGACTTGCCATCTGATTCAGCAACCCTCTGGGTCTTTCATTTGGTGCGTGTATTTGTGTTTGTTGACAGTTTGTGTGCTGTTTATATTCTTTGTGACTAAGACAATGAGACAGACTGTAACACCTCCCCCCCAGTTTGACTCTTAACCATTGGACTGAAATTAGGACTAGAGCCCATAACCTTTATGTGGAGATCAAGAAAGGACCTTTACAGACATTTTACGCTTCTGAGTGGCCGACTTTTGGCATTGACTGGCCTCCGGAGGGAACTTTTGACTATAATTTTTGAGATCAAAGCCATTATCTTTCAGGAAGGACCAAAATCGCACACTGACCCACAGCCATTACAGTAATGGCAAGACCTAGTCCAGAATCCTCCACCCTGGGTCAAGCCTTGGGTGCACCAGCAGAAGCCAGGCTCCCGAGTCCTGGCCTTCCGAAAACCCATGGAAGAGAAAAGCAGTCCTCTCTGACTATCTGGGGATGATTTGGTGAAAGAGAAGGAAAATGAGCATAAGCTGTTTCAAAGCTCTCCTAGGGACAGGAGCAGGTCTGGAGATATCCTGCCTTCTCTCTGGCTCCTACTGGAGGAATGCTTGGTTCTGGGCCTCTTAGGTAGGATATCTGGGTCCCTTCTGGACTTCTAATTCTCTTTCCTTTCTGTCTATTGTCTGTCCTTGGTGGGTCAATCCATCCATGTCAGTCAAAACTGACTGTTTTATGTGAAGTCTGTGTTCATTTTATGGTTTGATTGTTTGTTGTTCTGTGTTTCATGTTCAAAAGAAAAAATGGTTAAAACTTTATCTGCTGGTTGTTCAGCCCTTGATTTAGTTTTAACTCATTTCAAAAAAAAAAAATGAAAAAAAGAAAAAGTAAATAAATAGATAGTATCAGTTGGCCTTTGGGACCCTGTACCTGTAGTTAGGAGTCTACCACAGCCAGAGAAGCCCTGCCAGGAGCTTCTCTGAAAGGCCACTCTTAAAGGGACCAGCAGATTCTCAAGTTCTATGATAAGGGAACTGATGGCTGTTTTTCCTACAAAAACCTCTGTCACTGTTATAATTGGATTTATCAGGTAACAAGGAGCTCCTCTCTTGAAATTACAGCTAGAAAAATTAAGAATTTTGTTTGGTTTAAATAAGCAAATCTATGCAGCCATTTCATTTTTGTTTCTGAATAGTTTTAAAGGTATAAATATGTTTTATATGTCTTGGTTATGGATTATTGGCTCATAAGTTATTGGTTATGATTAAAAATTTGTAACATTGGTAACAGAAAGTCGGCTTAAAACTGGTAACTCTGGGTTGGAGTAATTTAGAACTACAACATGCGGTATGAGACAACCCAAGGAAACAGATCTCTAAAGATACACCTGAATTGGGTAATATCCTATGTAATTCTTATCCTAGAAACAAGACTTATAAAAAATAGGATTTAGGGCAGTGTCTCTGAGGTAATGGGGGCTGCACCCTTTTGCGTTTGTGTGCAGGAGCAGGCAGCCAAACTTTGTAGCAAGTAATGTTTTTGGTGTTGATTTTTAAAGAGAATGGATTGTTTACACTGTTAAAATTGGGTTTTGCTTCCCAAAATTGTGGTTGTGCTCTGGTGTTACAAGAAAAGTAGAAAGTGAAGGCTTCTTCCCAATTGGAGCCACCAACTAAATCCAAAGATATTCTTCTGTCCCGTTTAGTGAAATTGAAACATCATTTCATCATTTCCTGGTGATTGGAACCTGCTACACTGGATGTTGCTCCTTAACATCTCACAAAATAACACTCCATTGTCACACAGCATTCAGGTTCATTAATTTCTAAATTAAGCTGACATTTTATTCTTCCTCAGACCTGCTCTTCTTCCTTTACTTTTCAAACAAAAACAAAAACAAAAACAAAAAAAGTGAAACATGGCTTATTCTTAAGTCTCTCTATCCTCTTGTCTTATAGAGCTGCCAAATTCTGTGGAATTCTATGCCCCCACTTAACTTTTCAGTTCACCCCTATTTTCCTGCTGCCTAGTTGCTTCTCTTGTTCATCCTTTCTCACTTTTAGCTGTCAAGAACTGCCACAAAACAGAGTGGAAAGCAAATCATCGAAAATCTGTGGAAAGGTTCTAACACTATTTATTTATAAATAGCAAAAAGCAAATAAATGGCGAAATGGGCCTGCACTCATTCACACACCTCACTAACCTTTCCTGACTGGAAGGTGTGGCCTGGATCTGGTAGCGTGCAGGTGAACGAGACTTGTCTCCTGCTTTTCAGACTCACTGGAGTTAGACTGAGGCAGTGCAGAATTTGTCATCTGAGCAGCAGATGTCCGAGTGTGGGGGGCATTGGGCTATGCAAAGACAGTCTGGTCTCCAGTCGAGCTGAGGTCTGAACCCAGGACCTGGTGGTGATAATTCACCTTCATGACACATCAGGCATTCCCTCAGGATCCTGGAACTCTGGCTTCTGTCAAAGTTACTGCCCCCCCAACCCCCTCAGGAGAAGCGTGGCTTTTTGTCACAGAGACAATGTCCCAAGCTTTTGACCTTCAGGCTACACTCCTCCCCAGTTACCTAGCAACAGTAAAGATAACAGCATGCCATAAGAGGGGCTACTTGGCCCCACCTTGCTTTCTTACTCCTCTTACTCCCCACATTCTCTCCTCTCCTCTCCTCTCCTCCTCTCCTCTCCTCTCCTCTCCTCTCCTCT
>NC_034602.1:299921-305285 GCF_900095145.1 Mus pahari | reverse complement strand
CTCCTCTCCTCTCCTCTCCTCTCCTCTCCTCTCCTCTCACTCTCTTACTCCCTCTTACTCTCTCTTTCTTACTCTCTACCTTTCCTCTTTCTCTCTCGCTCCCCCTTCCCTCCTCTTGGCCATGGCCAGTCTCTCTCATTCCACCTTTACTCTTTCTCCCCGCCTTTCAACAATAAAGCTCTAAAACCATAGACTCTCTCTGCTTATTAAAGCCTGTTCCACTTATTCTCGCTTGCATGGGAACCTCTCTCCCTTTGCCCTATCTCCTGTATCCCCGGGGCTGAGGGTGTCACCTCAGGGCCCCTGGTTTGGGGGGCTGCCCCTTGTCCACCCCCGTGTCGAATGGGGTCAATGGCTTAGATGCCCACCTGGGGCCAAGTGGAAAGTGTCTGGTAGCTCTCCCACATCTGCCTACCCAGAGCATAGGAGGAACTCTGGCCGGACATGGGCTATCCTCCCTCTCTCCTCTTTCTCCTGCCCCCCCCTTTTAGTTCCCACATGGGTGTGCATCCGAATGGGGACAGTGGGGGATTGTTTCTAAGCATGATGTTGTCTCCGTTGGGCCCTCAAGAATTGAGTGATTTTGCAGTACCAGACTGCAGTTTTTAAGCTAAATTCAGCCAATTACAACTAAAGCGTACCACAATTTTCTTCATGGCTTTTTTTTTAATCATTCATGCGCGTGCACGTGCGCGCGTGCACACACACACACACACACAAACACACACTATGGCTTGGTTATCTGGGGCTGTGGGCATGATCCAAGGCATTGCCCTACTGCAGGTTTGGGCAGTGGGCATGATATCACTCTCACTCATTCTGGGGCTGCTGGCTGTGCTGAGAGTACAGTTATACAGCATGGAACCTTGTGAAGCCATGTGTTCTTCAATGATGATGACGTACAAAACACAATAGATGATCTAGAATTGGAAATGGATCTACTTAGAGCCAATTAAAATAAGAATGGACTGGAGATATACAAGGGCTTGGGTTTGGTGGCCAAGATTAAAGAATTAAAGGAGACAAATTCAAGAGAGTGACATGTCCTAATCAAAAGATTCAAAAGAGAAAAAAATCTGCAGAGACTGCTTGCTGCCCAAGCTTGACTGCCTGAGTTGGTCTTCCATAACCCATGTGATAGGAGCAAATCAAACCCTACAATTTTCTCTCAGACCTAATTTCTATAGCACAATCTACTCTGGAGTTGACATTTCCTCAGTGGGGAAATTCCTAAAGCATCCAGTCTTTAAGGCCCTTTCCTGAACAGCAGGAAGAGGGCAGTGCAATACAAGATAGGGATGAACACAGCAAGGCCTCAGCAAAATGTGGCTGACTCACACAGACTATTCATTTCCCAGTGAGTAATCCGAGGATGAAAACACTTAGACTTCTTTCTTCAGTGATAATGACTGTTAGTTGTACTTTCAATGAACCACAAGACAAAAATCAGTTCTGCCTTATTTGTAAGTAAGAGATAGACTGCATACTAAGATTTATATGAAATCCTTAGGAAGATGGGACTAACTAGGTAAACTTTTATTGTATTTTGAGAACAAGGGACCCTTGTTCATCTGGTCTGCTTTTTGTCAAGAGGGTAGAATTTAAGTTCTACTTTAAAGGTATTTCTGTCCCCAACATCTAGGAAGCCATGAAGATATAATGTCCAGACTGGACATTTGCAGGGCACAGCCTAGAGTCACCAGCAGGACTCTAGGATAATGAAGCCTGGTATTAGCTTCTTGATAAAAGGTCATCCTCTTGTCACATGTTTGTTGAGTTCTTCATACTTTATGTTTTATCCTTAGTCAACAATTAATTTTTTTCTTCTTTTTTTCTTTCTTTGTTTTTTCAAGACAGGGTTTCTCTGTATAGCCCTGGCTGTCCTGGAACTCACTTTGTAGACCAGGCTGGCCTCAAACTCAGAAATCTGCCTTCCTCTGCCTCCTGAGTGCTGGGATTAAAGGTGTGCGCCACCATGCCCAGCATTACAGAACTCTATAGATGTTCAAATTTCATTTGCAAATTGCTATGGAAATATAAGAAATAATTATCCAGATGGTAAACTATGGGATTTTCTCATACTAACTCAATTTGTGATTATAAAAATAGTCCAGCTTTCTCCCATTCCACAGGCAGATACTTATTTCATTGATGGTTCATCTTAGGGTATAGGAGGGATTCAAGGTCCAGCCACATAGTCACCAGTCTAGTAATGCTTCTTTTTCTTCAGTCCAACAAATGGAACTAGCTGTTTTAAATCATATATTATAGTTAGTTCATAAACCCCTAAATATTGTTTTTGATTCTGCTTATGTTGTAGGATTATTTCCAGCAACAGGAACTGCTTTAATTTCCTCTTCACATCTTGGTATGCTCCCATTACTACAGGAACCACAACATCTGGTTTAGACCCACATATATCTTTTTTAATTCCAAATAGTTTTATTGCAGAAGTAAATAAGCAAGCTGCCCTATTTTTACTTCTCCAGAACAGGAACACACACACACACACACACACACACACACACACACACACACACTAACAGACTTCATGTACAATACAACATCCCAACTAGACAAGCAAGAAAAGTGTGCAGGAGTGTCCCATTTGTGCTCCCTTACATGGTTATAGTCATATAGCTATGTAGGACCCCCTCGTGAGGAATTCCCTCGGGTCCTCAGGTCACGGGAGTCAGGGCGTCCCAGAGAAACATGACAGAGAAGCCTTCTTGATGTAAACACACGAGGTACTTTAATGGCAGAGCTCTAGGTGGACTCGTATCTCACGCAGGAGACAGAGGAAGTCGACAACCAGGCCCAAAAGCTTGGGGTCTTTATAGGGTAAGGGTCTGAGGGTGGGGAGAATTGGTGTGGTTACATGCGATTGGTTCGTTTAAACATAGCAAATTATCAGAAGAGTACGTGCAGACCAAAATGTTTACAAATTTTTAAGGGCCTGAGGTTTATCAGGGGCAGCAGGACACCTGGTTGATGTATGACTCTTATCAGGGGCAGTAAACTAGGGGAGATGTCTTCCTGCCAGATGGCTGTGGGATCAGTCAGCCCTGATAGCTCTAGGGGAGGCTCCTTCCTGCCAAATGGCTAAAGTTAGCCCTGATAGCTCAGTTCCTGCATTCTTTTCTTCATCTTTATGGCCGGGCTTGTATTTCAGTGTCCAGCCCTGGGTCTTTGAATTTTTGAAACTTACTTTTTTTAATTTTACATTTCCAAACTTTGAATCTATATAATTTTTCCTTTCAGCTAGAGTAAAAATACCCAGTGGTAAACTACTAATGAATTATAGCAACTAGATGTTACTCACTTTGTGACTTTAATGTCATACCTGCATGTTTGCATAGATATATATGTTCTAAATTGCTTTGGTCTGTACCTCAATCTTCAGAGAATGCTTCCACAGTATTCTCATCTCTTATATAAACTTCTGCTGTTACAGGAGTGCCTACTTTGATAAAAACTGAAAATGGGCCAGCCTATAATAGTAAAACTTTAAGAACTTCTGTAAAGAATGGAATATTAATCATGTTACAGGCATTCCCTATAATCTTCAAGGTCAGGGTAAAATTGAAAAAGCACATAGAATATTAAAACAACAGTTATTTTAAAAAATTTAAAAGGGGAAATACCAAGGGATTTCACTATTCTCTATCTATTAATTTGCCTCAGGGTGATATATGATGTCTGAGAGCTCAAAAACATTTCTCTACAGAACCTTATGAACTGCCTTTAGACAGATCTGTGTGGTTTAAACAATTTGAGACTTGGAAGCCTGGGTGGATGAAGAAAACTGGGAAGCTGTATGTATCTCTCATTGCACATGAAGCCACTGAAACATTATGGATTCCTCACTGGTTCCTCTGGCCCCTGGCCATCAAAGACAGTGGTAGAGGATGAGGAGATGGTGGAAGTCACAGAGGGCAAAAGGAGGTATTGATTTTATCATCAGAAGTCAAGTCTGCCCACCTGATGCACCAAGGGATAGATTAGTCTGTGAAATACATGGAGCCTGACTTCATCTGAAAGTCTACTGGTGATGCTAGGCGCTTTGACCTGTGCATCTTCAGTGAGTGCCTCTGAGGGCATGCACTGATCTTATGTTCCTCATACCCCTTTGCTTCAACTTGTAGATTGGATGGATCCTGCTGCTTTTATCTTTTTGATGACTGTGCTTAGAACTTGACCTTGGGACAAAAATAGACTCATTCACTCATCTGGAGAAGGGACTGTGTTTGATTTTTCCTTGGTATTTAGATCACTTTCTATTTACATAGATTATTATAACATTTGTATTCCTTCTAAAGGCAAATATATGCTTATATTCTATAAGATACCAAAACTACTAATCATATGGGTCTATTTTCAAGTTATTCTCTATATTTTTCTGATAAATTTTATAACATAACCAATAGTACTGGACATAGTTTCGATCCCTATTCTTAGTGGCAGAGTATTACACACAACATTTTCACTGTTCTATTATTCATTGTGTTTATAATTTGCTTGCTGATGGAATATTTCATCAAATGACAAATTAGATTTATCTACAACATCTCAAATCAAAACCACTCTGAATATCCTGTGTTTAAAAAAATAAGAAACAACAAAAACAAAAAACAAAAACAAGGTGGGCATTGGGCAGGGGGAGAAATAGGAACATAGTCCAGGAATGGAGTTATGTAAGGAGAATTCTGGTCTGAGTGACTATGAGAACATTCCAAGAANACAAGTCAGGAGTCTTGTGACCATAGTTTATTCAAAACAAAAAATTGTTCCAGTTATGAACTGGGCTTGAAAAAAAGTGATGTGTAAAGCTCAAGGTGAACTTTAATTAATGAATGAATTTGCTCATTTAGTGTGTGTGTGTGTGTGTGTGTGTGTGTGTGTGTGTGTGTTTTACTAGGCAATACAACTTGGAACCTTGAGCTTAGGAAGCCTGTACTATATCACTGAGCTATATCCTTAGCTCATCAAAGTTAGAACACTTGGAGCCTTGACAATCACTTTGATCTTCCCAGGAAATCACCCTTGGACTCACCTTATACAACACAGAGCACCTTTGCTTCTAAAACCATTGAAGAGTTTTCTTCCAGAACTATGACTCAACTCTATGGGAGGGCNTTCTTACTATAGTATTACAGTCAAGCTGTTTCTACTAACAGTCATGATATCTTAAACATACATTTCCTGGTTAGCCTTAATCGTCAACTTGACATAGTCTAAAGACACCTGAGAGAAGCCTCAATTAAGAAATTGCCTAGGTAAGATTGATTTGTGGGCTTGTCTCTGATGTATTGTCTTATGAACTGATGTAGGAGGGCCTGACCCATTATGGGTGGTACCATTCTT
>NC_034602.1:297379-298827 GCF_900095145.1 Mus pahari | reverse complement strand
TATCCTACTTTGCCTCCTCTCCATATTTCATTCCTAACTTAGCCCAAACACCATCATTTTATTCACAGCAAGGTAATAATTAGGATGCACTCTTAGCAAAATAAGTCTAGCAATATTTTTTGATTTGTTTCTTCTTTAAGAATATTGTGTTCAAATGGCAAAAAAAAAATAACTGGGCCTCACAGCAGATGAATTTTAATGGCAAAATGCATTTATATGGGCATATTTTTACATTTAAAATAATGTCTCCACTATTTTGATTACAGATCAGCTCTTTTAAATCTATAAGAATTATTTTATGTAGGGAGTGTTTGGTGATGAATCAGATTTGAAATTACACCTACTCTACTTCGATTCTGGCACGAAATATGTCAGTGAAGACTGCAACTAGGAAAATTATCCTGTCCTACCACAGGATGATGATGATGTCAATCTACACATCCAGATAAGAAATATGTTAGCAAAAATGAATTTTAAGAACAGGTCTATTCTAGGATTGCTTTGGTGTCTTTGGAAATTCATCTATTGTCATTAATGACAAGACTAATAATACCTATTGAAAACTGCTACAGAGTTTGTTTATGTCCGATTTTGGCTCCTATTTTACAGATGAAGGCAGTTGAAATAAAATTCCCAAGGTAATACAATTGCCGAATAATGGAGTTTGAATTAAAATATGATCTCAAAGACTCAGGGTCATTCCCTACACCAGGACCGGTTACATAACTGAAGGATCCAGTGCAATGCAAAAGCTCAAGACCTCTTATTCAAAAAATTATTAATGATTTCAAGGCTGGAGTATATGGATTATTTGTAGAATTCTTACCTAGTTTGCATAATGTGGGTTGGATCCCCAACACCACAAATACCAATTAATAACATCAAGAAAGCAACACCAAAACACTAAAGCAGAGGACATGGGGGCCTTTCTCAGTGCCTTGGGTCTCTCAGGGACCAGTCTGCACTGGTGAGAGTGCGGACTGCAGAAGCAACACAGATTCTGGAACAGGCAGAAGCAACACAGATTCTGGAACAGGCAGAAGCAACACAGATTATGGAACAGGCAGAAGCAACACAGCTTCTGGGACAAAACCCATTTCAGACTCCAGACAGTCAGGGACCTTCCCCACCAGAGGAGAGTTGGCTGCCTTGGAGGGCTCTGTCCACAAGAGCAGGTGAGAGAGTCATCTTGTGACTAGTCTGTGGAGGTGAGCATGCAAACTGCAGAGGCAACACATATTCTGGGACAGGCCCAGTCTCGGGCCTACATCTTCAGCCAGGAGGCAGGTCTGAATGCTAGACCTCTGTGCACATTTCCTGCAAAAGGAGACCTTACCCGCTGAGAGTACTCTGACCACTGAGACTCAGGAGAGAGCTGGACTCCCAGGATTGCTGACAGAGGCTAACAGAATCACAAGAGGAACGAGCTCCAACCAGAGACAACTATA
>NC_034602.1:294573-297368 GCF_900095145.1 Mus pahari | reverse complement strand
ATCCCCAGAGCTCGTGTCTCTAGCTGCATATATAGCAGAAGATGGTCTAGTCAGCCATTATTGGAAAGAGAGGCCCCTTGGACTTGCAAACTATATATTCCCCAGTACAGGGGAATGCCAGTGCCAAGAAGTGGGAGTGGGTGGGTAGGGGAGCAGGGTGGGGGGAAGTTATATGGAACTTTTGGGATATCATTTATAATGCAAATAAAGAAAATTTCTAATTAAAAAAAAAAGAATCCAAATTCCATTTTAAAAAGTCTTGTAAAATATTTTCTACCAGCGATGCAAAGTTCTGTGAGTTCAAGGCCAGGTTTGTCTATGTAGTGAGTTCCAGGACAGGCAGAAATATGTAGTGAGACAGTGTCTCAAAAAAGGATGAAAGAAAAAAGATTCTCTTCCCTGTTTAAGACAGCATTTGACTCTCAAAAAGGAAATTTCCTCCCATATATATCTTCACCAATCTGAATTCTTGCTTTTTATTACTTTACTTTTGTTTGTTTTTGAACACAGCCTCATGCATGCTAGGTAAGCATGCTACCAATTGTGTTCTGGCCCTCTTCAGCTTACTTTTTTTTAAACCTATGTCCCGTATGTATATATGTAGCCTTCATAGGAACAAGGACCTCTCCTCCCATTGGTACCTGACAAGGCCATCCTCTGCTACATACGCAGCTGGAGCCATGTGTACTTCTTGGATGGTGGCTTAGTCTCTGGAAGGTCTGTAGGGTCTGGTTGGTATTGTTGTTCTTCCTATGGGGTTAAAAACCTCTTCAGCTCCTTCAGTCCTTTCTTTAACTCCTCCATTGGGGACTACGGTGCACAGTCCAGTGGGTGACTTCGACCATCAACCTCTCTGTATTTGTAAGGCTATGACAGGGCCTCTCAGGAAACAGCCATACCAGGCTCCTTGCAGCATGCATTTTTTGGCATAAACAATAGTGTTGAAGTTAGGTGACTATATATGGGATGAATCCTGAGGTGTGACAGTCTCTGGATAGCCTTTGCTTCAGTCTCTGCTCTACATTTTGTTTCCATATTTGCTCCCATGAGTATTTTGTTCTCCTTTCTAAGGACTGAAGCACCCACACTTTGGTTTTCCTTCCTCATGAGCTTCATGTAGTCTGTGAATTGTATCAGGGGAATTCTGAGATTTGGGGCTAATAATCACTTATCAGTGAGTGTGTACCATGTGTGTTCTTTTGTGATTGGGTTACCTCATTCAGGAAGATATTTTCTAGTTCCATCCATTTGCTTAAGAATTTCATGAATTCATTGTTTTTAATAATTGAGCAGTAAATATTGTGTAAATATATCCTTGTGTAAATATATCACATGTTCTGTATCCATTCCTCTGTTGAAGGACATCTGAGTTCTTTCCAACTTCTAGCTATTATAAATAAGGCTGCTATGAACATAGTGGAGTATATGTCCTTGTTATATGTTGAAGAATCTTTTTGATATATGCCCAGGATTGGTATAGTGGGTCCTCAGGTAATACTATGTCCAATTTTCTGAGGAACTGCCAGACTAATATCCAGAGTTGTTGTACCAGCTTGCAATCCCACCAACAATGGAGAGGTGTTCCTTTTTCTCTACATCCTTGTGAACATCAGCAGTATCCCTCAGCTGAGAATTCTTTCTTTAGCTCTGTACCCCATTTTTTAATAGGGTTATTTGTTTCTCTGGAGTCTAACTTCTTGAGTTCTTTGTATATATTAGATATTAGCTCTCTATTGGATATAGGATTGGTAAAGATCTTTTCCCAATCTGTTGGTTGCCTTTTCGTCTTATTGACAGTGTCCTTTGCCTTACAGAAGCTTTGCAATTTTATGAGGTCCCATTTGTCGATTCTTGATCTTACAACACAAGCCATTACTGTTCTGTTCAGGAATTTTTCCCCTGTGCCTTTATGTTTGTATGTTCGAGACTCTGCCCCACTTTCTCCCAGAAGCTCGGAATACCCAAGATAAAATTCACAAACCACATGAAACTCAAGAAGAAAGACTAAAGTGTGGATACTTCGATACTTCTTAGAAGGATCAACAAAATATCCATGGAAGGAGTTACAGAGACAAAATGTGGAGCAGAGACGGAGGAATGATCATCCATAGACTAACCCCACATGGGGATTCATCCCATATACAATCACCAAACCCAAACACTATTGCAGATGCTAACAAGTGCTGGCTGACAGGAGTCTGACATAGCTGTCTCCTCAGAGGCTCTGCCAGTGCCTGACAAATTCAGAAGTGAATGCTCACAGCCATCCATTGGACTGAGCACAGGGTCCCCAATGAAGGAACTAGAGAAAGGACACAAGGAGTTGAAGCAGTTTGCAGCCCCATAAAAGGAACAACAATATGAACTAGCCAGTACCCCCAGAGCTCCTAGGGACTAAACCATCAACCAAAGAGTGCACATGGTGGGACTCAGGGCTCCAGCTACATATGTAGAAGAGGTTGGCCTAGTTGGTCATTCATGGGAGCAGAGACCCTTGGTCCTGTGAAGGGTCTATCCCCAGTGTAGGGGAATGCTACGGTCAGGAATAGGGAGTGGGTGGGTTAGTGAGCAGGGGGAGGGAGAGGGGATGGGTGAGGGAGTTTTTGGAGGGGAAACCAGGAAAGGGGATAACATTTGAAATGTAACTAGAGAAAATATCTTTTAAAAAAATGAATTAAAAAAAAAAGAAGCTGGGCAGTGGTGGTGCACACCTTTAATCCCAGCACTTGGGAGGCAGAGGCAGGTGGATTTCTGAGTTTGAGGCCAGCCTGGTCTACAGAGTGAGTTCCAGGACA
>NC_034602.1:290664-294533 GCF_900095145.1 Mus pahari | reverse complement strand
AAACCAAAAAAGAAAGAAAGAAAGAAAGAAAGAAAGAAAGAAAGAAAGAAAGAAAGAAAGAAAGGAAGGAAGGAAGGAAGGAAGGAAGGAAGGAAAGAAAGAAAAGAAATGTTCGAATCAGGAAAATGCAAATTACAACAACCCTGAAACTTCACCTCACACCAGTCAGAATGGCTAACTCCAGCTTACTTCTATAATGATACAAAGCTTACTATAACTCCTGTTAAGAAACAGTATTGCTCAGGCCAACACGAATTTGTGTGTTCTTAGGACATGCTCATTTGTGTTTGACTCTCAAAACAAAGTATTTTCTTATGAGTTTTTATTTTGTGTTGATACCAATTTGATTCCTGTTACCAGGCCCTTAGCCTCATGTTTCAAACTAATTCAGTAAATAGTTTGTTCAAGCCATAATTCTACTTATGTGTCTTATGTAGCTCCAGCCTAGAAACAAACACATACATTTCAGCTAGTCCTAGGAATTACCAAGTGAAACACTTTACTATTGTACTCTGTATCTTAATATTTTCACAATTTTAAATAAAGTCAGAATATCAAACCTTCCCTGCTCTTAGCCTGCTTCCTTTTAAAAACAAACAACAAGCCTGGCGTGATGATCCACAACTGCAATACAATCACCGAGGAAGTCGAGGCAAAGGGGTTGCTTTATGTTGGAGGCTAGCTTAAGCTGCAGAAAGAAAGAAACCCTGTCTTAGAAAGTCATCAGCAATGACGTTCAGCTATTTTCCCAGTGCAGTTGAAGCATCTGCTGTACGCCGCTCCTTCCTTGGACTACTTGATCTGTTTTACCCTGAAGATGAGATCTTTGGAGTTGTACGCCTTTGATTAGGGAATCTGTGGCTTTTCTTTTGGAAATCTTCCCAAGCTTTCACTTGACCCTGCAGGGAGTGGAAAGGCTGAACTTGAGCAATGCCATATCCTAAGGTAAACCATCTTTTTACCATCCAACACATATTCTGAGAACAAAGGCAGGCTGTGAAGTATGGTGAGTAATTGTAAGTTTACATTCTGGAGACAAGAACAGGTTCTGTGAGAACATCTGTAGTAGTGATGTTCTGCAGTGCAAACAGATCTGTGTCTTGATAAGCTTCTTGCCTAACCTGATGCCTATCCCAGGTTTTTCTTCCCATTTCCTCTCTCCATAACCTATTTTTCCATCTGAACGCATCCCCCCACCCTTGCTGTGGTTTATTGTTTTTCATAAGCATCTTGGTAGTTCCTATTTTTAGTTCACTCCCACTATGGGTTAAGAGGGAATCATAGGCAGCAATGAACTGAGACTCTTCACACATTCAGTTTTAAATGTAGACAATTGCATTTATGAAATTATAGCACTATACCTCATATGGCTAAGACTGAATAAAGTTATACAGGACCTGCACATTTTTTTATGAACTGGATACCTATATACATGCAAAATATCCAGGATGGTATTTCTGAATCCTATCAGACCCAGTTTTTAAGTAAAGTTTTAAAATAACTTTCCTGGAATCAAATGATTATATAATATGATCTATTTGTACACAGGAAAAAAATAACATAATAGCCTCAGCGTAATATAAAGGAGAAAAAAAGCTAGAATTGAGGTTTATGTTTAAATAATTGAAGAGTTTCTTCTATATAAGTGCACTGCAGGGCATTTGGAAGTCAGGCAGAGAAGCTTTGTCCTGTGTACTGTTCCACTTATCTGTCTGTTAGTGTCCTGACCTGCTGGACAGTCAAACAGGGTCTGGGGAACCACCTGTGGAAAGAATGGGGGATAAGAAACACAAAGAATGTACAGCAAGTCAAGTCTGATCAAGCTGACAAATTTTATTTTTGCCAGGCAGGTTTTATACCCAATAGAAGTAGGATATGGGGAGGGGGTGATGCAGATTCGCTTTGTTTCTGGGGGAATGCACCTGTTCCCCAAAACAGGATATTGACTAGGAAAAAGGTTCAGCAGGAGGAACAGAATAGAGAGAGTTGCTAGGTACCTGTCCACAAGATCTATAGCTATTTGTTCTTAACCTGGGGTAGTACTTTGCCACAGAGTTCTCAACTTTTCCCACAGAGATCTCAATTAAGCTAGTACCTTTCCACTAAGGCCAAGTCTCTGTAAGTAAGCATTTATGGCTAACAAGGCAATTTACATTCAAACAGGGTCGCTCCCAGCATGTCTTTCCTGGTCTTCAGCCACCAAATGCCAGTTCAAATTCACTCAATCACTGTGATAACAAAAACTACACCCACACTACACAACATTATCAAAAGGCTCACAAGCCCTGTTGATGACCACAGGTCTGAATAAAAGTGCCTCCTAAACACTGGGTTCCTTTAGATTCTTTGTTGGGCCATTTTAACCAGTGTTAGGACAAGATACACTTGCAGTCTTCTTGACTTAGTTTAGGACTTGGCAAGCCTGCTCTCAGCAGGCATGTATTTTCTATTTGTACACGTCTATTTTTAGGTCACTAGTTTTAAAATAGCACACATAATCATACACACACTCTGCTTTCACTACCACATAGAAGGTCACTTTGGTCAGGGAGTGGTAATAACATGCATGGATTAATGATGGGGTAAGGAAGAAAAACATTAATTTTCTGCTATATTTTTTAGAAAGGTAGAGATGGTGAGTATGCTGCTATTGGTTAGGCTCCATAGAAAGATTAGCTACAGATCTTATACACTGTTTCTTGGTTCTCTCTGGCCTCCAGCATAAGATTAGCTAGAATAAGGTCTCTAATAAATATGTTTCCCTAGACCAAAGACAGGTGATATCATCTGCCTTTCTTTCTACTTGCTGAATACAAAACTTATGTAAGATAATGAACCTTGGGCTTGTGAGATGGTTCAGCAGGTAAGAGCACCCGACTGCTCTTCTGAAGGTCCTGAGTTCAAATCCCAGCAACCACATGGCGGCTCACAACCATCCTTAACGAGATCTGGCGCCCTCTTCTGGAGTGTCTGAAGACAGCTACAGTGTACTTACATATAATAAATAAATAAATCTTAAAAAAAAAAAAAGATAATGAACCTTAAAGGAGTAAGAATCACCCCATTGCCATTCCTCTTTTGTTTTCTTGAGTTCGGTATTTATTTCTTTTTTTTTTTAATTAGATATTTTCTTCACTTACATTTTAAATGCTATACCAAAAGTCCCCTATACTCTCCCCTCATCTTGCCCCCTAACCCATACACTCCTGCTTCTTGTCACTGGCATTCTCCTGTACTTGGGCATATAATTTTCACAAGACCAAGGGTCTGTCCTCCTAATGATGGCCAACTAGGCTATCTTCTGCTACATATGCAGCTAGAGACACAAGCTCTGGGAGTACTAGTTAGTTCATATTGTTGTTCCTCCTATAGGGATGCAGACCCTATTCAGCTCCTTGGGTACTTTCTCTAGCTCCTCCATTGGGTGCCCTGTGATCCATCAAATAGATGACTGTAAGCATGTATATCTGTATTTGCCAGGGACTGGCATAGCCTCACAAAAGACAGATATATCAGGGTTTTGTCAGCAAAATCTTGCCGGCATATGCAATAGTGCATGGGTTTGTTGGCTGATTATGGGATGGATTCCCAGGTGGGCCAGTCTATGGATGGTCCTTACTTCCATCTCAGATCCAAACTTTGTATCTTGCTACATTCTTTCCAGTAGTGACAAGCGCCAACAGGCCCCAAAAACCTGGGTGCTGTCCTGAGGCAAAAAGTTCAAGGAAACTCAGTCTCCTGGAATGGTGGCATCCTCCATGTGCTTCGCCGGAACTGCTACATTCTTTCCAGTAGTGACAAGCGCCAACAGGCCCCAAAAACCTGGGCGCTGTCCTGAAGCAAAAAGTTCAAGGAAACTCAGTCTCCTG
>NC_034602.1:274791-286565 GCF_900095145.1 Mus pahari | reverse complement strand
GGGCATAATTTCCTTCCTTGTGTTGGAGTTTTCCCTTTATTATCCTTTGAAGGACTGAATTTGTGGAAAGATATTGTTTCAATTTGGTCTGTATAACATCTGTCCAGGATCTTCTGGCTTTCACAGTCTGGTGAGAAGTGTGGTGTACTTTTTTTTTTTTTTCGATTTTTTGAGATAGGGTTTCTCTGTGTCCCTGGCTGTCCTGGAACTCATTTTGTAGACCAAGCTGGCCTCAAACTCAGAAATTCGCCTGCCTCCTGAATGCTGGGATTAAAGGTGTGTGCCACCACGCCTGGCCTGGTGTAATTCTAATAGGTCTGCCTTTATATGTTACTTGACCTTTTTTCCTTACTGCTTTTAATATTCTGTCTTTATTCAATGCATTTGTTGTTCTGATTAGTTTGTGCCGGGAGGAATTTCTTTTCTGGTCCCTTCTATTTGGAGTAATGTAGGCTTCTTGTATGTTCATGGTCATCTCTTTCTTTAGGCTGGGGAAGTTTACTTCTATAATTTTGTTGAAGATATTTGCTGGCCCTTTAAGTTGAAAATCTTCATTCTCATCTACTCCTATTATATGTAGGTTTGGTCTTCTCATTGTGTCCTTGATTTCCTGGGTGTTTTGATTTAGGATCTTTTTGCATTTTACATTTTCTTTGATTGTTTTGCCCATGTTCACTATGGAATCTTCTGCACTTGAGATTCTCTCTTCTACCTCTTGTATTCTGTTGCTGGCTTCTATGGTTCCTGATTTCTTTCCTAGGGTTTCTATCTCCAAAGTTTTCTCCCTTTGGGTTGTCTTTACTGTTTCTAGTTCCATTTTTAGATCTTGTATGGTTTTCTTCAATTCCATCACCTGTTTGTTTGTGTTTTCCTGTAATTCTTTAAGAGATTTTTGTGCTTCCTCATTAAGGACTTCTACCTTTTTTACAGTGTTCTCCTGTATTTCTTTAAGTGAGCTTTCAATGTCCTTAAAATCCTCTATCAGTATCATGAGATATGCTTTTAAATCTGAGTCTTGCTTTTCGGGTGTGTTGGGGTATCCAATACTGGCTATGGTGGGAATACTGAGTTCTGATGCTGCGGAATGGTTTTGGTTTCTGTTAGTAAGATTCTTATGTTTGCCTTTGCCATCTGGTAATCTCTGGTGTTAGATGTTCTAGCTGTCTCTGGCTGAAGCTTGTTCCTTCTCTGAATCTGTAGCCTCTGTCAGCACTCCTGGGAGATTAGCTCTCTTCTGAGTCTGGGGGTTCAGAGCACTTCCTGGAGGCAAACTTTCCCCTGCACAGAGGACTGAGGATCAGCTCCAACCCCTAGCTGAGGATGGAAGGCTGGAAGGAACCCTGTCCAAGAAGCTCTGTTACTTCTGTGGCCCTCTCACTATCCTGCATGGACCAGCCTCTGAGAGAAACCCCTGATAAAAAAAAATCTAATACTTAGTTTCATTTTGATTTTTTGAAATACGTTGTCTTCCTAGATCAGGCTGAACTAGAATTCATTATGTAGCACAGTCTGGCTCACAAAATCATGTTAACTTTCTTATATTGGGCACACATGCACACACACACACACACACACACCAACATACACACACCAAACTAAGATTACAGGGTTAATCCATCCTGTCCAGCATGTGAATACGTTCTCTCTGACATCTGCTACCACAGTGTCTACCTTACCTTGGGTGTAAATAAGATAGATTAATATACCCACAATTAAATCTTTAGAACCGTGAGCCAAAATATGTAAATAAATCTTTATTTCATTAAGGTGTTTGCTTGGCTATTTTGTCATGGATATGAAGGGACCAACACAAAAAAAATTGGTACAGGAGATGGGCTTGGAATTGGGAGGAAAATCCCTGAAAAGTTAGTGTGTGAACCATTTAAGATGGAAACCTAGGCTGCAGTGGAAAACTGAGCAACATAAAGATTTCAGAGATGTGGAATGTCTTCAGAGAAGATTCACAAATATCAAGCTAATCCAGTTCAGGAGGAAGGCTATGAGATGGGGCTTATATACTACCATGTGCTAGAGATACCAGACATAAAACTCAAGCTTTCCAGTTGGCCTTGCTGAGCCTTGGTCTTGTTTTGATATCATTAAATCTTTCCCTTTTCCCCCTATTGCTTCTTTTAGGAATATGTTTACTCTGTTATTGATTAGCTATATTTAACTTATTTTTCAATTTTATAGTCTCACAGCTAAGAGTTTGCCTTGAATCTCAAAAGAGAGTTTGAATTTTGACTTTGGAGATATTTTGGAATTGTTGAGATTTTGGGGACTCTTGGAATAGACTATGTTTTTCCTTGTGAGAATACCATGGTCTTAGAAGGGTCAGGAGTGGAGAATTATAGTTTAAATTTAAAGTGCCCCTTGAGGGCTTATGTCTTAAAACCCCCTTTGTCAATGGATCAATTTTTGCCAAGTAAATGGACCCTGAGAATTATAACCTCACTAGTAGGTTATCCTCTGATAGATTCACCTGTAGATACCACTACTGAGAGATGGTGGCAACTAGGGGATCAGGCCTAGTTGGTGAAAGGAATCTGTTAGTACATGCCTTTGAAGGAATCATTATAACAGGCCCCCATACCTTAACACAACTGATTTGTAATGGAAGTACCATTCAGATCATAAAACTCATCAGTAGACAGCACAACCTATCAAAATGGAAACAAAGATCATTATAGTCCACAGTTTTGGAAAAGTCTTTAAGTATACTAATCTTGTTTTCTGGCTTGTATAGTGCCATTTCTGGCTTATATAGTTCCATTTCTTCTGTTCTTGTTAACTGAAGTATGTGAACCCAGGATATATTTTTGTTTGTTTGTTCGGTTGGTTGGTTGTTGTTGCCCCTTACCACCTTTAAAAGCTCACCTTGAGAAAGGCTTGGGGCTGTACTGGTATACACTCAATAAAGTTGACAATCAGCTAATAAAGTGTTTCTATTGTTTAAACCTGTGTCTGAGAATTTGTCTCTGGTAGATACCCTACAATATCTTGTCCTGACCTCTTCTACTGTTTCCCATCTGCTGTGGGGTGAGTCAACTTTTCCCATGTTCTCTGCCTCTCCATGCATGGGCTGAGAAACAATGGATCCAAGTGACCATGAACTGAAAATAAAACTAACCATTCCTTCTTTTAAATAGTTTCTGTCTTATGTTTTGTTATTCTGACAAAGAATGACTAACAGTCTAGAACAAATAATCACTCACATAAAAGGAAATACATTTATACATACATACAAATTACATATGAATAACAAGTTCTCACTATGTAGCTTGGACTGGTCTTAAACTTGCTAGATATCCAGGCTGCCTTGAATTCATAATCCTGCCACTGTCTCTCTAGGATTACAGGTATGTGCTACCATGCCCAGCTGTCCCTATATACTTTTTAATGTAGAAAAAAAAAGGCTTTAGTATAGATTTTTAGTGAAGCTAGGTATATTAGTCAGGGTTCTTTAAAGTCAAAAACTCTCTCTCTCTCTCTCTCTCTCTCTCTCTCTCTCTCTCTCTTTCTTCTTCTTCTTCTTCTTCTTCTTCTTCTTCTTCTTCTTCTNTCTCTCTCTCTCTCTCTCTCTTTCTTCTTCTTCTTCTTCTTCTTCTTCTTCTTCTTCTTCTTCTTCTTCTTCTTCTTCTTCTTCTTCTTCTTCCCTCTCTCTCTTAAAGGGAATTTATTAGAATTACAGTCTATAGTCCAGCTGATCCAACAATGGCTAACTGGGAATGGAAAGTCCAAAGACATAAAAGTCATTACACAGACCACAAGGGTGGATGTCTCAGTTGGTCTTTTGTATACTCTGAAATTCTGAAGAAGTAGGCTCCAATGCTAGTGAAGGGATGGACTTGCCAGTAAGGTGAGGGAGGGCAAGCAGCTAAAGAGGAAAGCCTTCTTTCTTTCATGTGATTATATAGGCTTCCAACAGAAGGTGTGACCCAGACTAAAGGTCATTTCAATTCAAGATCCAGATCAAAAGCTTGCATCTTCCTGCCTCAAATCTGGATCAAATTTGTGTTGTCTTCCTGACTCAAGATCCAGAACAGAGGTGTGCCTTCCTACTTCAAAGTTCCTGACTAAATGTGGATTTACCCACTTCAAACCAAGCAGAAAATAGTTCACAGGTATCCTTTCTATTTCTGGATTATAATTCATTCCAGAAATACTCAACTAAAAGTAGCCTTCACACTGGGCATAGTGGCATATACTGGTAATCTTAGCATTTGGAAGGTGGAGGCAGAAGGATCAGAAGTTTTATTAAATACTGAATTCAAGGTCAGCCTGGGCTACATAATACTCTACTCAAAAAAGTTTTATGACTATTAGGGTTGAAAATTTCCCCCAGAGAAGTAATTATTATGAGTTCACATTTCTAGTAATGTGACCACTTTTTTCAGGCATTATAGTTCATATTTTAATCTAATCATTTGAAATGGTAAGAATTTGAGGGCAGCTTGGGCTACACTGAAAGACCATGTCTCAAAGAACAAAAGAAACAGAAAGCCCATGATTTAATTAACTGTATTTCATTTATCCATGATGCAAGGGATACTACAGGCTGTATCTCCAGCCTTCTGCTTACTTTTGAGGGGCATAGTCTTTTGACATTGCTCAAGCCAGTTTCTCAAGTAGCTCAAGGAATTATATGATTGCATAGGCAGGCCTAACTAAAACACATTTTTCTTTATCTTCCCCACTGGAGACCACACTGAGGGTCTCATGCATTCTAAGTAACTTCTTTATCACTGAGCATTATCATCCAGGTCAAACGCATGCTATCCATTAATTAACAAACGAAGTTAATGAAGTATATGACAAAATGAGACCTCAGCTTTAAAAAAGGTTTTAGGTAGTATTTTTTAGGTAAGATTGGTCTCAAACCCATGTATTCAAGAGTATGAAACTGGGGTGGGGGTCTAAAGAGATGGTTTAGAGGTTTAGAGCACTGACTGCTCTTCCAGAGGTCCTGAATTCAATTCCCAACAAGCACACGGTGGCTCACATCCATCTATAATGGGATCTGATGCCCTCTTCTGGTGTGTCTGAAGACAGCTAGACTATATTCATATACATAAAATAAATAAATAAATGTAAAACGAAAAAAAAAAGAAATATCCTTTCAAAAAGAAAATAAAGAGTATGAAACTTCTACATCAGCCTCAAAATACTATGTGGCATTACAAATGTGTACCACAATGCCCAAGTTAGGGGTATGGAGGTGAGGGACCAGGATTTGAATCTAAGCCCTTGGAGCGTGTTAGATAAAGCTCTCTACTACTGAGCAACACTACCAGAGCTCAGAAAGCTCTTTAAACAAATGAAATTTAATGTAACCCATTACATTAGACCACAGTCAGTGGTTATCCCAGAAGATTGGAAGTATGAATGACATTTAATAACCTGAAATTTCTTTTGGGAATATTGGGTAGCTTAGAGCACAGCAAGTTCTTTTCACCAAGTGGATCATGTGAAATGAGATAAACATTTTCTCAGAGTGTAAAAATTTTCAAAAGTTTCTCTCCTACACAATGAAATAGCTACAATTTAATATTACCGACACCTTTCCTATATAGTAAGGGAATTAAAGCTAGCAGCAGGAAAAATACGCTGTTTTTATTGGGACATCTTAGGATCCTCACTTCCCGGAAGGTGGGAGGACAGCTTTATTTTTACCTCTGAGTCTCCTGATTTAAGCATTTCTCTGAGTCCCTCTGTCTGGTATGTCCTTCTTGTTGGCCTACTAAGCCCCTCCTAATTCCCCAAGGTTACTGAAACACTAGCTGCTCTGAGTGCACTTCTTTCAACCTGAGGAAACCATCCTCTCTGCTACCAAAGAACACTGTACTTTTTGCAGGTATGTTTTATTAATCTTTTCACTATATGGAACTTCTTGGGGCACGGATTTTTAAAAATCACAAAAGCTAGAGATTTATTAAATCAACAAACCACTCTTCTTACTAAATTACAGTTGATGAGTTGTTGGGGAAGGCCATGGCAATGGGTCAGGCAGTGGGACTGTAGCATCTGAGAAGACTCTGCTAAGATGAATTTGGGATACCTCAGCTCCTGCCTGTATGTAAGTCTTTTATTTACTTAAATATGTTAGTAAGTGATGAATAGTGTTCCAGGTATTATACAAATATTCAATCATTTAACACTCAGAGAATTTCTGTGGGGATTACTATCACATTTATGTATCTATTATGTATTTATGCTTGAGACAGGGTCTTAATAAATAGCCCACGTTGGTCTCAGACTCAAAATCCTCCCATGTCAGTCTTCTGATTCTTGCAATTTTGAGCACACCTCACCACATCAAAACTTACTCCTTAAATTATTTAACTTAAATTTGGTTTTAATTTGTTTTTCTTTCTTTAGGACAGAGTCTCACATAACTGTGTGTGGCCTCAAATGTAGTGTGTAGCTTAGGATTGCATTGAACCTTTAATCCTTCTGCATTTCTCTTTGAGTGCTAAGGATACAGGCATGTAACCCTGTTAATTTATGTGTTGTTGGAAATCAAACTCAGGGCTTTATCCATGTTGGACAGTAACTCTAACAACAGAACTACCATTCCAGCTTCCTAGGCCCCAGTTTTATAGATAAGGAATCTACAGAACAGAGTAGTCTTAAGTTTTGTTTTTGTTTTTCATTTTGGTTTTTGGCTTTGGTTTTACAAGACAGGATTTCTCTGTGTATCACTGGCTGTCCTGGAACTCACTCTGTAGACCAGGCTAGCCTCAAACTCAGGGATCCGCCGGCCTCTGCCTCCCAAGTGCTGGGATTAAAGGTATGCACCACCACTGCCTGGCAGCAGTCCTAAGTTTTAATGTCGACTCAAGCTGATGTTTCACATATAATAGGTATTTATTCCTTAATAAATACATTTTTATTGTCTTGAGGCAGGGTCACAAGTAGCCCAGGATGGTATTGAAACTTGATCGTCTTGAATGCTTATCCTGAGGCTGAGGTTTACAGGTATGCACCATCACACTGACTTGGCTTCATTCAGTAAATATTTATTAGAAGCTTTATGTGTGTACATATTCTTCTATGTTCCTCAATTGAGCAGTGGAGTAAACTGAAAAACACATTTGTTGTGGTTGTTAAATATTGCCCCAAAGATGAAAGAAATAGAGAAGTGTGTGAGAAAACCAGAATAGGGGAGAAAGAAGGAAAAAGAAGTGGTGTTAAAGAAAGACTTTTGGGGCCAAAGAGATATCTCGGCGAGAACTACAAGGGACAGTATCCCTCTTAAGGCCTTGGGACCTGGTCTAATGAACTGCTGTTCTAACACAGGGCCATCATCTAATAAAGTGAGTATTTCAAATTATTAGAGGAGACAAGGGAGATAAGGGCCTTGGTTTTGTGATATAAGTTAATTTAAGTGTGTCTGTGCTATGGTTTAGGTATGAAATGTCTCTTTAAAAGTCTCCAACTTGTGGGCAAATTATTGAGAGGTGATTGGATCATAATGACTGATGAAATTAACTAATTAATCCACTGATTGGGAGGTGGGACTCCATTGAAAGGAGGAGGTGCTTGAGAGTTATGTCTTGTACTGGCCATAGAGTGAGCAGCTTGTTTGTTCCTGCCATGAAAAGTCTGCAAGGGCCCAAAGAAATGGAACCAATCCACTCTGGAATGAAACCCCAACCTTGACATCTTGGACCAGCTTTTGATTCCAGTATTTGGGACTAGGTGAGAGGGGAATCAGAAGATCAAAATCATCCATATACACCATCTTATATAACAAGTTTGGAGCCAACCTGGGCTATGCAAGACTCAGTATATGTATTTTCCCATTTGGAGTGAATTTTTCCTCCTTGTCCACTGATTCAAATCTACATTATAACTGCCTTCATCATCATTATTATTTGGATCTCACGGCACTAGGAATTGAACCCAGGGTCTTGCATGTACTGTGTCCCTAGCCCTAATACTTCATTAGTTTTTGGATTGTTGTTAGCTTTTTAGACAGAGTTTCACTATCCAATACAGGCTAGACTCAAACTTATGATCCTCTTTGCTTCAGTTTCCCATGAACTAGGATACCCTTAATTCTTAGTGGCCTGAAGAGGAACTGATCACCCATGTCTTAGGGTTTCTATTCCTGCACAAACATCATGACCAAGAAGCAAGTTGGGGAGGAAAGGGTTTATTCTGCTTACATACACTTCCATGTTGTTGTTCATCACTAAAGGAAGTCAGGACTGGAACTCAAGCAGGCCAGGAAGCAGGAGCTGATACAAAGCCATGGAGGGATGTTCCTTACTGGCTTGCTTCCCTTGGCTTGCTCAGCTTGCTTTCTTATAGAACCAAAGACTACTAGCCCAGAGATGGTACCACCCACAAAAGGCCCTCCCCGCTTTATCACTAACTGAGAAAATGCCCCACAGCTGTATCTCATGGAGGCATTTCCTCAACTGAAGCTCCTTTCTCTGTGTTTACTCCACCCTGTGTTAAGTTGACACACACAACCAGCCAGTACAACCCAGGAGCAGGCTTGCTGTTATGCTACTAAGTATTGTTTTTTGATGAGAATAACTTAAAAGGGACAAATGTTCTATCATAAATAATAGTTCAGGGATCTTGCTGTTTAAGTTTTCACCAAGAGTATTTAGAATTCTTGTATTCAAATGTTAGCTCATTGTGGCAATGAAGCAGATTGAACTCTGATAAATGCTGACTTAAAGTTTTCACAAACAAATAGTTTTTCACTTCTTTAATTTTACTTTTGCCTGGTGAATGATATTAAGCAAATCATAACTGGAGTGGTATGATGTCTATTCTTGGTTGTCAGCTTAACTTCATCTGGAATTAACAAAAACTCCAAAACAGAGGTACACACCTGTGAGAGAGTTTTACTTAATTTGAAGTGGGAAGATCTATTTCTTTCTTTTTTTTTTTTTTAAATTTATTTATTTATTTATTTATTTATTATATATAAGTACACTGTAGCAGTCTTCAGACACTCCAGAAGAGGATGTCAGATCTTGTTAAGTACGGTTATGAGCCACCACGTGGTTGCTGGGATTTGAACTCCGGACCTTTGGAAGAGTGGTCGGGTGCTCTTACCCACTGAGCCATCTCACCAGCCCCCGGAAGATCTATTTCTAATACAGATTTATAAGATAGGAATACACACTTTTAATCCAGATCTTTACTTCTTGTTGAAGATGGATTCAGTTCCCAGTACTCATATGGTGGCTCACAATCACTCTAACTCCAGTTTTAGAGAATCTGACACCTTCATCTGCACTTCATTGCACCAGACACACACACCGTACACATAAAGGCATGCAGGCAAAACACCCATATACATTAAATAAACATAAAAAATATTTTTAAAAGGAGCACCTTTAAAAGGCTGAAGCAGGAAAATTATAATGAATTTAAGTGAGCTCAGTCTTGGTGACATAATGAATACACATACACACACATACACACAAATACACAAGCACACAATAAACAACAAAATAACCAGGGCTGGAACTATAGCCTAGTGGGCCAGAATCCTTGCATGTTTTATGCATTGAGAAAACTCAGGGTTGGATCCCCGGCATTGCATAAGGGCACTGCTTGTAATCCCAGCACTTGGGAGATAAAGTGTTGCTGGTGTTTCCAGATTCTTGGCCTGTTATTTAAAGCTCACAGAAATTTGCAAAAGTAGAAAAGCGATTTTATTTAAAATATACTAAGAGAAAATACCAGAAAGAACTACAAGAAAACAGTAGGCTGCAAAATTATAGTAACTGAAGAATCCTGATTGTTTAGGACTTCCTTTTATAGGGTTTCAAGAAAAGGAGAAATTTGGTTACTAAGGTGCTTAATGAAGATGGTTGTTTGCTTTGATTGAGAGTTTCAGTTATATAACAGCTTTCTTCAACTGCTTATATCTCTTTTTAAAATGCATGATTATACTCATATGTGTAGGCCACCTTAGCTAAGATGATAAATAGATAGATGGTTCTTTCTAAGAGCTTGCATGTAATATTTTTTGCTTTTTTAGTCATGTACCAGTTCAGACTGGATCAGCACTCCTTTTTCTATACCTAGACATAACTGAGAATGTGTTTGAATTTAAGCTGTACAAGTTTGATGGTTGTTAAGGGAGCATAAACATATCCAATTGTTCAGAGAGGGATTTACATTCAGTTCAATGTGTAGATGGTGACTTAAGTTGAAGGATGCATTGTTGGGAGAGATATTTATGTGCATGTTACATGCAGATAAACAAACTTGGCTACCAAATGCATCATCAGAACAGAAGTGTATGCATAACCCAAATCAAGTAGAGTCCCAGGTTACTAAAGTATTCCCTATGTTTGCCTACACAGAATGATAAGGAGATGAAAGCCATCTTCAGTTGCAGAAAGTTTCAAGCCATTTGATATACTTGAGACTCTGTCTCAAATGATATAAATACCAGGACCAGCGGCTGGGGTTTGTTCCGTTCCGGTTGGCACCAGCCCCACAACACCCTCCCTGGGTGCAAACTCGGCAGACAGTGCCAAGGTCCCCAGAGGTCTCTCCATGCCACAGGCGCCCTAGCACACCTAGGATCTTAGGATTACTGAGGAGAGTCGACCTCCAGAGAGGGCTCTGACCCTGGGACTCAGATGAGAGCATGATCTTGCATCCCAGGTATCTCAGAGACCAGTTCCCACAGGAGAGCACATGGGTCACAGAAGCAACAGAGCATTTGGGACAGGGTCCCTCTAGGTCTTCATCTTCAGCCAAGAGGTGGATCTGGGCTCGAGACTTCTGTGGACCTTTCCCGCAAGAGGAGAGCTTGCCTGCAGTGAGTGCTCTAACCACCGGGACTTAGGAAAGACTTGGAGTCTCATGAGTACTGACAGAGGCTAACAGAATCACAGGAGGAACAAGCTCCAGCCAGAGACAGCTAGAATATCTAACACCATAGATTACCAGATGGTGAATGTAAGAATCATACTAACAGAAATCAAGACCATTCCACATCATCAGAACCTAGTGCTCTCACCACAGCCAGTCCTGGATAACCCAACACACCAGAAAACCAATATTTGGATTTAAAATCATATCTCATAATGCTGGTAGAGGATTTAAAATAAGGGCATTAATAACTCACTTAAGGAAATACAGGAAAACACTGCTAAACAGATAGAAGTCTCTAAGAGGAAGCACAAAAATCCATTAAAGAACTACAGGAAAACACAATCAAACAGGTAAGGGAATTGAACAAAGCCATCCAAGATCTAAAAATGGAAGTAGAAACAATAAAGAAAACCCAAAGGGAGACAACTCTGGAGATAGAAATCCTAGGAAAGAAATCAGGAGCCATACATGCAAGCATCAGCACAGAATACAAGAGATGGAAGAGAGAATCTCAGGTGCGAAGATTCCATAGAAAACATGGACACAACAATCAAAGAAAATGCAAAATGAAAAAAGATACTAACACAAAACATCCAGGAAATCGAAGACACAATGAGAAGACCAAACCTAAAGATTATAAGATTATAAGTAAAGATGAGAATAAAGATTTTCAACCTAAAGGGCCAGTAAATATCTTCAACAAAATTATAGATGAAAACTTACCTAACCTAAAGAAAGAGATGCCCATGAACATACAAGAAGCCTACAGAACTCCCAATAGATGGGACCAGAAAAGAAGTTCCTCCCAACACATAATAATCAGAACAACAAATGCACTAAAGAAAGATAGAATATTAAAAGCAATAAGGGAAAAAGGTCAAGTAACATATAAAGGCAGACCTATTAGAATTACA
>NC_034602.1:258446-273481 GCF_900095145.1 Mus pahari | reverse complement strand
GACATGTTACAAAATAACTGGGCGCCACATCTCTACATAAGCACACACACACACACACACACACACACACACACACACACACACACACACACACACAAAACAGAAGGTCTATCTAGACTGTCCTAGAACTCTCTACATAGATTAAGCTTGTTTTTTTTTTTTTAACTATAGTAAAAATATAAAAATAAAAACCACTGCAAATTTGTAGAAATCTTACCAGAAACTACTTGTAAAATAATAGTGGCTCCTGGTTTTACTTTATCAAATTACAATCTCATACAAGGTACTCCTAGATTCATCCTATAATTTCACTGTCAAAAAGAGAAAAGGGAAGGTTGTTTAGCAACCCATGGAGAGATACCAAAGTGGCATCTTGATTCTCCTTTGAAGAGGCCATCGCCACACATGAGTATGTCTCATTCTTTCCAAGTGCCTTTTCGCCTTGGTCTTCTTGCATATTTGAGAAGCCTGTACCCATGCTCTTATCTGCTTTTACTCTTTGCTTGAGTGCTGTTCTTTCTATTTTTAACTGTTTCATATTTTTAGTTCTGAAAAATCTCCCCTCTGTCAAAGTTATGGATCCTAGTTTAGCCCTAGTGAGAGGACTGAGACAGGCTGACTCCATGACAAGCTTCAAACTGACAGTTCAGGAAACTAGGCTTAGATCTCTGTTTCCCAGAAATGGACAAGTCCTGGAAGAACCCCAGGTCTGGAGCAGCAATCAGAAACTGCTCTACCATCAGACGCTGCCTTACCACTTGGCCTGAGGCAAGAGCAATGAGTCATCGACAATTTTCAACCCCCCAATCCCTAGCAATGTTTCTGGAATGTCCAAAGAGCCCTAGCCAATCCCAAATTCCTAGGAATCAAGCCCAATTAAGATAAAGTTCACCTTCCTGCTCCCAGAATTCCTCTAATGTGCTTGAAATTGGTCCTGTGAGCTCACCTGGGCATCTCCATGTGGGTAAATGGTAGATTCCTGCATGTTGGACTTCTGTAGAACAAGATACTCTTTGCTTTTTACTATTTGAGTCCAGGGTATAATTCTTCAAATCGTGGACTCTATTATTATTAGTATTATTACTTTATTAGCTTACATTCCATCCTTTGCCCCCTCCCAGGTCCCCTCCCAATGTTCCTTATCTGATTCCTCCTCCCCATTTCTCCGAGAGGGTGCTCCCCCTTACACACCAGATCTTTACCTTCCCTGGGGCCTCAAGCCACCCCAGGATTAGAGGCATCTTCTCCAACTGAGGCTGTATATGTCCCGGGGGCCTTGGACCAGTTAGTGTATGCTGCCTGGCTAGTGATTATTTTTTAATTGAACCAATTATGTGACTATTGTGCACTTAATACTAGTAGCCAAAGCAGGTATGCAGCATTTAATAGATTCATGGCTTTTTTCTTAGATATTTTCTTTATTTACATTTCTTTTTTTTATTTACATTTCAAATGTTATCCCCTTTCGTAGTCCCTTCCAGGAATACTCTTCCATTGCTGGTGTGATTGCAAGCTGGTATAATCACTCTGGAAATCAGTTTGGCAATTCCTTAGAAAATTGGATATAGTACTAGCAGAAGATCCAGCAATACAATTCCTGGGCATATACCCAGAAGATCTTCCAACTGGTAATAAGGGCACATGCTCCGTTATGTTCATAGCAGCCTTATTTATAATAGCCAGAAGCTAGAAAGAACCCAGATGTCCCTCAACAGAGGAATGGATACAGAAAATGTGGTATGTTTATACAATGGAGTACTACTCAGCTATTAAAAACAATGAATTTACGAAATTCTTAGACAAATGGACAAATGTGGACTCTTTCACTAGTCAAGGTCTCTGAAAAATTAACCAAACACTTCATACTAGTGAGAGTGAAAACATAAAGCTGCATCCTGTCCCTTAACAGCTGATAAGGCCATTTCAAGGGAAACAAAAATCTGAATGAAGGAAGTATCTTTTGTCAAAGGACTAGGTGCAATCCCAGAATTTGGAAGGCTAATGCAGAAGGATTGTCTTGAGATCAGGCTACATGTACTATTCTGAGTCATCCCATTTTATGTAAAATAGTGTATAAACAAGCTGTGATCTGCCTTAAGGGATTCCATTTTACATCCAGCTTGAACTCCATTTTTAACTGAAACACAGAGACAGAATGACTCTACACTTCAGTAGGCACAAAAACTCTATGTGTCCAGTACCACCCATAAATCTCATGTTAATAAATAATTTATTCCTATAAGCAGGAAATGTATCACCCTCTAAATTTATCCAAGTAAATTTAGACCATGTGACTATCTGGGTATATTAAAATCATAACAAAAAAACCCCACAGGCCCAAGAACTTACCAAACTTACAAGACAACGGAAGGCCCTAGCACTTTCATCTGGACTCACACAAATGAGCATACTTAGTACTTAAATGGCTATGGCCGCTACCAACCTGTTATCTGACCACAGTGTGGATATTCGGGGATCAACTGGCATCTCCTAGCTATCCTGAAGGCTTAGCTCAACTCAGTCTTTACTATTGGTAGGGGCTACTTGATTGCCATCTGTCTGCTCAGGAATTTATTTGTTTGTTCAGGAATGCTATCCACTTGTCCACCTATCCATCCATTTGGAACCAGTCCTGCCCTTTGCCTTTATGATGATCATGGTCCTTCACCTCCTTTTTGTAGTTCAGCTCATTTAGCTACAATGTTGAGCTGTCTCAAACAGAGAGAGCTATTTCCAGCAAAAAGCTAGCTATCTCAACTGGAGAGGTTTTTAGAATAGCAAGAAAAAGGAAAAAGCTATTTCGAGTGAGCAAAATACAGAGAGAGACAGGGAGAGAGAGAGAGAGAGACAGAGACAGAGACAGAGACAGAGACAGAGAGACAGAGAGACAAAGACAGACAGAGAGAAAGACAGAGACAGACAGAGAGACAGAGACAGAGAGACAGAGACAGAGAGATGGAGACAGAAACAGAGACAGAGTCAGAGACAGAGACAGAGACAGAGACAGACAAGTCTGAAAAGCTGTCTCCAGCAGACTACAGCAGAGCTACCTACAAAGATCTGTCTAGGGAGCTATCTTGAGCAGAACATAGGCTGCCAGCTTGGACCCACAATTTGACTTTGAGTGGTTTGTATTCACCAACAGGGACATAACTGAGGCTGATTCTTAGAAGAAAAAAAAAAGCTTTGGGAAAGTCTGACAAAACAAACATCATATAAACTAAGAGTAGAAAGAGAGGAGAGAAGACTACTTTGCAGGACTATTCATTGTGATTTATCTTGGATGACATCTTCTGTCTCCAGAATCAAGCACTCTCCTTTCCTGTGGGTATAACATGGACAGCTCTCTCATAAGGATTTTATAGCTAGTTTCTGAGTAAGACCAGAGAGTCCTTCCTGTACCTACCATTATCTCAAATTCCTTCAATTTAAAATATTAAGGACCACCTTTTGAGGTACAATGTCCTAAACACTGTTAGGGCAGATGTAATGATGTCTGCAACTTCTTGTGTGAGCCAAGGAAAGAAAGTGACAGAGGGAGGAAGGGAAAGACGTGGGGAGGAGGAAATGTGACAAGATGTTCAGAGCTGGTGAGTGGTGAGGAACAGCACATATGAGATGTGTTATTCTTGCAACTGAACACATTTAGAATAGGAAAATGTGACCAGAAAAAAGTTCAGAAATACTTTAGGGTAAAGGGATAGGAATTTCTGGAGAGGTCAAGTTTTTATATTTTACATTAGTCACTGGCCCAAGGCTGGGTATTTATATTGTCTGAGCATTTCCAATGTGGCTGCCTTCATGGAACAGTCTGTACTCAGTGTTTATTAAGAGATTCTCGGATGGTTAAATTTAGGATTATGCGTTTAACTCCAGTAACCTCCCAGTTGTAAAATATAAGACTCTCAAACAACTTTTGAACTCTGATTTTAAATAGTTCCCAATTTGTTTATGAAACTGGTTTTGGACTCATGCAGACATTTTATTTGGGATCTGTTTTAAAGGAAGGTTGTCCAGGCACAGACGGATGTTTGTTTCAACAATGGTACTAGTTGTCTTAGTTAGAGTTTTACTGATGTGAACAGACACTATGACCAAGACAACTCTTATAAGAACAACATTTAATTGGGGCTGGCTTACAGGCTCAGAGGCTCAGTCCATTATCATTATGGCAGAAACATGGCAGCATCTGGGCAGACATGGTACAGAAGGAGCTGAGAGTTCTATACCTTCATCTGAAGGTTGCTAGCAGAATACTGGCTTCCAGGAAGCGAGGATGAGTGTCTTAAAGCCCACAGCCACAGTGACACACCTACTCTAACAGGGCCACACCTTTTAATAGTGCCACTCCCTGGGCCAAGCATATACAAACCATCAAATTTCAATCACTGGCCCCCATAAGCTTGTTCAAACACATGAGCCTATATGGGTAATACCTAAACATAGCATAATGCAAAATATATTTAACCTAACTTCTAAAGTCCCCATAGTCTATAGCGGTCTCAACAATGTTAAAAGTCTAAAGTTCAAAGTCTTTTCTGAGATTCATCCAATCACTTAACTGTAATTACCAAAGAAAAACAGGAAACCAGCTGGGCAAACTCCAAACTCTGCATCTCCATGGCTGATGTCAAAGCAATCTTCACAGTTCCAACTCCTTTTTTATCTTTGTTGACTGCAACAAACTTTTTTCCTCTGGGCTGGTTCCACACCCTGTTAGCAGCTTCCCTCAGCAGATAGCCCACAGCTCTGGAATCTTGAACATCTTGGGGTCTCCATGGCAACTTCAATGTTACAGCTTCTTGTTTCAATATCTGGGATCCACACATGATCTCCTGAGCTCCTCCTAAGGGCTGGTGGCACTTCTCCAGCTCTGCTCTCTGTAGTACTCTAAGCTCAGATCGATCCACTCCACTGCTGCTGCTGTTCTTAATAGTCATCCCACAATACTGGCATCTCCAATACACTGGGGTCTTGCACTGTAACTAGGCTTCACCAATAGCCTCTCATAGGCTCTCTTCATGGTGCCAAGCCTCAAATCCTTTGCATGACCCCTNCAGTCCTGGGCTGTCAACTGCAACTGAGGCTGCACCTTCACCAATGGTCTTCCATGACCTCTCATTATGCCAAGCCTCAGACACTCTTCATGACCCCTTCATACCTTCAAAACCAGTACCACATGGATGACTCTTACACATTACCAAGTATAGCTGCAGCAGGAGGTGCAACCTTGGTTATGTCTGGAACACAACTTCTTTGTGCTCTCAGAAAATACTTCTCAAGAAATTTCACCTCAGTGATACTAGTCTCTTCTTAATCATCACTAATTTCTTAGCTCTAGCTAACTATCATCAATTGTCCTAGTAGTTCCTCCTATTTTTCATTCTAATCCCAGAGCTACATGGCCAAAGCTGCTCAGTTCTGCTGCTTGCAGGAGCTGGAACATGGCTCCCTTGTTCTATTACATTATCACTAGTTTTCTGTTTCCCAACTTCTTCACTGCCTAAACTTGGCTGTCCAGGATCTTGCTCTGTAGATTGACTTGAACTCAGAGATCTGCATGCCTGTATCCTGAGATTAAAGGTGTCTACCTCCACACTTGAACTTAAGCTTTTCTTTACTTGCTTTGTCCCAGGCTGGCCTTGAATTCAGAGATCTGCTTGGATTTATCTCCTGGGTTAAAGGTGTGTGGCACCATGACTGGATCTAAACTTATCTGGGTTAGATTTTGTCCCAAAATCCCACTCCCTTAATCAGTTTTCTCCTAGAACATAGGATTCAGTTCAATTCTACTTCCTGGTGTCCCTTTAATACTTAAACTATACATTTTATATTTTTATTTCACAGCTTGCTTCTTTTCATTAAAATACTCTTTGTAAAAGTGAACTTTAGTAACCAGATGACAGAATTTATTACAGGCTATTTTGAGACGTTGTCAATATAATTAATATAAATATTTTTACCTTAACCTCAGGTAGACTCTTCAGACAAGGGCAGAAGCAGACACATTCTTCACCAAAATACCACAAAAACCCTTTTGGACCGTTTCTAAACAGTTCAAATCACTCTCAGCACAAAGTCGCCCATTTTCCTAGTAGGATAGCCCATGAAGCCCCATTTAAAACAGTCCATGCCTTCCCAAATCCACAGTTGTCCAAACAAAAGCATGGCCAGGATGATCACAGCAATACCCAAGTCCTTAATACCAACTTCTATGTTAGGGTTTTACTGATGTGAACAGACACCATGGCCAAGGCAACTCTTATAAGGACAGCATTTAATTAGGTCTGGCTTACAGGCTCAGAGGCTCAGTCCATTATTATCAAGGCAGGATCCAGACAGGCATGATACAGGAGGAGCTGAGAGTTCTACACCTTCATCTGAAGGTTACTAGCAGAATACTGGCTTCCAAGAAGCTATGGTGAGTGTCTTAAAGACCACAACCACAGTGATGCACCTACTCCAACAAGGCCACACCTTCTAATAGTGCCACTCACTGGGCTGAGCTTATATAAACCATCACACCAGTGCTGGGCCTTAATTGGGGTACTAGTGCTGTGATAAAACACCTGGGTAAGAAAGGATTTATTTGGCTTATGTATCCCAAGTCAGTGTCTGTTGCAGGAAATTTTTTTATTTTTTAAAAAAAGATTTATTTATTGTTGTATGTAAGTACACTGTAGCTGTCTTCAGACACACCAGAAGAGAGCATCGAATCTCATTGTGGATGGTTGTGAGCCACCATGTGGTTGCTGGAATTTGAATTCAAGACCTTTGGTAGAACAGTCAGTGCTCTTACCCTCTGAGCCATCTCACCAGCCCAGAAATATTTTAAAAAAAATTGGCACATTCCTGCACTTGTGCCTCTGCCCCAGTGGCCTGGCTGGTTATGCACTGGCAGGCAATATCCAAATTGTTGACTCTGACTCAGAACTCCACAATCTCTCCAACCAGCTTGCTAGGCTCCCACTGGTGGGTCACTACCATACCAACCCTGTACTTCAAATACCCCACAGCCTTTGTGGTGCACATCTGGCAAACCCATGCTTTGTCTTTCTCTCTTGAACCCAGATGAGCCACTGCACAAAGGAAAACACAACACAAACTTAGTTCAGAAACATTGGTAACTCAATCTCTGGTTGCAACAACTAATCTAATCTTGTAAGCCTTATTAAAATCTGATTTCTCCTGTGGCAAATCCTTGCAGATCCACCATGATACCAAGAAATTCTAGCAGCTACATCTTACTCATATGCTGTTCCCATTCCAAAAGGGCCTAACTCTCTCCTGCTTCCTCTCTTCCTCTGTCCAATACAGAGTCTTGCCTACTTACCCAGTGATTGGATCCTTTATTCACAAGAAGCAACCTGAGTACATGACTCATTCTTCATTCCAGAAACCCCTCCTGGGAGAGCAGAATTAACATAAAAATACAAACAGCACAGAGCCATCCACAACAATGATGTTTTCCATTGGGGAAAACCAGGGCAGGAATCTGGAGGTGGGTTCTGATATGCAAGCCAAGGAGGGTTCTCTTACTGGTTTACTCCTCATAACTTGCTCAGTCTTGTTATAGAACCCAAAACCAACAGCCCTGAGGTGGCACAACCCACAATAGGCTGTGCTCTCCTCTATATTGGGGTTCAGGAATCACCACTCAAACCAAACAAAAATTAATCTCAGTTAAGCAAGATTATTTTATTGAACACATACCATAATGGAGATTCAGGACTGCAAAAATGACTGCAGTACTAGTCTGCTCTCAGGGGAGGCTTTTTATAGGAAAAACCAGGTTCAAAAGTTTAAACGACAAAGAGTGGAGCTGTTGGCTTGCTAGCCAAAGTATTATCAGCTAGCCTTTAGGATGATTGGTCCTAAGTAAGGTACCTGGGCAGGTGGTGGACGGGTAGTGAACAGGGGAATTTCTGAACATTGAGAGAACAGAGCATGAGTATCATAATCATAACTTTTTGGCTTATTCGTAGGATGCTTCAGTGTTACCCCAAAACAAAAAACAAAAACAAACTCATATGTAGGTGCAGGAAGGGCTGCCCAGTAGTCCGCTTTGACTCAAGCCATCTTAGAAATTCATATTGACCTTTGATTTGATGGATCCTACGTAAAGCTTTGTGGAATTCCTTAAGATTAGCAAACCTCATACAGGACACTCAGAACAAACAGAAAAAAACAGGATATGTGGTCTGCATGTCTTTGAGCCAGGTCACTTCACTGTGTCAATTACTGGCAGGCAAGTTACAGCAACAATATGAAATAGCTGGCAGGCATGAACAAAATGGATATAGCTATTCTGATGGGTCAGACGATAACACCCCATCAATCACTAAGAAAATATCCGGTAGGATTGCAGCAGGAGGCAATTTGTAAATCATGGTTCCCTCTCCTTTCAGATGACTCTAGCTTATGTCAAGTTGACATATTAGCTAGCACAAAATCTCACTTTGGTGTTTAAGATTCTGTTGAGTTATGAGCAACCTAATAAAATCATTGTCTATGCTAAGTGAATGCTCTGAATAAACTGAGATTGGAACATGTGATCTGGCTATTTATATGCCATTTTTAAAAAAGCAAGTTACCAGGCTGGAGAGACAGCTCAGCAGTTAACAGCACTGTCTCTTCTTCCTGAGTTCCTGAGTTCAATTCCCAGCAACCACATTATGACTCACAACCATCTGTAATAGGATCTAATGCCCTCCTCTGGTGTGTCTGAGGAGAACCACACATACTCATTAACAAAAATAAATCTAAAAAAAAAAAAAAGATATCTGTGACATTTTTGAAAACAATCAAGTCTATCTCAAAAAAATTAAAAGTTGCCATCTGTGATGGCTATTTTTGGTTCTTGACTACACCTGGAATTAACAAAACCTTAATGATTGGACACAACTGTGAGGGATTTTTTTTCTTTAAAACATTTGAAGTGGGAAGACCAACTCCTCCTCCTCCTCCTCTTCATCCTTCTATTTGGTGGTTTGACTTGTTTTTTCAAAACATGGTTCTCTGTTCTGGAACTCTCTCAGTAGACCACACTGGCGTTAACCCACAGAGATCCACCTGCTTCTGCTTCCCGAATTCTGAGATTAGATGTGTGTGTCACCACTGGCTAGCAGAAGACTAACTTCTAATCCAGATCTTTGATGTGGGAAGATAAACTTTTAATTCAGATCTTTTCAGACAAGCTGACTGACAAGGCCCAGGCTCCTCTGACCCGACCACTGCCATCACAAACAGAGAGCTTAGGGTAGACATCGTGGTCTGTGGGCGGCCCATCTCTTTCCTCTTGGACACTGGAGCCACTTATTCGGTCCTAACGGAGTTTTGAGGGCCCACATCTCCCTCTCGTTTTCCTATTGTCGGGGTAGGAGGACAACTTTATTTCCCATATCAGACCCCACCACTTAATTGCATTTTTAGGGGTGTACCTCTCACCCATTCCTTTTTGGTAGTGCCCACATGTCCTGCCCCCTAATTGGGAAGAGACCTCCTCTCTAGGCTGGGAGCCTCTATCTCTTTTGCTCCCCATATTTGCCTGAACCCAAGCTCACCAGCATTTCCTCTGTTCCTCCTTTTAGCCAGCCAACCTANTAACAATACCATGTCATTCCCTTTACCAGCCTCACAGGTAGATTCCTGAGTCTGGGACATCCAGAACTACTCTGTTGCTAAACACCATTCACCTGTTGTCATCCGATTATTGGACCCTGCCAGGTATATTACCCAGGCTCAATGCCCTCTCTCTCCAGAGCCTCAGGGGACTCAAGCCTGACCTGTTGAGAAAGAAACTCCTTTGCCATATCTCTTCTCCCTTTAACACCCCTATACTGGCAGTAAAGAAACCCAATGGTGCCTATTGTTTATTCCAGNATCTCAGATGTATTAACTCTGCAGTGGTGCCTTTTCACCCAGTTGTGGCTAACCTCTACATAATTCTTTCTACTATCTCCTCAAGTACTTCCCACTTCTCAGTTCTAGACCTTAAAGATGCATTTTTCTCTATTCCTCTAGATGTCCAGTCACAAAAAATATTTGCTTTTACCTGGACAGATCCTGATACCCACTTTTCTACCCAACTGACTCAGACTGTCTTACCTCAGGGATTCCGGGATAGCCCACACGTATTTGGGCAGGCCTTGGCTTCTGACCTATTGTCTCTGTCTCTGCCTAAATCTAAGTTCATACTTTATGTAGATGATGTCCTTCTCTGTAGCCACTCTTTAGAAATCAGCCAGACTGACACTGTGGCTCTTCTGAATTTCCTTTCTAATCATGGCTACAGGGTCTCACCCTCTAAAGTCCAACTGTCCACTCCTCAGGTTACCTATTTGGGACTAACAATCACCCCAACCCATAAGGCTATTACATTAGACAGAAAGGATCTGATTCAATCTCTAACTGCTCCATCGACAAAAGAAATTTTGTCATTCCTAGGAATAGCCAGTTTTTTACATTCATTGGTCCCTTCCTTTTCCCTTCTTTCTTGCCCTCTATACGAAGCAGCGTTAGGCCCCATCCACGAACCTCTTTTAAAACCGATTACTAAGCCATTTCAAAGGCTCCAACAGGCCCCTCTTAGGGCCCCAGCCTTACATCTTCCTGACCTGATTCATCCTTTTTCCCTCTTTGTAACAGAAAAGGAGGGATTTGCCCTTGGAGCCTTGGGCCACCAAATAGGACCTTCTTTTGCACCTGTGGCATACCTATCAAAGAATCTAGTCGGGATGGGCACCCTGTATTTGCACCCTAGCAGCCGCTGAACTCCTTATTCAAGAGTCAAAGAAACTAAACTTTGGATCACCTATAACTGTCTTCCCTTCTCATAACCTATCACAGCTCCTAACCTATAAAGGATTACAGACTCTACCTCCCTCTAGATTTATCTCTCTCCAAGTGGCTCTAGTAGATGACCCCACGCTCACCTTCCAATCGTGCCCACCTATCAATATTTCTAACCTTCTTCCTAAATCAAATACTAATCACTCCCTATCTTATTCTTGCATGGAAACTCTAGAAGAATTATTATCTCATCTTTCACATATACAGGAGGGCACATTGCCCCAAGCCACATATACTTGATATATGGATGGCAGCTCCTTCCTATGTGAAGGAGCCAGAAGGGCTGGCCATGCCATAGTTTCAGACACTGAGGTAAGGGAGGCACAGGCCCTTCCTGCCCATACCAGTAACCAGCAAGTCAAACTAATAGCCCTCACCTGTGCTTTTCAACTGGCAGAGGGACAATCCCTAAATGTCTACACAGATTCCAAGTATGCTTCCCACAACCTCCTGTCCCATGCTGCTATCTGGAAGGAATGTGGACTGCTTACCACAAAGGGAGGATCAGTAACTAAAGCAAGCCAGACCATGGCTATGCTAGAGGCTTCCCACCTCCCCGAAGCCATTGGGATCATCCATTGCAGGCCCCACCAGACAGATGATTCTATTGTCTCTAAGGGAAACAATCGAGCTGATGAGGCAGCCAGAGCTGCAGCCCTCAGGGACCTAGACTTGTCCTATCCTCCCCAGGACATTCTTACACTGCAGCCTATGTCTCCTCCCTCACCCTTTGATATCTGTCAAACTCTGTCATACCTTCACCACCTCTTTCATCCTAATAGCCAAGCACTATCTTCCTTTGTTAAAACTCAACTACAGTTCACTCCTGAAGAACTACATTTCCTAAAATCTATCACTGCTTCTTGTAAAATCTGTCAGACCTCTAACCCCAACTCAAGGTATCATGGCCTTCCTTTCCCCACTCATCAGGCTAGAGGTTCCCTCCCTGGAACTGACTGGCAACTTGATTTCACCCATATGCCCACTGTCAAACATGTAAAATACCTCCTGGTCTTGGTTGACACCTTCTCAGGGTGGGTAGAAGCATTCCCACGACTAATAAAAGGGATCAGACAGTCTCCAATCTTCTCCTCCGAGAAATCATCCCTCGATTTGGTGTCCCAGTCTCTCCAATCAGACAATGGACCCGAATTTACCTCCCAAGTTTCCCAGATCCTATCAAAGGCCCTAGACATCCCCTGGCACTTTTACACTCCTTACCACCCTCAATCTTCAGGCAAGGTGGAAAGGACTAACCACTCCTTAAAAGCTACTCTCGTTAAACTGTCACAGGAACTTCATCTTGACTAGGTAAAGCTCCTGCCCCTGCTCTTTTCAGACTGCTAGCTCTCCCCAAGCGACCTCTCCTCATCTCACCTTTTTAAAATCATGTACGGATGCCCAGTTCTAATTCCTGGCTTCTTGCCCAAGCACTCTCCCCTTCCAGATCATTTGCTTACCCCATTACTCTCTCATCTTTGCTCTCCCCTATGGAACTTTGCTGACCATCACCTACCTCGACTACATTCTGCTTCCTGCCCATTACCTGTTAATATTGGAGATCAAGTCCTTTTATCTCCTCCAGGTCATCAACCTTCACCTTTCTCTCCAAAGTGGCAGGGTCCTTTTAAGGTAATCCTTATAACTCNTACAGCTGCTAAACTTGAGGGACTCTCTCATTGGGTCCACCTGTCCCTCCTAAAACCCTTCATTCCCCCACCTCCTCTTCATACACATCAACCCTAACAGGACCATGCTCTTTTAAGCTCCAAAAGACATCAAGATCACCCATCCTAGAGAATGAGGCTTCACTCCGACAGCCAAACCCAACCTCCCTGGATGAGACACCGGATTAGTTGTGATTTTTTTCATCTTTTCCCTGATGTTCATTCCCATCAAGGATAGTCCCTATGTCTGGACATTTGAACTTCAAGAAACGCCTGCTGACAAAAAGCAGAGTTTACAAATAAGATCAGGAAACTGCTCCATAGCTGGGTGCCAGGAACCAATCCAGATTGCCATCGTTCCTATATCTTTGGCTCCATCCAAATATTATGACCTTTATACCTGTTTTCTCTTTGACCAGACAAAAGATTATTGCAGAAAATGGCCTGATGAGTATGGGGGCTGCCCATACTGGTTTTGTGAGATACACATGCTAAGGACACGGATTAATCACTTCTTCTATTGATTCCGCAAGACACTCTTCCTCTACATTTGAGACCCATGGGATCCTAGGTGGGAAATAGGAGTTGCTGGTAAGCTTTACCACAAAACTCTGCCCAGTTCCCAGTAAGTATCATCCACATCCAGAGACAATATATCTCAATCGCCCCTTGGCTTATTAATCTCTACATTACTTCAGTGACAAGTACAAAAAATTTCTAACCAAACTGTCAATCAGCTCCTCTTACAGGATTACCAGCCGCTGCCCACAAAGAAATCACTGTCCATAGAAGAACCTGACTCAGACGATTGATATACAAACTCCGATGGTGAAGACCAGATATACGCTGAAAATTGACGATGCCCCTAAACAGTAGGAAGTAGCTTAAGAGACACGACGCCCCTAATTCCTTCTTCACCAGTGGTTTCCCCTCTCTTTTTCTCCCCTTCTTTTATAATAACAAGAAGGGAGGAATGTTAGTACCAGAATATTCCTAACCGTCTGACCCTTGACCTGGGTTGCCAGTACAACGACCTTCTATCCCACAATCCACTTGGCTCAGTTCCCACCCTCACTAGTGTGACATCATTTTCTGTATAAAATAGGAAGCCACCCCCTCCTCACTCTCTCTCTCCTCTTCTCTACCCTTCTACCCACTTCGCCGCTCCCCCATTCCTGCATAATAAACCTCTCCCATGTAGAACACCTTGGCCTGGTCTGCTGCTTGGTTTACCTGCTCAAAACATAAAAATAATGACCTACTTGCAAGATGTGCTAGAGCAATAGTGGCAATAAACAAAATTCTTATAGGATTGAACAACCAATATCTGATTGGTTCTAAGGCCCACTCATTATGAGATGAAACCCATATCTGACACTGATCAGGTGGCCAAAATCCTGGGACTAGATAGGCCAAGGATCTAGGGGAAAACTAAATACTATAAGACCCCGACCCTCAGTCAGTGGTACTTACTTGGAAACTCCACTGATTGAGACACCAAAACACAGATCCAGATTGATGTAAAAGTCAGAGGTTTATTTTCTGGCTGGTCAGGGGTCGACCTTCAATCAGTCCCTCAAGGTGAGTGACTAGAAGGTGATCCCCATAAAGCTATTTTTACAAGCAGTTTTGGAAATTTTTAGGGGCACAGGTTACGTAGGCAAGGTTCAAACTTATTGGCTATGCATATTTGACCTTAAAATCTATTGGCTAGCAAGCATGACACACATTTGAACTCTACCTGAGTCTTTTTTAACGCAAGAATATTCCTGTGAGTGGAGAATGGAATTTGGCCTAGCCTTGACTCCAGGTGGGAGGGGAAAGCTGTAAGGAGGGTGAGGGGCTGGAAAAAGCCCTTAGGGTCCCTCAGTACTACTGTTCTTCTAAAGGAACATAGCAGTAAAATAAGATCTTAACTACAATCTACTATAATCTTACATCATTGCTTTGCTCAACCATCATCAGGGAAACTTTCTTATGGAGTTTTAGACTCCAGGAAAAGACTCCAGGTCCAATCCATATTATAATTAGTTAAATTTATTGAAGTTGCTAGCAAGACAATAATCTCTGAGCCAACTTAGAGACTGCCATGCAAAGAGATATGAGGGAAGAATTTTTAGAAGTGAAAATCACAAAAAGATCTTTAGTATCTGCACAAGAATATCAAGAGCTGTTCTGCTCTGTCAAGATGACCTCAAAGATGACCTCAAAATAGTCTTTAAATATCTGCATAAGCATGTTACAGAAGTCAAAAAGCAGTTAGTCATATCATAACAAAGTAGATGGTCATAGATATATGTTTCTGGGTCAGGGTCACTGAAGCAGGGTCATTGCACATTTGCACCAAGATGGATGCCTATCTTGAAATGGAGTTTCTTTTTTTCTTTTTTCTTTTTTATTATTTTCTTTATTTACATTTCAAATGCTATCCCAAAAGTTTCCTATACCCCTCCCCCAACCTCTGCTCCCCTACCCACCCACTCCCACTACTTGGCCCAGGCCTTGCCCTGTGCTGGG
>NC_034602.1:238256-258435 GCF_900095145.1 Mus pahari | reverse complement strand
GAGACTGCTCCCAGGCATACACCCCTCCTCAGGCGGGGAAAGGCGCCAGATGCCGGATCAGGCCTCCGGCAGGTAAAGACACCAGATGCCCGATCAAGCCTGTGGACTGGTCCTGGGTGAACACCCCTCCTCAGGCGGGGAATGGCGCTGGAAGCCGGATCCTGCCTGGGGACTCCCCAGCGAACACCTCTCCACCTCTCCTCGGGCGGGGAAAGGCGCTGGATGACCGGAACCAGACATGGGTTCCCTCCCAGAAGCTGTGACTCTTCTCCAGTCTGCCCTCTCCCCAGCAGTGCACCGGAACCAAGATTGCTCACCTTCCGGTTCAGACCTGGAGACTGCTGGGCAGACACCCCTCCTCGGGCGGGGAAAGGCGCTGGATGCCGGATCAGGCCTGGGGACTCCCCAGCGAACACCTCTCCACCTCTCCTCGGGCAGGCGGGGAAAGGCTCCGGATGCCGAGTCAGACCTGGGGACTGGTCCCGGTCGAACACCCCTCCTTCCGGCTCAGACTTGGAGACTGCTGGGCAGACACCCCTCCTTGAGCTCCTGGTCCTCTAGTCTCCAACGCCCAAGTCTTGAGATGACAGGTGTTTGCCACCACTTTAAGGTCTCAGCTTGTTGCTTTCATCCAAATGCTTACTGAGATTCCAGAGACTCTTGCCTATTTGCTTTTAACAAATATCTTTGCCAGTTTGTGGTCAGCTGTGAATTGGAAGTCCAAGAATCTAGTAGTTGCTCAGTCCCACAAGGCTAGTTGTTTCAGCTGGTCTTCTGTAGAAGTAGATTCCAACAGATGTTAGTCTACAGTCCAATTTCCAACAATGGTTTAGTAGTAGCTGTGAATCAAAGTCCAAGGGTCTATCAGTTGCATTGTCCCACATGGCAAGCAGGCAAAAGAGTGAGAACCCGAAATGGAGTTTCTTGAGCTATCAAATTATCCACTGGCTCTAGATCTTATGAAGGAAATCATTGATTCACACGTATCTAGGGTTAAAGGGTGATATTTTAACTGTGTTGACTTTTTAACCAGTTTATGATTACAAGGGCCTATGGTAATACCCAGAAGTAATAGAATGAGAGTATGTTTGTGAGCCCATTCATTACATTTCCCACTGCCTCTCGGGGAATGGATTGAGGCATTAAATTTTTTTTGATTGGTCAGGAATAGAGAGATAGGAGGATTCAAAAGAGACAACACTAACACTTATAAATCAGTGAGTCAGAGAAAATAAGCATTTACTTTACCAGGTTAAATTTAATAAGATCTGTTTAATCAATTCCAGCTTCCATCTCAAGTAACCACTTTTTGTAAGTTTTCTTTTTTTTAACTCTTTGTGATAGTGAAGGAACTTGGGAGCCAGCATTAACTATTATTGCCTTAGGCACAACAGGCACAATAGATAGCTTTATCAGAGAGAAGGGAAGTAAATCCCTTTTGGTAGAAGGGAACTTTGGCCTGACACTCCAACCATTTGGTAATGATACAGGGTGATGTACTCTCTTTTGGAACTGCTTTTCATTTGAAATTAGGATATTTTGGGGCCTGAAAAGGCTGGAATTCCAGTCAAAGGCTGGCAGAGGGCAGGGTACATCTGGTTTGACATCTAGGTTTTGCTGGCACCTGAGGCTAGTGAAGGCCAAGTAGCTTTGCAGTCTGTAATGCTGGTCCAAAGTAGGGGCTGAAGCTGGTAGGAAATTCTATCAGAACCATCTAGTTTATATCAGCTTTTTTCTTCCTTTCTTTCCTTCTTTCCTTCTTTTCCTTCTTTTCTTTCTTTCTTTCTTTCTTTCTTTCTTTCTTTCTTTCTTTCTTTCTTTCTTTCAGTCCAGGGCTTGTTGATTCCAAAAGACTACCCAAAACTGTTATGTTTGGAGCAGTTTCTAGTCTTCAGTTGATTGGAAATTTGCTAAAACAGATATAGACTTGGAACAGAAGATAAAGTTAAGTGGCTTAGGAGTAAAATTGTATTTTGTGTATAGAGATGAAACTTCTAGGCCTGTGGCCCTGGCTGTTGGCACAATGGAAGAAGTCTCAGGACTGGTGGGGGAAAGAGAGAGATCGCTCTCAGGAATGGACAGTAGACAGGAAGCTTAACTGGCATATGACTTGGGACAAGTGGATCCAAGTTGTGTTTCTCTGAAGTTCAGAAAAACTTGTGTACTGAGAATTTTGGTTCCTTTTTAAAAACAGAAATATTATAAGAATAAGCCAGGCAGTGATGGTGCATACCTTTAATCCCAGCACTGGGGAGGCAGAGGCAGGCGGATTTCTGAGTTTAAGGCCAGCCTGGTCTAGAGAGTGAGTTCCAGGACAGTCAGAACTACACAGAAAACCCTGTCTCAGAAAAAAAAAAAAAAAAAACCAGCATGTTTTCATTTTAATTTCCAGGTGTGGGAAATAGGGCTGTTTCAGGTTATGCAGGCAGTGGACTATGATTTGCCTCTAGAAGAGGTATGATTTTGCCAGTTACAGATAGTTTCTGTGATTGTGTGACGTTTGGAATTCTGGGAACTTTTCAAATGGTATGTAAATGCTAGTGTCCAGAGAGGTGGGGTGGGTTGTTGGTTGTTTGCATTCTTGGTGGTTTGTTGAGTAGTCATACACAAAGAAACCACAAGAAGAAATTAGATATCCTGATAGCAAAGATAAAACTTACCTCAAGGCATCCAATGCCCCTAATCAACAGGGAGTATTCTAACAATAAAGACATTCCCTTTCTCCTCTATCTTCTTTCTCTCCTATTTAGTGTTAGAGGTTGAAAAGATGGAAGAAAATGGATGGAAGAAAAGAACCAACAAAGTAGCCAAAGTCTGGAGTACAATATAGTTTTTTAATTTACAAAATGAGATAGACATTTTAGATATATTAGCAATGACCATTATTTGTAATCTATTTTGAAATCCTCATTGTAGAAAAAGCAATTAACACATGTCTACAAACAGCACAGTAGACTCACACCTTTGAGCTGTAGCAAAATATGGGTTTTGGTTAAAAGGCTGAATATTTATTTATTTATTTATTTATTTATTTATTTATTGTATAGAGGGCTAGATATATGCACTGGAAATAGATTTTTTTTTTTTTAGCACAATGAAAAGTACACTTAAGTTTATATTTAGAAAATAACCAAAGAGAAATTTAAATTTACCAGGGCTAAATTAATAGATTATCAGAACTGTGTTGATTAATATGTTCAAAGTTGGAACATTTTAAGTCTTAAAATAACAATAGGATAGCAAAAGGGAAAGATCTAATTTTATATATCATAAATTATTTTTTCAGACTTTTATAACTTACTTTAAATCGTTTTCTCAGAGCCTTAAAAATTATTTAAGCTTTTATGTCCATTGGCCTTTATAACTGATATACATGTGGTAAATTACTTTTTATAGATCTTTATAATTTTCATATACACCAAATTATTTTTCTATATTCTTATAACTTGCATTTATGTGCCCTAAATCATGTCCCTAAACTCTCATAATCTTTATTCCTTTTTTGTCATCCAGTCATTTACTAGATAGGTGGTTAATTACTGACAGCAGTCATTGGAAATCAAGTTGGTATATATATATATATATATATATATATATATATATATATTCATTGAAACTTGTTTTGTTTTTTGAGTTTATCTCTTTTAGTGTGGAGTTTGCCAGGTTTTTTGTTTTTGTTTTGCTTTTTATTTGTTTGTTTTGTTTTTAAAGCAGGGGCCCTAGTAGCTTTGGAAAAAGCAAGGCCTACTTTTTACAAATGAATTGCCAGTTTCAGATTTGGTAAAAACTTGGGTGCTTCGCTTCTGTTAAGTTGATAAAGCTTCAATTAGTCATCAACAGCTTTAGAAATCTGAAAAGGATAAATTTGAGCAGGAAATATATTGCAGATGGCCTCTGTATCAATTAAAATGATAATGTCATACCTAGACAGTCACCCTAGGCTCCTCTATGGTGAGTTTGATGGTTTCAATACTTTAGTTGGGGCAGAATTCCTAGGGTAGGATCAGTCTTCAAACAGCACACAGGACAGCATTAAATCTTTGGCAGTATTGGCCTTCTGATGCCACACCCAGGAGATCTGAGAGACTTTCCTATATAGGATGAACTTGAGAGACTGGCCTACTTCAGCAAGGCAAAGAGAGCTAGTCAGTCCAGCACCCTGCTTGTGTAAGAGGCTAAGTTCATCTGTAAGCTCCACCTACCCAAAGGCCAGGTAGCATTCATGGAATGCTGGGACTTGTAGTTCTTGGAAAATAACAATGTCACATAGGAAATATTTTAGCCCTATGGTTTTGTCCTTAAAAAGCCCCTACAGCACGTTTCTCATCACTACTCGCTGGGAGTCATGGAGAATAAACCTGTCCAGAGTTCATCCTGTAGGGAGTTGGTCTGGTACTGCTATGTATTCAAATGCTAATACTGCCCACCCCCACCCCCACCCCCAGTTCTACTTGTCTCCTGATGAGAAGATCCTCAAGTACACCATATGATGCTATGTAACCTTGGCCAGTAAAAGGCTAAAGCCTGTGACTGGGCAGTAAAGAGAGGTCGGCAGATTTTCAGTTACCTGGCTGGGAGTTGCAGGTACAAAGAGGAAAGAAAGGAGGAGGACAAAATGGGGAGGAAACAGCCATGAGAAGAGAGGAACCATGAGCACTCGGCTAGGAGAAACAGTAAGTAACAAGGAGCATATGACTGGTATGTAGCTCCAAAACCTGCCCAATCTAGGCTTACAGCTTGTAAGTAAAAATACCTGGATTATGTGTCTTTTATACTGGGTAGCAAACATTTTAAATTCCTTTTACAGGAGAGAACCCACTGGTTATTTTGGTTAATTGGAGTTTATCCAGAGCCACCAGCTGTGACTCATTGGCCAATATTAGTCCATGAGGGTAAATGGATCGGAGACTATGGATAGGTTGGGTTCAGAAACCCTCTGAGTACATATGGTAATGACACACTGGGACCAGCTGTGGGGAGACAGATCGAGTTTCCTTGAGGTGACTCAAGGGTTATATAATTTTGTGGGAGGGGTTGGGGGTTAGGAGTATCGATAGGCAAAGGTAATTGACTGACGGTGTAATGTACCAAGATGTCCCATTAGCATGGAGAAGCATTTCAGGAATCCCAGGTGCTAACAGGTTCCTATCAGGAGAAAGGAAACTGAACCTGTAATCTAACCATGGCTATGTGACATTCCGCAGGTAGAGGTTGTGTGTGTGTCTGTGTCTGTGTGTGTGTAGTATTTGAACTTGCCAGACAAGGTCAGAGATTGAGGAGCTGTTAGCACCAGGATACTGCAAGCCCCGCCTAACCATGTGACCCTTGACCTGCATTGCCAGGACAATGACCTTCTATCCCATAATCCACTTGGCTCAGTTCCCACCCTCAGTGGTGTGACGTCATTTTCAGTATAAAGTAGGAAGCCATCTTCTCCTTGCTCTCTTCGCCCTCTTCTCTTCGCCTTCTCTCCCTCCCTCCTCTTTTCTACTCTTCTACCCGCTTTGCCGCCACCCCATTCCCGCATAATAAACCTCTCCCACGTGGAACACCTTGGCCTGGTCTGCTGCCTGGTTTATCCGCCCAAAATATAAAAAGAGCCATGATGGTAAAGGGAATCTACCATCTTGTACCAAGTCCAGAAGGCTATTCAGACAATGGTAGATTTCGACCTTAATTATCAGGGCAAGAAGAGCTTTTCTTTTCTGACCTGCTTTGGACCCCAGAGGACCCCATGGTGCTTGTCAATAGGATTCCAATGCCTAAGTTACACAACAGAGCTCAGGGCATTCAGACACTGGGAGCCAAGCCTAGGGTTTAGAAGGACCCAGAATGGATCTCAGAACCAAGAATTCAGAGAGTCCCAGCATCTGGTTAGTTTTACAAGAAAGCTATAATTTTTTTTCTCTTGATCAGACTGGTGGACCAGTCAAGCAGAGGGCTGCAGTTGTTAAATGTTGCTGTCTCATATTGTCTGTTGTTTGGCTCTATGTTTTCCATTCTAGTTTTTAACTCTGTTTCTTATTGCTTTACCTGTTTTTCTGGCTTGAGGCATCTGGGTATATGAACGACAAGACTGTTAAGCTGCTGTTTGCATTGCTTTGCCATTAATTTGCTACTGTTCTTCAAGAGGTTGTTCTGGAAACAGCAGAGCTTTTGTGGAGTGGGACTCAGTGACAGTAGGTGTTAAGCATAGAATTCAAAGCTTGAGGCCAGGGGGAAGCTTTGAAAAACCTAGGGTCCTGCTACAGCACCATTGTGACTGTGGAGAACTGGACCTCCCCTTCCTGAATTGCATCATTGCAGAAGGTATGGACCATTTTTCCTGTCTGTTTTGGATATATGAATGTGGCCACTGCATGTTTGTTTCATATATATATATATATATATATATATATATATATATATATATATAATTCTTAAAAGTTTCTTTTGCAATATCAGAGCATAGCCATAATTTTGGAAGGCAAAACCAATGTTCAACAGTGTAGACGACCCAGTCCCTCTAAAACCGACACCAAGTGCATTACTTTCATGTTACAGAGTTTGGCTGCCAGTTCTCATATATGGATGCATGATGGTGCAGCTTTTAAAACTCATTAAAGAAACATTGTTTTAAATCCTATCTTCTATTAGTCTCGATTCTAGGACAAGAATTGCATAAACTATTACCCCAATTTAGAGATATCTTTAGAGACCTGTTTCCCTGGGTTGGATCATGCCATGTGTTGTTGTCCAGAATGACTTCAACCCTGAGTTACCAGTTCTAAGCCAACTTTCTGTACCACTGTTACACATTTTTAACCATACCCAATAACTTATAAGTCAGTTATATATAACTATGATATGTAGAACATATTTATACATTTAAGACCAGTCAGAAACAAATGTGAAGTGGCTACACACATTTACTTATTTAGAGTACACAAACAAAATTTTCTTACCTTTTTCTATCTGTAATTTCAAGGGAGGAGCACCATGTCACCAGCTGAACCCAATAATCACAGTCACAGAGATTTTTGTAGGAGAAATAGCCATCAGCTTCCTGAACAGAGAAGCCGAGTGTCAATACCATCTCCAACCAGCAGAAAAGAAGTGACAAAACCAATGTCCTTCTCAAAGCAGTTTATTCAGGAACATAACTATGTGCACCAAAAAGATCCCCCGACCTCTCTTGGCCATCCCCTTTTATACCCTCTAGTCCACTCCCCATCACCCTATTCCACGTAGGCCCAGTTCATTGGCATAGGACTACATTTGTCACATCATCTGATCTTTCATCGTGGTGCATCTGTGCAGTGCAGCTTAACAGACGTGGCTATCTTGAGGGATATGAGAAAGTCGTTGTTAGCCTTTAGATTTGGCGGCAGTCCCGGGCGCCATCTTGGGGCTGAGGCCAAACCCGCTCCTCACAGCTGAGAAGCTGCTGGTTCCTTTAAGAGTAGCCTTTACAGTAGACTCCTAGCTACAGATGCAGGTCAACTTACCAGTTTTTGTTGTGCCAATTCAGAGTGCCCTTTTAAACAACAACAACAACCAAAAAAAAAAAAAAAAATCCTTGGAATGAGTTAAAAATTAAATCTAGGGGTGAACAGCCTGCAGATAAAGTTTTAACCATTTTTTCTCTTGAATATGAAACACAGAGCAATAGTCAAGCAATGAAACAAAACCACAGACATAAACTGACAGACATGGACAGAGTAATGCACTAAAGACAGACAATAGACCAAGAGGAAGAGAACTAGATGTCCCACCAAAGAGACTCAGAACCAGAACCAGAATTACCCCTGTGGGAACCAGAGAGGAAGCAGGATGTCTCCTGACCTCCTTCTAACCCTAGGAGAGCTTTGGAACAGCTTACCTTCATTTTTCTTGTCTTTCACCAAACCATCCCCAGACATGGGTGAGGACTGCTTTTCTGAAACCCAATCTCCCTCTCATGTCTAGATTCTAAACTATCTCTAATCAAGGTCTAAAGACTAAAAGCGTCTATGAGAACTATTTTCGCTCCCCTAGATTTTAGCATACCTCTAACCATATATACAAAAAGCATTCTACTATTACCCTGTCCCATTTTTTTACAGGGTTTACTCACTGCTGGCCCAAATTTTCCTTTGTGCTCGCTTTCTTTCCCTGCAATGTCCTTCACTGTACCCCTTATACTCTAGCCCCAACATGGAAGGCACCATCTGACCAAGCCAGCTCAGTCAGTAAACAGGGTCTTGAGGGAGGGATGGAGGATTAAAGAGAAAAAGGGGGGGGGGGAACGACAATTAGACAACATCATAACATGACCCAGCAAGTGCTGAGGCTGATTTTTTTTCAGTCTGCTTTATGCTATTCTAGGTACATGCAAAGAGTAGGGTCAGTTCTAGATCAAAAGCAAAATTGTCAAGGAAAAAACAAGGCATAAACAAAGGTCCAGTGATTACTATATTCAGGGACTTATCAAGATGATCAAGACACAAAGAATATATTCTTCAGCTGTAGTAATTTTTAACCCTGCCCTAGTCCAATGTAAATATTCTTGCCAAATTCCTGAAGAGGCCTCAAGAGCTCTCTGCACTTTCTCTTCAGCTGGATCAGCTAACCGAATGTTTGGCCCATTCCCTAGCCTTTGACTATCTTTTCAGCTTTCCTGGGCACTGACAATGATATACTAGAAATAGTTACAGAAGAGATACAATATGAAGGTCTTGTCCCCTAACAAGCGGAAATGCTAGGTCAGAAGGAAACCCCTGGCATAGGGAACAAAATGGCATACCACAAAAATGGGCCAGAATGTATCAACATATAGACTCACAAACTAAAATAGTTCTACAATATGAAAGGGCACTTGGTCTGCTTTATGCAGAACAAAGATGTATTATATGGCTTTAAGAGTAAACTATTATTTCTATACAAACCATTCAGGATTATAATCTGGTTGTGCTCAAAGAAATATTACAAAAAGAGGACCTGAGATTTAAAAAAAAAATGACTATTGCTCTGTTCATTTCCAGGCCCCTTCTAAATAGTAACTCTAATGTCAACTATCACAGGGCCTTTGGCCCATCTGCTTCTAATTACTGTCCAGCCTCACATTACTGATGCCATATCTAGATGATAATTCCTATGTGGGTAGCATTAAGCTGATGGTTATAAGATCCCACTATACACAGGTACACAATACAGAGTCAAACATTTGACTCAGGATACAACTCAAGGGAAGAATGTAAGAGCCAACGTTAATCTGTAAGTCCCATCTACCCAAAGGCCAGGTAATTTCCTGGGATGCTGGGAATTGCATTTTTGGGAAAATAACAGTGTCCCATAGGAAATAATGTGGCTGTGTGTTCTTGTCTTTAAAAAGACCCTACAGGACATGCCTCATCACCATTTGCTGGGAGTCCCAGAGAGTAGTCCTAACCAGAGTCCATCTTGATCAGTAATTAATGCTTGCTTCAAATTTGGCTCAAAGTCATGGGACTGGTTTTTCTCTTGTGAATCTCAGGATTAATACTTGTCCACATTTGTGCAAGGTCCTGGTAGTACTTGAGGCATAGGGCCAGTTCCTTGCCAAGTGGTTAGCATTCCCACAATTGAATACGATCTTGGGGATGCTGCTAAGTTCTGCCATTTGTTTATTTAAAGCTTTGTTTATAAAACCTTTTAAATGCAATATTCCTCAGATCTCTGAGGTGTTTGAGGGTCGTTATTTACTTGTTTTTAGTTGACAACATATATAGAAGTCTATATAAAGGTAGATATAAATTGGTCTCTTCTTCCAAGCTTTGTTTCTGTAAATGAATTTTATTTGTACTTATCATGATTACAACCGTAGTTCTGAGCACATTAAAGAATTTGATTATTTGTAATGTGACTGATGTGCACATCTTAAATTATCTTTAAAAGTTTACAAGTTAGCAGTTTTTACAAGATTCAAATTTTATAGTTTTATCCTTGTTAAATTCTAGGCTTCAAAATTTGAATGGAAGATGTTCGTTTGTTTGTTTGTAGAACATGACTTTAATATTTTCAACTGTTCGTATTCAACAGGCAGACTAATCCTCTTCCGGGCCAAAATCTGGATTATCACTTGGAGGACGTATCCAGAAGATGTTAGCACTGATCATTTTTACTATATCAGAATATGCTAATTCAACAATTACACCACAATTAGTTGAAACATACTCAACCAGTTCATTCAGTGTTGCTCTTTTAATTTCTTTGCACTTCAAGTCTGAAACAGAGTCCATGAAATCAAACAGTGCACAGCACTGTTGTAGCTTCTGGCAGAAAAGCTCTTTATGTTCATTTGAAGTGGCATCTTTGAGCTGGTGCAGAGGGTGCAGCTCCACCTGGCTGCCCTGGCAATAGAACTGCGACGAGCCTTGAGAGCGCTTCTGCCTCTGCGCCTTGCGCACGGATCAGGTGAAGCCGTCCACGTTCTCCGAGGCCGGCCGAGATGGGGGCGCAGGCAACTGGTGCGAGTGGCGACGGCGACATCTCGGCGACCCGGGCAATCGGCCCCTCCCGCAGCGGCTGGCCCGGGCAATCGGCGGGGGACCGGCACGGCGGGCCTGCTCCCCTGCACCCCTGGCCCAGGCCGCGCCGCCCTCATGCTCCGCGAGCTGCTCCTCACCGGACAGCACCTCGCGGCAGTATCCCCGCGCCGGACAGAGGCCTCCCGGGCTGGCGTGGGGGAGGGCGGGGGCGTGCGGGCCGCACAAGTTGCTGACGCCCGACTACGAGGGCGGACAGAGGTGAGCCCGAATTGGACCGCTGGAGCGAGCCTCGCGACCCCTTAGCGCGCGGAGTCCAGACAGGACTTCAGCGGCTGCCGCCCGTGCTGTCCGCTGGCCAGGAGCCTCCTCCCGAGGAGCTTCCATCGCGGGTTTGTGCGAGCCGCTGCTGAGCGCTCCTTCTCCTGTCAGCGATGGCCCCTCATCGCCCGGGGCGGCCACCCGAACCCAGATCCTTGGAGCGTCGCCCTTGCTCAGCCTCTGGGGCCCACAGAGCACACCCGGGAAACAACTTGAGAGGGTGGCTGGTACGGGTGAGGGGGGTCTCGGTGCGCATGCCATAATTCTTTAAGATACAATATAAAGGTCTAGTCCTCTTAAAAGCTGCTGTTACAAACTGTTAGGGATGATAAAAACACAAGTTACAAGCTTTTAGGCATGGTTAAGAAATGTAGCTGTCAAAAAAAAAAAAAAAAGAAAAAAGAAATGTAGCTGTCCAGTGGCCACGGAAAACTGGGTTTGATTAGCCTTCTCAGTGCTGGGAGAAGAGCACAATCCCCCCCCCTTTTTTTTTATTTTTTAAAAGATGAGTGGAAAGGGGGCACAAGATTTACTTGTACTCTATAATCCCATCTAGGAAATATGGTGGCTAGGCGGTCGTGTCTGCTTAGGTCTGGGTCTATATTACTCCTTTTACTGGTCTAGTAGCCAAGCACAACTTGTTGGTGTTTGTTTGGATAAACAGTGCCCTTTGGCACTTGTCTCTGTCTTAGGTCTATAGGAACTCAAGAATGCCATTTGCCCATCTCTGAGGACCAGCCTTCAAAAGCACACTTTTTCCCATTCAGACCAAAACCATGAAGGGCATATGAGTATGCACTCAATGCATTTCTTCATAGGTATGAGTAACTGCCATGGTGAATAACTGAGCTTGCTGAAGGTGATCCTGTGTAAAGGTAACCAATCTGCTTAAGATACAAAGTCAAAGGTTAAAAGCAACAAGAGTAAAGTTGTCTGCAGGAATGTCCTAGGTATTCAAGTCAGCTGCTAGTTAGCAAAGATCAGACACCAGTTGTATGAGGAGGTGGCTCTGAGAATTGATAGAAAACACTTACTTCTCTGGTAAGAGTGGAAACTATGCTCCAAGTTAGCTCAGCTGGCTGGATAGAGATTTTAAGCTGTCTTCATAATTGGAATCATACTTACTAGAAGACTCTGGATATGTGTCCATTTGGTGACAGCAGCTATCACGCTCTATCTGTTTGTGAAAACAACAACAACAACAACAACAACAACAACAACAACAAAACACAGACAGAAACTCGCCCCCATATTAAAACAGGGTTGGGACCATTCCATATCTTAGTTACTAGTCCCACCATTTAACCATGGCATATGAGCTGGAAGTGACTGGATGCCAGTGGCAATCAGCTGCAGACTGACATTTAACATCAGTTTGCAAAAAATTAAAACAAATAAGACAAAAGCAAGGTGTGCTTTTGGTGACCTTGGAGGGTATAACACCTCCCCTTTTGTTTTTTAAAAAGCCAAATTTTCAGAGTGTAATGCACACACACAACAATTCCTTGTCTCATTGGGTTATAAAAAAAAAAATCCAGTTTTGTGTTCGATACCAAATTCCTTACAAAATGATGTAAAGTTGTTTCCAGTATTATCTGGCCCATTATCTGTCTTAACGACTTTAGGTAATCCCATAGCATTAAAGGCTTGTAAACAATCATCAATTACATTTCTAGAGGCGTCTCCAGTATGTAGAGAAGCAAAAAAGAATCCTGAACAAGTGTCAATACAGACATGTATATATTTCAAATTTCCAAATTCTGTATAATGACCTACATCCATTTGCCAAATATGATTGGGCATAAGGCCTCGTGGATTAGCCCCTAAATGAGGAACTGGAGATAATGTAAGGCAGTTAGGGCATTGTTTTTCAATCATTCAAGCCTGTTCCTTAGTGATCTTATGTCAGAGCCTTAAGGTATAACTAGAAAGATGAAATTTATTATGATCACGTCTAGCCAACGCAACAGGATCTGAATCTAAGGCGTCTCCTATTAAAGCTCTGTCAATGCCATCATAGCCTGCAGCTAAAGGTCCAGGATGAGCAGAATGAGCTTGTATATGACCAATATAAAATGGATTTTTTCGGGTAAGAATGGTATTTTGTAGTTGAGAAAACAGATCCTGCTGGTGTATTGAAATTAAACGTACCACAAGTTTCCAATAGAGTAACAGACTGGGCCACATATAGACTAGCAGGAAAAAGATTAAAAGCATCATTTACAGCTTGAAAAACATTCAGTACCACTGTCAGTTCTGCTAACTGAGCAGAGAGCCCAGGAGTCTCTATGACTACTTGTTGATTACTTATAAGATATCCAGCTTGTCCTTTAGAGGAGCTGTCAGTAAAAATCAAAAAAGCATTATGCAGAGGCTGCAAAGATGTCATATTAGGAAATTTAACCTTATGTACATTTAAATTTTTTATCAACCTATTTGAGGGTAATGATTATCTATAGTCCTTTAGATCCTAGGAACCAATCCATACTATACTGCTTCAGCCAAGTATTTTGATCTACATTAAAAGGGTGTATAATGATGTCTGCTTCTTTGCCAAAATAAATCAGTGCGTGTATCCTTCCAAGTATAATCATATGGGCTACTGCCTCATAATATTAGGTTTAGGAGATATCCTTGAATGTATACACATAAGAGGAGCCTTTTGCCACAGTAATCCTGTAGGTGTATGAGTCATATTAAAAATCAACAGATGTAAAGGCGAAGAATAATCTATATAAGTAACAAATGGTTTCTCAGTAGTTCTTTCTGCTTGTTACAAGGCCAGCAATCCTTCTGAAGTTAAAAGTCTAGGGGAGGTAGGATCAGGACTCCCTTAAATAATATCAAATAAGGGTTTCAATTCTTCTGTAGTAAGCATTAAATGTGGCAAAGCCAATTGATAATTAATGATTTTTTGAAAATCATTTAAAGTTTTTAAACAGTCCTTGCAGATAATTATCTTCTGGGGATAAACGGCTTGATCTGTACGTGTAAAGCCTTAATAATTATAAGGGTCCTGGGTGTCTACCTTTTCTGATCCTATTTGTAGTCCTTTATTAGTTAATGTCTGTTGAAAAACCTCTATAACATAAAAGCAAGTCCTGAGGATCTTTTCCTGCTAACAAGATATCATCTGTGTAATGTATGATGTATATCATTGGCCATTGCTGAATGGCTTATAGGCTTATAGGCTGCATGGCTTGTGCCACAAACTTTTGGTATAAGGTAGGACTATTAACCATGCCCTGAGGAAGAACATTGATATCTTTTCATGGGTTCCTTAAAATTAATAGAAGGAACACGGAAAGCAAATCTTTCACAATCCTGGGGATGCAAAGGAATAGTAAAGAAACAATCTTTCAAATATACTACTATTTTATAATATCCTTTAGGAATAGCTACTGGAGATGGAAGTCCAGGTTGTATTGCTCCCATAGGTACCATGGTTTCATTGACCTTTCTTAGATCTTGTAGCAATCTCCACTTACCAGATTTTTTTTGATAACAAATATTGGAGTATTCTATGGTGACTGAGATTGTCTTAGATGCCCTGCCTCTAGTTGCTCCTGCACAAGCCAAGAGGCAGCTTCTATTTTTTCATTAGATAAGGCCACTAATCAACCCACACAGGAATATTATTAAGCCATTGAATTTTATCAGCATGAGATGCAGGCAAGATTGAGGCCAGTACAGAAAATGCCCCAAGCCTCTAGTGTTAGAGTGGGGCTTAGGCCTTTCAAATGTCTTAATGCCTTGTCCTTCCTTTCCTAACCTGTGATCAGGCAAAAATCCTTGTCCTAGCATCTGCTTAGTCACTTCCTCATTAGGACTGCACATTATAATGCCCATCTGTGACAAGAGATCTCTTCCCAATAGGGTAGCAGGCAAATTTGACATAACATAAGGCTGGATTTGTCCTGAATTGCCTTCCTCATCTCTCAAGGTTAGAAGTTTAGAACTGTTTTGGGTTATTGGCATAACCAATCTCTTGAAGGTGTGTGAGCATATCAGATAAAGGTCAAGTTGAAGGCCAATCTTGTCCTCTAATAATTGTTACATTATCCCTAGTATCTATTAATCCTTCAAATCTCTTTCCTTCAATTATTAATTTAAGGTTAGGTCTCTTACTAGTAATAGATTGAACCCAGTACACATCAGAGGAACCAAAGCCACTCTGTCCTTTCTCATTCTTAGCAAATCTGGAAAGTAGTAGATTCAAGGGAACTAAGGTAAGTTGAATGATTCTTTTTTTTTAGCAGTTACAATTATAATGCCATGAGGGGAAGCAGCCATAAATTTAATTTTGCCCTCATAATCATCTATTATACCTGGATAAATCTGCAGTCTTTTTATAATGCTGCTTCAGCCTAAAAGAAATTCCCAGGTCCAAAAACTCCTGTAGACAAGGTTTGAATTCCCATTTCTGGGGTCAATACTGCATGGGTGGTGGAACTGAGGTCCAATCCTGTACTTCCTGTGGTTGCTCTGATAAGTTCAGAAATGGATTTCTCTGTCTTGGCAGCAGCTTCATGGCCCCGTTAGCTGCTTGCTGTGGATGTCTTGAGGCCTGAGGCTAGCCCCTCTGCTCATTTCCTGACACGGCATGGCCTTGAATATCTGTTTTAGATCTACATTCCCTGGCCCAATGATTACCCTTCTTGCATTGAGGACAAATTTCTGGGGCATGGCCTGATTGTCCACTCATGCCTGTGTTCCTGGGACAATCCTTTTTTTTTTTTTTTAATGACCCAAACTTCCACATTTAAAACATACTATATTCCCTCATTTCTGTGAAAGCATTGTTTGCACAGTGGTCCCTCTAAAGCAGCAGCCATAGCCAGACCCTGATTGTATGAGGGTCCAATTTCTGCACAAAGATGAATATAACCAGATAACTCTGTCTTGTGTTTTGTATGGCCAAATTGCTGTACAATACACTGCATTAGCATCCTCATAAGCCAATTGTGTAACAAAAGGAATTCCTGCTTGAGGGTCTCTAAAAATTCTACTAGCTGCTTTTAGCAGCCTATCAGCAAATTCCTGAAACAGTTCATCAGGAGCTTGTTTGATACCAAATAGATTCCTCCTGAGATCCCCTTTAGTCAGTAATTGATTCCAAGTGTGGCAGGCAGCCATTACAATTTGTGAATATACTCTTACAGGTAGGCCAATCTGATTAGCATTACCTTCATATTGACCCTCTCCTAGAAGCATGTCAGTATCCCAATCTGTGTTACCTGCCTGAGCATTCAATGAGGCAGTTCTCTTAATAGCTTCACACCATTCAGAACTCCAAAGTGAGTAATTTCCTCCTGACAAAGTAGCCTTACAAAGAGTCTTCCAATCTTGGAGGGTTAAATTTATCTTCATCACAGTGTCGAACAAAGCTTATATAAAGGGATCTGTAAGTCCACACTGTGCCACATCTATTTTTAATTATTTTATCACCTTGAACTCCAAAGTCTGCTCTTGTCTGACTCTATTGCCCTGCTGGTCAATTATATCAACTACAGGGAAAGCTAGCATGTCAGATGTATCCTACCCTTTCCCTAGAGCCTGATTCACTGATCTTTCTAGCACTGATTAGCATATCTCCAAATCCCTGCTCTTTCCTGCACTTGATACCTTTATTAGATCCTGTAGCTCATTAGTCAATTTCTGCAGCTTAATTCCCAACTCTAGTTTGTGTACTTGCATATCCATCTACACAGCATCTCCTTCAGTAAAGGCCATAGGTGGAGCAGAAGGTGTGCAAGGAAGCCAATCCCACCATAATATTTGGCAGCCTCTTTTTCTAAATGAGCTTCTTCCTCTGAAGCTAGCCTTTTTCTGGGAAAGCCTTCCTCTGACAGGGATTCATCCTGAAGTTCTTTAGGCTCTCCCTGGGAATTAACTAATGCCTGTGAGGTTTCTTCATCAATAGCATCTATTATAAGTGCCCAGAGGCAGAGGGTGATAGAATCTGCCTGGGTGGTTCTCAGAGCTTCTCCATTTTTTTCCCAGGCTTTCTTATTCAAAGTTCTTTCTTCTTGAAGCAATGGGAAGCATGAGTCTACCTGATCTAAAATGTTTTCTAACAGTTGTTCTTCAAACCCTACCCCTCTCACCTGAAGCAGCTCTTGGAGGCTGCTGACAAATGCCTGTTTAGAATTCCCCACTCCTATATTGCACTGTCACCTCCTAAGTGGGATCAGCATTGGGTTGATGCTGTCCCAACTTAGCCTGTATCCTTTTGCACCTACAACAACAGTCTGCAAAAGATGAAATGCATGACTAGTGCTAAGATTGACGCTGTTTGTTGCTTACTGTGCAGGATACCATAAATTCTTCCGTTTTTTGTGGAGCTCCACTGAAGACAGTGTTCCTCAGTTGGTCCCCACCCCCACTTTCAAGCCCCTCATTTGTGTGCCACCTGTAGCCATCCAACAGCCATGGAGAACTGGGTTTACCTGAAAGGGAGGCTGGCAATGAAATAGTATGGGCAAGTGAGATAAAAATGAAGCCAAGACAAAAGTTCTCTGATCAAGTCTCAAGGTTTAATTTTCAGCTCTGCAAATATATAGGGGAAAACCCCAAGGACCCATCCTCTGTTTTGGCTGGGTTCTGTTCTTTGTTTCAGCTGGATTCTATTGCAAAACAAGTTCAACAGCTCAGTGGGCAGTCTCCTTCTGCAGGAAATTGCAGGTGGGCAAGGCAGGAGAATTCCACCTAGGTCTGAAGACTCTACCCAAGTATGCAGAAAACTGACTGTGGCAAAAAAAAGTTAAGGTCTAATTAGCCTGTTCAGGGTTGGGGGAAGGGCACAAAGAAATACAAATTAATAGTCAGATAGTCAAACTCATGGTCATACTAGATACTAGTTTAGTTAATTACAATAGAATATTTTCAGGGTTATTCAGATAGTAAATAGCTAAGAATAAACAATGTTTGATGATTCTGGTGTACTATAGATAGATATTAGGTTTTGAAAACTTCATAGATCCACAGAAAATGTCATTTAAAATTATTTCATTATTAAAGGATCTTTTAAATATGACACAGGTCTACTTCTGATAGTATCCTCCATTCCCTTTCAAATAAGATGATGAGTATTAATAAGCTCTGTATGAAGTTGCTTCAATTGTGGCAAGTTAGTTACTAAGCAAAAATAATGCCTATGGTTTAACAACAGAAAAATCTGTCCAGAAGTCACAGGTGGATGCAGGAAAGTCAGCTGTCAAGGTCTGCCAAGACAGAGTAAACAAGTCCTTCATAATTCCTGCTTCACAAAAATTTCATCAGATAAACTGAACCAGAAGGCTGATGATCATTCAATATTATAGAAGCAATATTGGAGTCTGTCTAGGCAGTCAGCTGTCTCTGTCATTTCTATAATTTTGAAAGCTATGTTTCTGTACCTCCTGCATATTCGGGTACTATTTATTCATTCTCCAGTCTCTAGTGGGGTTGAAAATTAGATAATTATAGTCTCACAATTAAATTTAAGTTGTTTAACATTTAGAGAGATATTTTATATCTAAGAAGATAGTTTTTAAGCTAAAAATAAAAGTTAGGATAGAAAATGATTTAGACATATAGCTCTGAACTCACCAGATCAGAAAGATGGTAGAATACTTTATCTAAATTGTCAAAGATCAATTGACTAGACATTATGAATGCAACTCTTACTTAATAGTTTTCATAGTTGTTTTATAATTATTATAATAGTATTCAATTTATTTTTGAAAGAAAAACAGCCTTTTATTGGGCTAACAAGAGGAATTGCAAAGAAAATATCTTCATATCACCTGTCAATTAAAAAGTCATTGGCCTGTGGCTTAGGCAGGATATCTGTGGGAGTTGGGATATCTGAAAGGAGAAAGGATTCTGGCAGAGAGCCAGGCCAGAAATTCACTGGGAAGATGAGTTGAGAAGGACCCATGGTCCCTGAGCACAGGTAACCGGCTTGAATGAATGGGATATCTTTAGTTATGATCTAATCAGATCATAATGATCTAATGATCATATGATCTAATATGATCTAATACCTTGGCCTAGTTATATGGCCAAGGTATTTGTAAATATATTTTGAATCTGAAGGTCATCTCTGGTAGCATGGGGCTGGGAGATAGAACCAGGCCTAACTTCAACAGAGGTGCTATCTTGGTAGATTTCTCCTTTGGTGACTATGAAGTGTCTTTCCTCATCTCTTTTGATTACTTTTGGTTGAAAGTCTATTTTATTAGATATTAGAATGGCAACTCTAGCTTGCTTCTTGGGTCTGTTTGCTTGGAAAACTTTTTATCCAGCCCTTTACTCTGAGGTGATGTTTGTCTTTATTGCTGATGTGTGTTTCTGGTATGTAGCAGAATGATGGATCCTGTTTACACATCCACTCTGTTCATCTGTGTCTTTTTATTGGGGAAATGAGTCTATTAATGTTGAAAGATATTAATGACCAGTCATTTCTAATTCCTGTTATTGGTTTTATTAGTGTGTGTGTGTGTGTGTGTGTGTGTGTGTGTGTGTGTTATTTTGTTTTGGTTTTCTCACGTAGAATTATTTACTTCCTCTGGCTTTTTGGATGTAGTTATCCTCCTTAGGTTTGGAGTTTTCCTTCTAGTATTTTCTGTAGGGGTGGATTTGTGGATTGATATTGTTTAAATTTAGTTTTGTCTTGAAATAGCTTGCTTTCTCCATCTATAGTGATTGAGAGTTTTGCTGGATATTACAGTCTAGATTGGCCTCTATGGTTTTTTAAAGGATGTATGATGTCTCTCCTTCTAGCTGTTCGAATCTCTGTTTAGAAGTTGGGTATAATTCTGATAGGTCTGCCTTTATATGTTACCTGGCCTTTTTCCCTTGCAGCTTTTAATATTCTTTGATATGTAGATTAAATGTTTTGTATTATGTTTTAGTATTGTGTGGTAGAAGAATTTTTTTTTTTCTAGTAGAGTCTAATTGGTGTTCTATAAGCTTTTGAAGGTTTGTGGGCATCTCTTTCTTTAGGTTGGGAACATGTTATTCTATAATTTTGTTGAAAATATTTTCTGATCCTCAGAAGTGCATTTCTTCAACTTTTTCCTATTCCCATTATTTTTAGGTTAGGTCTTTTCATGGTATTCCAGATTCTCTGGATATTTTGTATCAGGAATTTTTCAGATTTAACATTTTCTTTGACTGATGTATCAGTTTCTTCTATTGTATCTTCTACACATGAGATTCTTTCTTTTTTCTCTTGTATTCTATTGGTGATGCTTGCATCTTGTACTGGCTAGCTTTGTGTCAACTTGACACAGCTGGAGTTATCACAGAGAAAGGAGCTTTAGTTGGGGAAATGCCCCCATGAAATCCAGCTGTGGGGCATTTTCTCAATTAGTGATCAAGGGGGAGAG
>NC_034602.1:236429-238171 GCF_900095145.1 Mus pahari | reverse complement strand
AACAGCAGTATGGAAATGTAAGCTGAATAAACCCTTTCCTCCCCAACTTGCTTCTTGGTCATGATGTTTGTGCAGGAATAGAAACCCTGACTAAGACACATCTGTTGTTCCTTTTCTGTTCTCTGAGTTTTCAATCTCCAGAATTCTCTCAGATTGTATTTTCTGTATACCTTCTATTTCCATTTTCTTGTCTTGAACAGTTTTATTTCTTTCTTTCACTTGTTTAATTGTATTTTCCTGAATTTCTTTAAAGGTTTTATTTTTTTCCTCTTTAAAAGTCTTTACCTGTTTGACTTTCGTTAAGGAATTTATTCATTTCCTCTTTAAAGGCCTCTATCATCTTTATAAGATTGGATTTAAGGTCATTTGCTTGTGCTTCTCTGTGATAGGATATCCAGGGCTTGCAGTAGTAGGACAGCTGTGCTTTGAAGGTGTCATATTGCCCTGGTTTTTGTTGATTGTGTTCTTAAACTGGCCTTTACCTATCTGGTTGTGTCTAGCTGTTTCTGTTGTAGCTGGTATTTGGGAGGAGACCTAACCTTGTTGATTTGGTGTTTTGCATGCCTCTGGTAGGTATCCTTGGTCTGGACAATGAAACTTAGGGTACTGTGCAAGTTTTTTAGCAGTTGGATGTGCTTGTAGTTACACAGCAACAAAAGGACTAGGGGCAGGGGTTGGGGGAAAGACAGGCAGAGAGGTGGCCAGAGAATGGAGGTCTGGGGGACATCATGCCAATCAGGCCAGCTGGACATGCTCCCAGAGGACTTGACAGGTGGGGAATGGGTATAGGAAGAAAATCTAATTTTTACCAGATCAGCAAGTCTGATGAAGATGGGTGGGCAGATGGCTGGACAATGGAGGTTTGTTGGGATAGCTGGCTGAGATGTAATGATTTTTAATGGTGGTCAGTGAAGAAGTAATAACTAATGTACGAAGAAGTGATACACTTCTTTTTTAACCTACCCAGTTCACACATATATAAATAGAACAGGTTTTGATCATAGGCAAATAATGGCATTGTCTACATGAACAATTTTAATATCTAAAGAGACTCTTACAATCACAAATGATGATCAAAATACTACTGTTTGCAATCTGGTTCTTTATACTAAGCAGAATCTCTACTGAAAATTACTGATTTGTTAGAGGGAAACATATCAAAATCCTAATGTTATAGCATGAATTATATATTCATTAATCCAACAAGCATTTATTGTTTTCTGACTGCCAGTTTTGAGATCTTCAAGTGAATGAAGATCTCAGTTTTGAGATCTTCAAGTGAATGACACATTGTTTGTCCTCAACAATTCACTTCTAGGACTGGAGAGATGGCTTAGCAACTGAGAGTACCTTCTCTTGCAGAGGTCTCAAGTTCAGTTCCAGCACTCATACCAGGTGGCTCAAACCTGCCTGGAATTCCAGTAACTCCAACACCTTCCTGTCACGTCCTTGAGCACAGCATTCACCTCCACACTCAGACATGCATGAAAACACAACACTTAATATGTAATTAAAAATAAAGCTTTAAAAGAATAGATACCTTATGTGTGCACATGTGAATGCCTATGTGTATTTATGTGTGCTATGTGCTGCCTGATGCCTTGAAGGCCAATAAATGGAGTCAGATCTTTTTAAAGCTGGAGTTGCTGGCAGTTGTGAGGTATTCATATTGCATACTGGAAATTGAACTCAGGTCCCCTTACCAGCTGAGCCATCTCTCCAACACACACAACACACACACA
>NC_034602.1:231156-235429 GCF_900095145.1 Mus pahari | reverse complement strand
CCTGGCTGTCCTGGAACTCACTTTGTAGACCAGGCTGGCCTCAAACTCAGAAATCCACCTGCCTCTGCCTCCCGAGTGCTGGGATTAAAGGCGTGTGGCACCATACACGGCTATAGGAGGTTTTGAGAAGCCTATTGTAGGTGCTAAGACTTGAACTCAAGTTTTTTTTTACAAGAAAATTAACCACTGAGTTACATCTCCAGCCCTTTTAAAATTTTATACATATATAAAATTTTATATCTATATAATATATAGATAAAATGTAATCTATATAATATATAACGTATGGAAATATTATATATAAATACATACACATATATAATTTCTGTATGGTTGTTGATTTATGGATTTCACTGACTAGTGGGACAGGTAGAAATGAAATATCCTATTTTGTTGCTATTGTTATAATCTGTTAAATATTCTAAAGTAGGATAATGGATGTTAAGTAAATAGAAGTTAAGTAAAGTAAAAGAGTAAAGTTAAGTAAAATAGAAGAACTGGCCTAGACTGGTTTTGTGAATGATGACTTGAGAAATGACTAGAAATATCCAGCTAGAAAACTAGCATATAACCCATCTATATCACTTTTGGCCATATATTAAAGTGACTATCACAAAGATATTTGCAGGTACACATTTATTGCTGCTATATTCACAATTTCAAGGAAATGAAATTAGTCTAGATGTCTATTAACAGATGAATGGATAACAAAGTGTGGTACATATATACCGTCTTTTATATGGCATACATATGTATGGATGGGATTTTTTTCAACCATAAAGACAAATAAATTTGTGAAATTTAGAAATTTTGAAAATGGATGGATCTGGATAATATTTTTTAAGACAAACACTATAGATTCAGACTTAGTCCAATACCACATGTTCCTGTTCACAAGTAGGGCCTAGCTTTTCGTGTGTGTATATACTTGTGTATGTATGTGTTCATATATTCATGCAAGGTTATGAGTATGGTTTTATGTCACAAACTAAGAAGGAAATCATGACATAGAGAAAAGAGGTTTTAAAGAGGCAGAGTAAGGCAATAGAACACATGTGACTTGAAAGCAAAACGGGGGATGGGTTCTAGAAGGGCAAAGGTATTGAAAAGAGGTAAAATAGTAACATACATTTTGTTTGAAAATGCATCAATTAAACCTAATATTTTGTGTGCATAAATGTCTTCCCTATGCAAGTTTGGAAACCTATGTTGGATCCCTGGAATCCATGTAAAGGTAAAAGGATAAAACCAACTACATGTTCTCTCACTTCTACATGAACACCATGACATACATATACACAGCATATGTGTAAGAGAGTAAGGAAAAAGAAAGAAAATCTACCTGGGCTACCAAGTTCAGCCTGGTCAACTTGGTGAGGCTGTTTTATAGACAGTAAAAAGGTCTGGAGTTGTAGACCAGCAGCTGGGTGGTGGAGCACTTTACCTCATTCAGTCCTCAGTATCAAACACACACAAGGAAACAACAAAGCACCTACTGTCAGAACACAGTCCAAGAATGGGGTCATTAAGAATTCTGACTGTGAGAAAACTCCAAGAAATCAAGACCAAAGTCTGTGACCTCAGTTTCTTAAAAACAGAATTGTACTTGAAATGTGTTTTCATGTTCCTCTGAGGTGTAGTGGATAGGAGTAAGTTTACTTCACCTTCACTCATGTGCCCTATGGGGAAAAAAATCATGGTTTTGCCATATGTGGCTTGTTGTTGTGATTCCTCTTAACCTTCAAGATATAAACTGTTTGATGCTATGAATAAACTTGGCTAGTGCACAAGACTTTAGTCTGCCTCATTTTTAGACCTACCTTCTTATTGCTGTTTGTGTTTGTTTTAAGTCAGTATCTCTCACTCTATAGGTCCTGCTGGCCCAGGAATATGTAGTCCATGCTGGCCTCAAACTCACAGAAATCTTTCTGCCTCTGCCTGTGGAATGCTAGGATTAAAGGTATGGGTCATATGCCTCAAAACACCCTACCTTCTTGACTGATGTAGAATGAATGTAGAAAAGGCTGCTAAATTCTTGTCAAATCAGAACCAATAGGGAATATCTTTAAACCTAATTCAATTTTTGTCACTACTTAACAATGCTAGTTATGCAAGAATAGGATGAGGGCCTGCTGTGGTAGCATATGTCTGAAATCTCAACAGTTTTCTAGAAGCAGAGACAAGAGGATCAGAAATTCAAGGCCAGCCTATGGTCATCCTGAGGTAAGCTAGATAGTGTCTTTAAAAAGGGGGTGGGACAATGGCAAAAACAAGACCTTGATAAGTTGAGTCAGGCTATACAACAGTAATAACACAGTGGTTCAATACTATTCTTTTTAAAAAGATTTATTCCCAAGCAACTGTGGCACACTCAAGAGGCAGAGGCAGAAAGATCTCTGTGAGTCTGAGGCCAACCTGGTCTACAGAGCAAGTTCCAGAATATTTGAGACTATACAGAAAAACCTTGAGTTGAAAAAGAAATGAACAAACATTATTAGCTGGTAAGATGACTTACAGAGTAAAGGCACTTGCTACCAATCATGATCCCTGAGACCCACATGGTGGGAAAGACAAAATAGACCTTCACAAATGCCTGCTGACCTCCACATGGAGTGCTTACCCATGTATGCACATAAATGTAAATAAACAATCAAACAAACAAAAACTATGTGCTTACGTATGCCCACATGTGTGCGTGTGTAAGTATTGACAATTGTGCATACACATGGAGGCCAGAAGAAACTACTGAGTGTCCTCCTGTATTGTAGTGTACCTATTCCTTTGAGGCAGTGCCTCTCACTGAATCCTGGGGGGCGGGGTTCACTGGAAGTCAGAAAATCCTAACAACTCCTTGAAACTGGGATTACAGGTATACACAAGATGCCCAGCTTGTTATGTGGGTGTTCAGATCCAAACTCTGGTCATCATGATTATGCAACAAGCACTCTAATTGTCAAGCTATGTCTCCATGCCCAATATTTACAACTTGTCTGTGCTATAGTACTTCTCAAGTGGAAAACATGTAACCCCTTGCCTCTTTTCCCATTGTTGCTACAAGGAATATATTTCCTTTTTTCTGTTTTTCATTATTATTTTGGATCTTTTAATTGGTTTACCGATGATGACTAAGTCTGGCTAGCTGGTGCACAGGCTATAACCCCAAGGCCTGTAACTAGTTCAAGTCTGAGGTTCTGGTATGAGGGTAGGTTTAAATAAGAGATGAGATATATTTGCAGTTATTTAAAACTTGGTTTTTTGTTTTGTTTTGTTTTGTTTTGTTTTTGTTTTTTTGTTTTTTTGTTTTCTGAGACAGGGTTTCTCTGTATAGCGCTGGCTATCCTGGACTCATTCCGTAGACCAGGCTGACCTTGAATTCAGAAATCTGCCTGATTCTGCCTCCCAAGTGCTGGGATTAAAGGTGTGTGCCACCACCACCCGCATTTAAAACTTATGTTGAGAAAAACGTATGTATTTTCAGTATTGCAGTAGACAAGCATCTACATAAGACTATTCAATTGATTATTGTTTTATAACAAACAACTTTTATGATACTCATTATTTTTACTTTTTCTTCTTTTTAATTAGATATTTTCTTATTTACATTTCAAATGTTATCTTCTTTCCTGGTTTTCCCTCCAAAAAACATCCTCCCCCTATCGTCTACCCCCTCCCCTTGCTCAACAACCCACTCACTCCCATTTCCTGGCCCTGGCATTCCCCTATACTGGGGCATAGAACCTTCCCAAGACTAAGAGCCTCTACTCCCATTGATGCCAGATTAGGTCATCCTCTGCTACATATGCAGCTAGAGCCATGAGTTCCACCATGTGTTTTCTTTAATTGGTGGTTTAGTGCCAGGGAGCTCTGGGGGTACTGGCTAATTCATATTGTTGTTCCTCCTATGGGGCTGCAAACCCCTTCAGCTACTTGGATACTTTCTCTAGCTCCTTCATTGGGGAACCTGTGCTCTGCCCAATGTATGACTGTGAACATCCACTTCTGTATTTGTCAGGCACTGCCAGAGCCTCTGAGAAGACAGCTATATCAGGCTCCTGTCAGCAAGCTCTTGTTGACATCTGCAATAGTGTCTGGGTTTGGTAACTGTATATGGGATGAATCCCCAGGTGGGACAGTCTCTGGATGACCTTTCCTCTAGTCTCTGCTCTACCCTTTATCTCCATTATTTGTTCTCTTTTCACACACACACACACACACACACACACACATATATATATATATATATATATATATATATATATATATATATATATAT
>NC_034602.1:213084-230561 GCF_900095145.1 Mus pahari | reverse complement strand
GACTGATTTCCAGAGTGGTTGTACAAGCTTGCAATCCCACCAGCAATGGAGGAGTGTTCCTCTTTCTCCACATCCTCGCCAGCATCTGCTGTCATCTGAATTTTCGATCTTAGCCATTCTGACTGGTGTGAGGTGGAATCTCAAGGTTGTTTTGATTTGCATTTCCCTGATGACTAAGCATGTTGAACATTTTTTCAGGTGCTTCTCAGCCATTCTGTATTCCTGAGTTGAGAATTCTTTGTTTAGCTCTATACCCCATTTTTAAATAGGTTTACTTGATTTTCTGGAGTCCATCCTCTTGAGTTCTTTGTATATATTGGACATTAGTCCCCTATCTGATTTAGGATTGGTAAAGATCCTTTCCCAATCTGTTGGTGACCTTTTTGTCTTATTGGCAGTGTCTTTGGCCTTACAGAAGCTTTGCAATTTTACAAGGTCCCATTTGTCAATTCTGAATCTTACAGCACAAGACATTGCTATTCTGTTTAGGAATTTTTCTCCTGTGCCCATATCTTCGAGGCTTTTCCCCACTTTCTCTTCTATAAGCTTCAGTGTCTCTGGTTTTATGTGGAGTTCCTTGATCCATGTAGACTTGACCTTAGTACAAGGGGATAAGAATGGATCAATTTGCATTCTTTTACATGATAACTGCCAGTGGTGCCAGCACCATTTGTTGAAAATGCTGTCTTTTTTCCACTGGATGATTTTAGCTCCTTTGTCAAAGGTCAAGTGACCATAGATGTGTGGGTTCATTTTGTGTCTTCAATTCCATTCCATTGATCTGCCTGTCTGTTGTTGAACCAGTACCATGGAGTTTTTTTGTTTTTTGTTTTTTTGTTTTGTTTTGTTTTATCACAATTGCTCTGTAGTACAGCTTGAGGTCAGGCACGGTGATTCCACCAGAGGTTCTTTTATCATTGAGAAGAGTTTTTGCTATCCTAGGTTTTTTGTTATTCCAAATGATTTTGTTATTCCAGATGAATTTGCAAATTTCCCTTTCTAATTTGTTGAAGAATTGAGTTGAAATTTTGATGGGGCTTGCATTGAATCTGTAGATTGGTTTCCTCAAGCCATTTTGACTATCTTGATCCTCCCAATCCATGAGCATGGCAGATCTTTCCGTCTTCTGAGATCTTTGATTTCTTTCTTCAGAGACTTGAAGTTCTTATCATACAGATCTTTTACTTACTTAGTTAAGAGTCATATCAAGTTATTTTATATTATTTGTTATTATTAAGGGTATTTTTTCCCTAATTTCTTTTCAGCCTGTTCATCCTTTATGTAGAGAAAGGCCATTGATTTGTTTTAGTTAATTTTATATCCAGCTACTTCACTGAAGCTATTTATCAGGTTTAGGAGTTTTCTGGTGGAATTTTTAGGCTCACTTATATATGCTATTATATCATCTGCAAATAGTGATATTTTGACTTCTTCCTTTCCAATTTGTATCCCCTTGACCTCCTTTTGTTGTTTAATTGCTCTGGATAGGACTTCNAGTACTATATTGAATAGGTAGGGAGGGAGTGGGCAGCCTTGTCTAGACTTGTGAATATTTTGTTCTCCTTCTAAGAAGGACTGAAGCACCCACACTTTGGTCTTCCTTCTTCCTAAGCTTCATGTGGTCTCTGAATTGTATCCTGGTTATTTAGAGCTTTTGGGCTAATATCCACTTATCAGTGAGCACATACTATGTGTGTTCTTTTGAGATTGGATTACCTCACTCAGGATGATATCCTCCAGATCCATACATTTGTCTAAGAATTTCATGAATTCATTGTTTTTAATAGCTGAGTAGTATTCCATTGTGTAAATTTTCTCTATCCATTCCTCTGTGGAAGGACAACTGCCTACCCTCTATGCTGTTATAATCTACTTTTCTATTGACAATTCTATGTTACTTCTTACTAATGTCTGTGTTCTGTCTGGGCTGCTCTTAACTCCAACTGGACAACCCATGTGATCATGTTTTTATGGCTCAGCTGTTCTATCGTAGCTCTCCTTCTCCCTCCTGTACATTCTTCTTCTTCCATAGAGGCTCCTTTCTGCTTCTCCTCCTTCCTTTTCCTCCTGGTCCTAAGCCCAGAAAACCTAAACCCCACCTACATCTCTTCTCCCCAGTTATTGGTTGCTGGCATCTTTATTTAACAATCAGAATTAACTAGGGGCAGAGTCCCCCAGTGTCTTACCTACAGACTAACTTGTCTTTGGAGCAAACAGTTTTAGGGGGCCCAAATTAACGTTAAATACAAACAACATTAGACCAACTACAAATAATCATTTCCTGTAAGTCATTCACAGCATGAGCACATAGTAAGAAATGCCTGTAATATAAAACATTTTAATGTGAAATTTTGTTAGGTGTGGTACATACCAAAAATTGTAGGGTTGCCCAAGATTCAAGATCAGTTTGGTTTACATAGTATTCTAGTCCATGAGTCACCTCACAAACTACACAAATACAGATTTTAGTCAGACAGGGATAGTTTATTGATCCTTCAACCCCGGAATGATTGATCAGGGTTATAGACCAGACTCAGAAGCTGGCTGCAACCATGAGCCAGTATCCTACAAAACTTTCTTTCTTTCTTTCTTTCTTTCTTTCTTTCTTTCTTTCTTTCTTTCTTTCTTTCTTTCTTTCTTTCTTTCTTTCTTTCTTTCTCCCCCCTCCTTTGTTATTGTTTTTTAAATTGGATATTTTATTTATTTAAATTTCAAATGTTATCTCCTTTCCAGGTTTCCCCTCTGGAAACCCCTTATCACATCCTCCTTCCCCCTGCTTTTATGAGGGTGTTCTCCCACCCACCCACCCACCTACAGAGAGCTTTTAAGCTTTTAAATCCACAAACGTCTGTGCCAAGTTATTTTACCAATCAGTATTTAGGGATAGGGGATTTTCTTGGCAACATATCTTTGTTGTCTGTTTGTCCAGCTCCTATTGGTTGAGGTATTCAGCTGTGGTAGAGGACTTGCTTCGCTTAACACTCATGTCTTAAATTGCCAACCAGGATGCTAGTTACCCACGTACATGTCTCTTTCTGCCAAGTAGGATGTCAGTTCCCTGGGAGGTCTTGGGAGGTTAAACTTTACTCAATCTCTACTCAAAATGGAAGTCTTATTCCAAATAGCTTCCTATATTGGTGTAGGCCTCTCTTTTATGTTGGGGTCTATTCCAGGGCAGCTTATAAAAGCAAAAACCATAAAAGGTCATAGACATGTGCAAGAAGTGCTGTCTGGTGGTGGGTTCCAGTCCAAGCTTATTGTGGCTAACTATACAAAGCAGTTCTTTTTTTTTTTAATTAAAAAAATATTTCATTACATATTTTACAAAGCAGTTTTAACTGACTTATATTGTGGTTGGTTTCCAAGAACACCAAAACACAGAATATGCAATCAACTCGGGCATGAGAAAGTTTCCTTATAATATTAGTAACAGCACAAAAATGGGTGACTAGACACAGGTCTTAACACATAGCAGCTTCACAATAGCCATGGCTACAGAGTAAAATCCAGTCTCAAAAAAATAAAACTAAAAGAAACAAAAGTAAATTTCATTATGCTGCCCTTAGGCTTATTGTTTTTTAGACATTCTCTTTTGAGATGGTGACTCTTTTTGTAAAATATTTTCTTGAAGATTTAGGGATGGAACTCAGCTTAGGAAAGAGGGCTACCACTAGTGGAACTCATAGGCCAGCTGGCAATCCTTTTCTGTTTTTTTGTTTTTGTTTAGCTTAGGTTGGCTTTAAACTACAACCCTCCTGCTCTTGAGTTTCCAAATGCTGAGATGACAGGGGCATGTTACAGTGTCCTTTCTTAGAAATTTCTTGTTACTTTTAGATCAATCTCAATTCTCCAGCATTTACTTCTTAGTCTCAATAAATCTATTCACTCCCTTCTGGCAAGCAATCTTTAACCAGCCTGAATCTTCAATTACCATAAAACAAGCTTGCAGCCTTAGTCTTTTCTGTCAGCGGATAGATATATCTTCCTCCTTTCTTTATTGAAATAACATTGCCATCAACATTACAGATTAATTTGAAAATAACTTCTACGGAAGTGGTAGGCCTTCATTTAGAATTCCCAGGTATCTCGGTACTTATCCAGTATTTACCAATGCGTTATCTTGTAATTTATTAGTTTGTTTCTCAGCAGGCCTCTGTGTCCTTAAGGGGAGAACTAGGCGTTCTTAAACTTTTTATAGGGGCCTTAAATGAGAAGATGACACACAAAGTATATTTGTTGAGTAACTTTTTTGGAGTGAGGGTGGACAGGGAAATATCAGAAAGGTGGGGGCTAAAAGGGACAGAGAAACACAGGGTACTACTGTGTATACAGATTCTTCCATACACTTTTTTTTTTTTTTTTTTTAAGATAGTGTCTCCTGTTGCCACTAGGAAGCAGAGGTTGGCTTAGAACTCTTTGTGCTCATACTGCTTCGCTGTCCACACTCCCGCCCTCAGCTGGGATACAAGCTGCTCTTCCATAAACTGGCCCAGAAGAGAGGATACTGATTGTGGAGAGGTATTCGGATTCCGTGCCTCAGGATCCTGCTGGAGCAGCGTAGGGTCTCTTTGTTTCTAGCGGGCAGCCTCGCTTGGCAAACCCAGCCGCCGACAGACTGCGAGAAAGCAGCCAGGTTACCTCCGCCCCGCCTCTGCGGCTCCGCCCCTCCCCTCCCCGGAAGTGACTTGAGGCCGGTCCGGAAACTCCCGGCGCTGCGGCTGCAGCGTCACCAGAAGAGCCGGAGCGGTCCGGGCCGAGCAGCCGCTGCCACCGCCAACGAACCGGGTGCCGCGCGGGGTCCAGCAGCGCGCCGGGCAGCCGGGGCGGGAGTGGGGCCCAGCGGTCGGGCCGAGGGCGAGGCGACGCGGACGAGGCTGAGCCCGCAGCGGGCCGGGGGCCGGGGGCGGCCCCGGGCTAATGGAGACTCCGGAGCGGGCAGGCGGCGGGGAGCCCCCCGAGCCTGGCGGGAGGCCGGTACTGGGCCCGCGGGCTTTCGTCCCGCAGAAGGAGATCGTGTACAACAAGCTTCTGCCCTACGCCGAGCGGCTGGACGCCGAGTCCGACGTGCAGTTGGCGCAGATCAAGAGCTACCTGGGCCAGGCCGTACAGCTCCAAGAGCTGTGGCCCGGGGGCCTCTTCTGGACGCGGAAACTCTCCACGTAAGTGGACTGAAGCCGTCGGCGGGCCGGGCTCTTTGTCTACGCTGTAGCTGCTCAACTGTTCTGTCCAGACGGCGCTGACCTGGTGCAGGATTCCAGGGGCGCGGCCGAGCCCGGGGAGACCCATTCTCCTCGTTGCTTTCTGTGGGACTTCTGGGTCCTGACGGTCGCCTCTCACGATCAGCTTTCTGGTCCTTTGGTCCTTTCTCTTGACGTGCCAGGTTCTGGGGAGCCACAGGCGTCCCCGGACATAGGGACGAGCGGCTCCCATTGGTTCTCCCTGGGGTTCTGCGCGTGGAGCTGCGGGATAGAGAGCTCCGGTCTTTGGGGAAGCGACTTGTCCTCGCTTCTGTGCTTCCTCTGTTTTTTTTTTTTTTTTTTCTTTTCCTTCCTTCCTCGTCGATCCACGCCTTTACACTTCTTACCGTAGGAAGTAGGGACAGTAGGAGGTTGTGTGTGTTGTGTTTTTCTGTGTTACTGTGTTTCTTGGGGGGACTTGTTTGCTGTTCTGGCTTAGTGGATTTAATTGAAACGATTCGTTTCAAATGGACAGTCAGCGCATTCTCAGATTGAGTAGACGTTGAGAATGTTGTCGTAGAATTCTAGGAAAAGTTTATGTTCCTGTTGTGACATTTCCTCGGTCAAGACTTCGCTGATTCTAAGGGAAATAGTGAAGAGCGCTGTTAGGTTGACCCCGGGCTTTGTTGGCCAGACTGTGGTTTTGAGTTGGTTAGATGAATAAAAGTTAACATCAACTTTAGGAGTTCTTTTGTTTTCCGTACGCACTAGCCGCAAATTATAGTGTCATTGGAATTAGAGCTGGTGAAAAGTAATGATGGGGCAAAAAGTTTGGAGAGGTCATTTGCTCTATGCACACCTTTAGTTTGGCAGACCTTATTATATAAGATTTTTGCTGTTTTGTTTGGTACGCTACATATAATTTGGTAAGACTATGTTTATGCATATGGTTACCGATAAGTGATTGCACAGCGCATGTCATTTGTGTTAACTAGAACCTGCTGAGTGAACCGGGCAATGACTCAGGGTTTTATAATACAATAGTCTGCTGTATCTCTCTACGGGATAATTCTTATGTGCTGATTATTGGGGGGCTTCTGACAAGTTTTTTGTACTCTTCAACTGAGTGAAAAGTAGCTCTTTTACTTAAAAGATGCAAAACTAAAGCACTTAATTTGTCTTAGAGTGACCATAAAGTGTCACAATTAACAGCTCTGTTGACTGGATTATAAAGAAGTTTATGGTATTAAGGATCCATAAAAGTGGAGATCAATGTAATCAAAGAAAACCCTCTTTTTTTTTTTTTAAAGTTTTATTTATTTATTTATTTATTTATTACATGTATGTACTCTGTAGCTGTCTTCAGACACTCCAGAAGAGGGCGTCAGATGGTTATGAGCNATGGTTATGAGCCACCATGTGGTTGCTGGGATTTGAACTCCGGACCTTCGGAAGAGCAGTCGGGTGCTCTTACCCACTGAGCCATCTCACCAGCCCGAAAACCCTCTTTTTAAAGGATTAAAATTGAGTTACTTTGTGTGTTCTCCTTAGGTGTTTGTGTAACTTGAGCACAGTAAAAATAAAGTTTGTTAGTCACTTTGATAGACTTGCCAAGGAATATTCTTTTCAGGGAATATATGCAACTTTTCTTTGGTGTATAATATATGCATATGTCAATTTGTGAAGACATCCAGCTTGGATTTATAAGCATAGTTAAATGTTTATTTTCCAATTTCTGGTTAATGAGTTTGGTAAATTAGCACTAGGCCTTGTTGCTGTTTTGTCAAAAGTTAAAGTATTGCCAAGAAATATAGTGGAGTTACCATGCTTGATGTGTAGAGCAGTATTGCTGTTTAGATGGCTTAATGGTGGTGACTCCTGTTTTATGTAAATAACCAGCAACAAGTGCTGTCATGTAGACTTTAATTTTGGAATAGTGGTTAAATACTGGAAACTAATTCTTGGAATTGCATTGCCATGTGACATTTTGAATTTGATAGGGCATACTGTGATCTTGGGTGTGTGTTTTTCTTCTCTAAGATGTATTAAGGTAACATGTTTGTTTATAGATGTGCTCACCCTCCCCATTTTTAAAAGCCTAGTATTTTGTTTAACATCTATATAATCCTCAAGTGATCATGTTTGCTATGTTCTAGAAGAAATGTAGTAGATTTCAATTTTTCCCCACCAATTTTGAAGATGTGAGAAAGTTACTTAATCATGTCTTTTTGTTTGCTTGTAAATGAAATGAGAGTGTTTTCTGGGAACTATTTTTGCTCTGATATTATATTTATTTTGATATTTATTAAATATTTAAAAAGTTATGACACCACCTCCCTCCCAATAAGGTTTTAGATAGGCTAGGCTGGCCTGGAACTGTATGTAGGATGACCCTACCCATTTGCTCCTCCTGTTGATGGAATTACCAGCATGAGACACCATATCTGGCTGGCTTTTATTTTTGAGACAGGATCTCTAGTAGCTCCAGACCTGTTCCAAACTTCCTGGTCTTAACTCCTGACCCCTGCCTTAACCTTCCAAATGCCAGCCAGCAGTTAATCATTCAGAAATAGCAAGTTTTCCTTTTATTTGCTAATTGATTCTTTGTGCCAGAACCTCATTTTTGGTTCTGAGTTTTTTTAAATGCAAAACTTTTTGCCTTACACATTTTCAATAGTTTTTACTCTATTATTACTATTATTATTACTATTATTATTATTATTATTATTAATGTGTAGGGGTAGTCAGAGGACAACTCTAAGGAACAGTTCTCTCCTGCTGGGCTTCCTGGGATCAAAGTCAGGTCTTTAGGGTTGTTGCCAAATGGCTTTTGCCTGAGGATCCATCTTGTTGACTCTGAATATTTTTATTATGGAAAATATCAAACATATAGAACAGAACAATAATATAATAAACATCACTTATCAGCAATTATCAACCCATAGTGAGTTGGAAAATTTGTGATTGATTTTACTTCTGAGTTCTCCCTCTCTCTGCATTATTTTGCCTAAGGTTTGCTATAATCAAACCTCATGGGCAGAACACTTTTAAAAGGCTGATTTAGTATGTATATGTCTTGCTACATGTGCACTTGTGCCATTACATGCTCGAATAAGTCAGACAAAGATTTACCATATGGATTTTAGGGCTTGAAGTTAGGTTATCAGTCTGGGTAGCAAATATCTCACCAGTCTAGAAAGGGTTTATTAATGATTTTTCATATAGCATCTTTTATCCATTTAAAAATTAGACTCAGTTCAGGGGCAATAAGTATAGCATGGGATTGCTTCTGTTTTAAAAATAAAAACACTGAGACAGATGGGTTAAAACAATATAGTAGAAGTAGCATCTAGTTTTTCCAATACTTTTTTTTTTTTTGTTTTGGTTCTTTTGGTTCTTTTAAAGGATTAAGAAGTGTTTTTGATTTGTGAGACCTATCAGTGAAAGATTTCTGTCTTAGGATGTTCCAACATGCTATTTCTCTTAGTGTCCCATTTATGGTTGTTGTTGTTGTTGTTCAGGACACACCAGTAAAGGAGTAGCTCTACTAAAAAATTTGGTGAGGAAATATGATTTCTAAATGTAGCCTTTTAAATATATATAATTAACTCCTATATTGAGGCATCAAGAAAGATAGTCAGTAAATAGTGGGATTAGATGGCCTGAAGCCTGAATGTCACTTGCGACAGGCATACTATCTGTTTTTGCTGCATGATTGTAGAATACCATTGTATCTGAAATGCACACCTAGTTGTGGTCCATGTCCCCCCCCCCCGTGCCCCATCCCAACACACACACACACACACACACACATACACAGTGCGGGTTCTGAGACTCTGGGTCTCACAAACAAACTAAGCAAGTGTGTCCACCCTGAAGGACATGCTGAGTAGTGGTCTTCCTTCTACAGTCTTACAGAGTGTGAGGCACCTGCCCAAATGTGAATAAATAAACAATGAATGAATGAGCATTGAGAAGTACTTTCCAATAAACTCATCTTCAGAAACCATTTTTCTATTTGTCAACTTTCTGTTAAGTGAGATTCATTTGTAGTGACTCTTTTGTTTGTTTTTCTTTCTTAAATTTTTGTTATTTAAATGCATTTTACACATCAAACATATTAATAATGAATATTTTGAGAATCTAATAATACATAAAAATTTGTTCAACTTTTATATTCATATCCTTTTATATGCTAAAAATATCATTAATGATCAGTTACTACTATCCATAACTAAGGATCCTATATCTAATGTTGAATACTAAGTTGTTTCAAAACATATAAGATATATAAAAATATAAGATACATATTTTTAAAAAATCCTTTAAGGGGTTTATTTTGTCTTACAGTTTCATAGAGATTTCAGGATTTTGTGGTAGGAAAGATAGGAAAACAGGAAAGATAGGAAAACAGGAGCTCACTGTCCTTTGTGTCACTGCTGCATTTCATGTGACAATGGACCAGAGGCAACAAAGAGAATTTTCTTTCTAAGGAAGAAGACTTATTACTGATACTGCTGTGAAATGGGTGTGAGAATAGTATTCTACTGTAAACAGGATTTGTCATAAATGTTTCATGGTCTCCCCTTGTTGACCATTCAAAGGAATGAATATGTTAGCAATCTGGGCTGGTTTCAATAGGTGTTTAGTGGTTTTTTGTTTTGTTTTGTCAACAATGAAGTGTAGAGGTTTTCTACAGTAATACATTTTAAAAACAAACATAGGTACATATTTTTCTTATTTCTCCACTTGAATGAACTTGATGCTTTTTTAGAAGATTCTTTTTTAAAAAATAATTTATTTTTATTTTATCTGCATTGGTGATTTTCCTACATGTTTGTTTTTATGAGGATATCAGATGCCTTGAAACTGGAGTTACATTTGTGAGCTGTCATGTGGTTCTGGGACCCTGGTCTTTTGAAAAAGTAGCCAGTGGCTTAACTTCTGAACCACCTCTTTAGCCCTATTTGGAAGATTCTTAAAGAGTGAATGGATTGATTTACTTTTGCAGTGAGTAAATGGGGCCTAACCTTGAACATGATAGGCAAGTATCATGGAGTTACACTTTCAAATCTCTGAAAGAGCTTTGTACAGTTTGTGTTCTGAAGGCAAACTGAATACTTGCAGAGGTGCCAGCAAACAGAATGACAACTTGTTGTTAGCATGTAGCAGATGGAGTTCCTAGTTTATGTAAGCAGGGAAAAGTCACCTTGTAAAAGAAGCTGGGTAGATACTTTTTTTCTGATACATAATCAAGTTTTTAATCCCTCAGCTGAATAGGAACTCACTCTTTAACAGCCATCGTCTTGCCTCAACCTCCTGAGGGTTTTGTGTGCCTTTGGCTCTATTATTAGTCCATATCTTCAACCCAAGAACTATTTTAAGGCCTTTTACTTAAAAGTATCTTTTTTATTTACTTTTTTACTTTCTCTATCCTCCACTCCCCTGTGTGTGTTCAGATGACAGTGCCCCCCACCTCCAGAGGTTGGAGGTCAAAAGGTCTGTTTTCAGCTCCTCCTTGTGAGCTTCCGAGATCAAATTCAGCTAGCCTATCTGGCTTGGTATCCCAGCTCCTTTATCTACTAAGCTATCTCCCTGGCCCACTTTTTGTAAAAATGGGGGCTAGTTGGAACCTTCATTTACATTCATTGCATCATCTAATTTCCATATAATAGGATGAAAAAATGAGAAAATAATCATTAAGACGTTTCTTAGTAACTAAAGATGGACTGTTCATGATTTTTAATTTTATATAGATGTATACTGGATTATGATACATTTGGTGGCAGCAAATGGATTTTGTTGTTGGTGGTGTTGTTTAAGACAGGGTATCCTTGAACTTGCTATGTACTCAGGCTAAATCTCCTTTTTAGATAGGATCTATGGAAACTCCCACTGGTCTGCATAGAAGAGGCAGTTCTTGAATTCTTGATCCTTTTGGTCTGTCTCCCTATGCTAAGATTACAGGTGGTCCCCACTATGCTCCTTTGCTAGCCCACTTATATTTATTTTCCCTCTGTGGGTTTAAACCTAGAACCTCATGCATGTTAGGCAAGTGTCCCTCCCCAGCCTTTCTTAAACTTTCTAAAAAGATTTATTTTATGTATATGGGTGTTTACCTGTATGAATGAGTTCCTAGTAACCACAAAAAGTGTCAGATCTCTTAGAACTATAGTTATTGGCAGCTGTGAATTACCGTGTGGGTGCTGGGAATTGAACCTGAGTCTTTTGCAAGAGCAGCTAGTGCTCTTAACCACTGAGCTGTCTCTCCAGACTCATTTTTACTTGTATTTTGAGCAGCATCTCACTGAACTGCCAGACTTTCTTTGTACTTATTCTATTGTTCTGCCTAGCCTTGAACTTGAAGTCCTTCTTCTTCAGGTCTCAGGTTTACTGGCCTATGGAGGCTCTGCTTCAGAAATCTGTTTCATATGACTCAGTTTAGTGTTCATTGCTTATCACCTCCCAGTGAATTTGGAAGTTGTGGTTTGAGTATGTTTGGCCCATAGGGAGTGGTACTGTTAGGAGGTATGTCCTTGTTGGATGAAGTGTGTCACTATGGGGGTGGTGGACTTTGAAGCTTTGCCCAATGTGGAAGAGTCAATCTTCTGTTTGCCTTTGGAACAAGATGTAGAACTCTCAGCTCCTCAAGCACCATGCCTTCCTGCATACTGCCATGCCTCCTGGTATGAAGATAATGGACTGAAACTCAGAACCAGTAAGCCAGCTCCAATTAAATGTGTTGTCCTTTATAAGAGTTGCTTAGTCATGGTGTCTCTTTACAGGCAGAAGTTAATCCTTTATTTAAATGTGACTTAAATTTGATCAGATCTACCAGTTATTTGATAAACCTGGAATCTGAACCAAGTTCCTATGGTTTTTCTCCTGGTATTGTTGCCTATCTTGGCTGCTCTAGTTGGAGGTTTGTTTGAGCACAGGCTAGGCTAACATTGAGACTATATCTATAAATAAATAAGTAAATAAATAAAAATAAATAAATAAGAGACAGATGTGTTAGCATTAAAGCGTAGCACTTGAAGGCCAGAGGCAAGTAGATTTTTCTGAGTTTGAAGCTAGTCTGGTCTACCTGAGTTCTAGGCCAGCCAAGACTGTACAATAAGACCCTGTCTCAAAAACCAACAACAAAGATCCCACAAAAGAAAACAACAACAACAATAATAATAACAACATCATCATCATCATCAACAACAACAACAACAAAATATCCGGACAGTGAAACAAGGGACTGAAGAAATGGTTCAGTGGTTGAGTGTGGTTCCCATCACCCCCATCAGATGGATCATAACCATAACAATCATAACTCCTGTTCCAAGGGATCCCATGCCCTCTTCTGAATCCCCTTCTCTCCTCTCCCCCTCTCCCTACTTGTGTCTTTTGTTGTTGAATGAATGTCCTCCCAACCACCAACTTTTAGCAGCATTGAACTTTGGAGCTAAAAGGGATCTTAGAGACTCTGGGGTCTACAAACTCATTTTAAATGATAATATTGTGATACTGAGCTGGCCTGTATGTGGGACTTTCTATACCCACTTAGGAAATTAGGCATGATAAGCCTGCTCTGCTGTGAGGTGCTGTGTGTGTTGATGCCCCCTGCCCCGTGCAGTTGTGAGAGCTGATCTGGAGGGTCATGAGATTGAGAGAGGTAGTTCTGCCTCCTCATTGGCTGTAACACACAGGAGAGTGGGCCCTATACTTCTACTGGGCAACACAGAAGAGCTGGCTTTCATGGAGGGGACAAAGGTGATTCAGTCCCGAGGGTGTGAGCATGGGAGAGCTGACTCAGCCCCTCATAGGCTGCATCACTTGGGAGAGTGGGTCCTGTTCCTTGACTAGGCAGCCCAGTGGGCTGGCTCTGGATGTGTGGGTGCAGGTGACCTGGCTGTAAGGGCATGAGAACAGGAGAGCTGTCCCTGCTTCCTGCCGATGTCCACATTGGGTGGCCTAGCCAGAGCAGTGTTTTTTGTCCTGGTGGTGCAGATAAGGGAAAGCCAGCAGTCTTGACTAGCTCAGCTATCACCCAGGCCTACATCCAGTACTCTGAATTGGCCCACCCAAAAATCTTTATCATCTGCGAATGATTGAGATGTGAAAAGGGCAGAATCTTCGTGGCACAGGGTAATAATAGGATAACTAAGAGGAGTCTTGATCGGGATTTAGTATTGAGGGCATCACAGAAGCCATAGTCTCAAACCAGACCAATGACTCATTACAATAAACATTTGCAAGTGACGATGTGAGGACAGAGGAATATATTGTGGGACACACTGTGACATACTTACTACAGCTTACATGATGAGATGTTTTCTATGATTTTTTTTTTCTTTTTTTTTTGTAGTTGTGTGGATGTTTTATTTTGATGGGGAGGTTGCAAGGGGGAAGTGTGGTTATAAGAGGACAGGAAGATGAGTGAGACTGAGTAGGGAGCATGATGTGAAACACAAAGAATTGATTAAACAGGTTAAAAAAAAAGAAATAAATTAGGCCTGGTAGCACACACCTTTAATCTCAGCACTTGGGAAGGAAAGAGTATCTTTGAGTTCTAAGTCAGCCTGGTCTATGGGAGGACAGTCAGAGCTGCACAGAGAAACCATATTTCCAAAGGAAGAAAGAGAAAAAGAGAAAGAAATTAAGTAGAAAGAAGTTAAGTTCTCTGGGTTCTCTGGGTTTAGGTAGTTTGAGAATAGGTTGGACTGTATAGAAACTTGAAGGCCAGCTTGGGCTATTGAATTGGGGAATTATGTTAATTAGGAACTCACCAAACAAGCTAACTGGGCTGTAAGGTTTGGCTCTGGGGCTAAGGACTTTTGTGTTGCTGCTGTGCACATCAGCCTACAGTGTCTGCTGTCTCTTAGTGGTGAGGGAGCCTCAGATCTTTTCCTTCAGCAACAGCATGTTATTTTCTGTGATGAGGCAAGTGCTGTTTTGGAATCCTGTAGACAGTGATAACTGACAGGTCACTAATCAGTCCCAAGCTCACAGCCTCTTTGCTACTGGCATGACACGTTGTTTGTTTGTTTGTTTTGCTCTCAGCTCATAGAGTCACCAGTTACTGATTGAGCTACAAGAATACAAGAAATAATGTGGAGGTTGTAGGTTGATTCTGGTATCTTTCTCTGTTGTTTGTCCACTTTATTTTCTAAATGCGTCTTGAGCTCATCTAGACTGTCTAATCAGTGAGTAGATTCCCAAGATTTCTATCTCTACCTCTTCCTATTAACAGGGTAATATAATAGTCAGGGGCTGCCAAGCTTAGCGCACATAAAAGTGTGTGTGTGTGTGTGTGTGTGTGTGTGTGTATGTGTGTGTGTGTGTGTGTGTGTGTGTGTGGTACACAGAGGCCAGAGGAGGATGTCTGCATACTCTATTACTTTCTGTCTTCTTTTCTTAAAAGGTTTCTCACTGAACCTGGAGCTAGGCTGGCAGACAGCAAGCCCCAGGGATTCTGCAGTTGTCCTCCTTTAACTGTGCCCGCCCCACTCTTCAGTGGTGACTTAATATTTGGTCATGCCCTATTTTTGGTTTTGTTTTATTTTGTTGTGTTGTGTGTGTTTTATTTTGTTTTAATGTGGGTGCTAGAGATTTGAACTCAGATCCTTGAGGTTGCTTAGCAGGCATTCTTAGCCACTAAGCCACCTCCTCAGCCCAAACTTGCTTTATTTTATTTTGGGGGCAGGATCTCGTGATATAATCCAGGCTGGGTTTGAAGTCACAGAAACTGCCTCAGCCTCCTAAGGGCTAAGATTTTAGGTGTGTAGCACTATGTCTAGTTAGTTACATAAACTTTGTGACAGCAAAATTTCCCAAAGACCACAGAGATCCTTTTATTATTAGCTATATGTCTGTGCAAAAGAAAGAAGGCTTCCTGACTGTAAGTCTTAAGGTAGAATTTAATTCAGTAAAGCAGATTTTAGAAAATGTCTTTTAATTTGGGGGATTTTAATGTGGGGAAATAGAAGTGAATGAGTAAATGAGCCATATAAATATTAACATTTATACTCAGGTGCATCAAACTGAAGTGGTTAGCTTTTGATGCAGTATGCCTCAAGGCTGTTTGTTATTTATTCTTAAGTTTCCGTTGCCTGGTGCATTTCTAGCACATAAATAACATCCTGGTGCTTGCTTAGAATGCACAAAAATTTTAGTTCTTGCTCCAGAGCAGAATAAAACAGGACATCACAGTACATGTCTGCAATCCCAGCACTCATCCTTGGCTAGTTGGAAGAAGATATTTCCTTTATCCATAGTCTAAGAGAGAAATAACTAGGAAAGAATAGTAGCATTAAGGTCAATTTTGCTGAGTAGTATATTGGAAGCTGTCTTTTAGAACCAATTTGTTTAATATGACCAAATTTTATTGTTAGTTTGAAGGCTTTTTTTCGGGGGAGGTTTCCATTCTTGCTATGTAGCCCAGACTAGCCGTGATCTCAAATGCTCCTGTCTCATCTTTCCAAGTGCTAGCACTGCTGAATTTATAAGCTTGTGCCACCATGCCAGGTTTCTTATTTAGGAGCTATTGATAGATTTGTTTGTTTTTTGAGACAGTCTTAATTTTATCCCAAACTGGGCTCAGAAGTCACTATGCAGTCAAGTAGAACTTGACTGCCCTAGCCTCTGAATTGCTGGAATTGCAGGTGAAAACTATCACCTGGTAAGATTTCAGATATAAAAAACAAAAGGTCAGTGTGTGTGTGTGTATGTGTGTGTGTGTGTGTGTGTGTGTGTGTGTGTGTGTGTGTATGGTGTGTGTGTGTCTGGCAGCAGGGGTGGGGGTTAGTTGGGGGGGCAATCAGAGGACAACTTGTGAGAGAATTTTTCCCTTCTTCTATTTGGGTCCCAGAGGATTGTCTTAATGACTCATCTTGCTGGCCCAGTTATAAATAGTTTTACTGTTTTGAAATAACATTGCCCCTCCCCCTTCAAATTAAATTAATCATTTAATGATAATATAAACTGTAAGCCAGGACATTTTCAGGAGCAAATCAGGGAAAATATGATTTAGAGGGCCGGGTGTGGTGGCACACGCAGGAGGCAGATGCAGGTAGATTTCTGAGTTCGAGGCCAGCCTGGTCTACAAAGTGACTTCCAGGACAGCCAGGGCTATACAGAGAAACCCTGTCTCAAAAAAGACACACACACACACACACACACACACACACACACACACACACACACAAATATATGATTTAGAGGAGTCCTTGGAGTCAGAATGTGTTCAGTGTTGCTTTATTGGTGACAATAATTAGAACTTTATAGTCTAGTAATTGGGTTTAGTTTAATTGGTGAATTGCTTGCCTGGCACATGGGAAGCCCTGACACCCAAAAACTGGTCGTGGTGAACTTCCCTAATTCTGGCATTGGAGGCAGGAGGATCAGAAGTGCAACCTCATCATTGGCTTCTTAATGAATTGGAAGCCTCTCTGGGCTCTAGCTTCTTTGATTCATGGTTTTATTTTACTAGTGAGATATATATCTCACTAGTATATATATATATACATAATATATATGTATATATGTATATGTATATGTATATACATGTATACAATATATATGTATATGTATATGTATATATATATGTATATATATAATATATATGTATGTGTGTGTATATATATGTATATATATACACACACATACATATATATTAATAGTTGTTTTATTAACTAATTACTGTTCTTGGTGTACCAGGTTTTTTTCTGAGATTAAAACTCTAAAAGTATTTGGTGACATACTGTGAGGTTGTGAGGGGGAAATAGTTGGAAATACTTTTGTGTTGTCTTGTCTTTTTTACTGTGGGAGGATGAAACATGATGGTTTGTCATTTGTATGTTCTGGATTGGTTAAGGAATGGTCTATTCAAAAGTTTAATAATGATTATTACTAAGATTTTCAAGTATTTTGAGATAGCACTTATTTTTGTCCTACTGAAAACTTAATGTGAAAGTTTTAAGTTGAATTTAAAATGATGGTTGTTAGTCTTTACTTCTATCTTTAGAGTCTAATTTCTTATTTGTTTTTTTAAAGATTTATTTTTAATTAAGTGTGTGTATGTTGGCTGTGCATGCATATGTGCACATGCACACAGATGCTTACCGAGAAGGCACAGGACTCCCTTGGGGCCAGAGTTAGAGGCAGTAGTGGGCTGCTGACATAGGTGCAAGTAACCAAACTCACGTACTCTGACAAATTACTTTGACTGCTGTGTCGTTTCTCCAGCCCCAACTGGGTTTATTACAATTTAGTACTCCCAGTATTTTTGACAAACTTAAACCTAAAATGCTT
>NC_034602.1:180634-212651 GCF_900095145.1 Mus pahari | reverse complement strand
GATGCACTAGAAGAGGGCATCAGATTTCATTACGGATGGTTGTGAGCCACCATGTGGTTGCTGGGATTTGAACTCAGGACCTTCGGAAGAGCAGTCGGTGCTCTTAACCACTGAGCCATCTCTCCAGTCCCTAAAATGCTTCTTAAAAATAAACATTGTAAACAGTTCCATGATTCTGCTGCAGAGATCCTTTCACTATATTTCTTCCCTAAAGATTAACCAAAACTATGTGTTTCTTTTCTCATTTTATTGGTGTCTCTTTTTGTTGCTCAGTTTATTTTAGTTTAGCTTTTGAGATTTGGGATGGTTTCATGCTGACCAGGTTAGCCTGATATAGATCAGGATGGCTTTGGATGTCTATTCTTCTGGCCTCCACTTCCAGGCACTGAATTTTGGTGAGTGCTGTCACATCCAGTTTTATCTCATGCTGCGGTGGAACCCAAGCCTCAAGCATGCTATGCAAGACCTCCACCAACTAAGCCCTATCATATCACTTTTGATACCATAGATTAACATCACTTATTCTTTAAAATGAAATCATAATAGGCATTCTTGACTGTTTGGTGGTTCTTCATAATTCAGACAAGGTCTTTTATAGTTCATGAATGAAAATAAAAAGGAAGGAAAAGGACATGACTGTTCCTAGGTATGGTGGAGGAGAAAGTTTTTTATAGATATAAGGAAGACCTAGTGAGAGTCAGGGATAGCTGGGAGAGTCCAGGGTAGTCATGACCCTGAACCATATGGAGAAAGGGGGAGTACAACCAAATATAGCAGTTAGGAGGTCAAAGGTACAAAAAGGAGCAGGTAACCAAAATGTCTGAATTATATTGGGAAGAGCCTCTGGGAGAATGGCAGCCCAGCCCCTGGGTTGGAGAGTTCAGAGTAGAGGTTGGGGTGTGCTAGCCACTCTGTAACAGGTGACTAAGGGATGCTGGGAGAACCTGGAAGCTAGGTCCATTTTGATATGTTAAATAGGCCTCTCAGCTGCTTGTTGGGTTTGAAACTTCACATCTCACAGGTTGGTCTCCAACTTGCCTCATAGCTGAGGATGACTTTGAATTCCTTATCTTTTTTACTCCACTTCAAGTGCTAGAGTTACACAGTGTGCTCCCACATCTAGTATGTTTTGGCTACTTTTGCTTAACATAATGTATGATTTATGTACAATTTGGTACTTGTCTTTGTTAGTACATGTATTCATTGTATGCACACTGTTGTGGAATTTCTGGGTCATTGAAGGGGTGCACTGTGTTTAATTTGCCAGATAAGGTTAAGCAAGTTTTCCTAGGGTATTTGTGTAACAGTGTTTTCTGTTACTCGAACAAGTAAATGAGCTGAATCAACATAAAAAGAACATTTATTTTAGTTCATAGTTTTCTGGGTTCCAGTCCATGACTTGGTAGACCCACTGTTCCTAGGCCATTGCTAGTAAGTAATACAGAGGTAGAACTGGAAGGCCTAGGGCATAGCAAACTGTCCACCAGCAAATGCTGCTGACAGTTTGCTGGGTAGGGAAGGATTATATCACCACCTATGAGGGGATGGTCTTAATGGTTTATAACTTTACTTAGCAAGCCCTTCTGCTTGAAAGTTTTCACTATATCCCAGTAATGCCGAGCTGCAGACTTGCACCTTTGAAACATGCAGGCCTTTAGGAAACATTGCATTTTCCATCAGCATCAGTGAAAGGTTCTCTTGATCTAGGTGCAAACTGGATGTTCTTAAGTGTTTTATTTTAGGTAGTCTGCTGCTGTAAACTCTTACAGTTTTAATGTGCTTTTACTGCTTAATAATGATGTTTACTATCTTACTGAGAATAATGATGTTAAATATCTGCTTGGTAGTCATCTGAATGGTCTCTTTTGAAAGGTACGTGTAGTGATGAGTTTAGCTACACTGCTTTGTGCTCCTGGCTGGTCATGCGCGGGTGCCCAGGAACTCTTTGGGCCTGTGAATGAAAGATGCACACATTAGATTATTTTTGAAATGCCTTGGCTAGCTCAAAGGCTGGGCAGTTCTAATCCTCCAACTGACTACCATAGACTTCCCTCCGGTACTCCTAACAGCACTCTAAAAATCCATGATCTATCTTTGTTGTCCTGTGCCTTCCGGGTGGCCCCCTAAATTTTGCTGCCCCTTTTGGGGACCACATTCCTTCTCACCTACATTTTGGATGATTTTCCTTCCGAAGCTCTAAATCTGATCTGTCTCCCTAAGAATCAAGGAAATTCTTTCTCTCCTCCCCTCTTCTGAGTCTCGGCCTGAGCAAATCTAAGGGTCCCACCCCATCTCCCTTTGCCCAGTCATTAGCCGCTGGCATCTTTATTGATCGATCAAAAACCAATTTGGGACAGGGACCTTCGGTGTTTGTACAAGCAGATTTCCAATTAAATTAAAGCATTAGGACCAATCCCCAACAGGTACCTGCCCTTTGAACTTTAAAAATTGTCTTTGTCTTAACAGTTTGCAGTGTGTGTGTGTGTGTGTGTGTGTGTGTGTGTGTGNGAGAGAGAGAGAGAGAGAGAGAGAGAGAGGAATTTGAATATTCATTCTTTGTCAGATATGTATTCCAAGTATTAAGTTGGACTTTTAATTTTTTTTTAAAAAAACAAGCTTTATTTATTTATTATATGTAATTACTCTGTAGCTTTCTTCAGACACTCCAGAAGAGGGCGTCAGATCTTGTTACAGATGGTTATGAGCCACCATGTGGTCACTGGGATTTGAACTCAGGACCTTTGGAAGAGNAGTCGGGTGCTCTTACCCACTGAGCCATCTCACCAGCCCGGACTTTTAATTTTTAATGACACTATAGTATTAGTGGTATGACTTCAAGCACCGTGTACTTTTTGATTGTTTCCTTTAGATAGGGTCCTTTACTGCTCTGGAACAGAGGGCAAGTGTAACTGCCAGCAAGCCCTAGAAATCTGCCTGACTCAGCCTCTTCAGTGCTGGGATTACAGGGATCGTTTATTACACCTATTTTAAGAAGTTTGGATTCTGGGGTTGAACTCTTTCCTTTTCCTAAACAAGTACTTTACTAACTTACATTTACCTTTTCTAAAAAAAAATCAGTTTTGTTTTTTCTTTTTATGGTTAGTACTTTTTGTATTCTTCAGTGTTACCGCTCTAGTTGATGGCATTATCCTAGGAGAGTGGAGCCTGAAAATGAGGCACACTAAAGTCTCATGTACTAGTCAAGTTTATTCAGAGCATCAGACAGTTTATATTCTGAGGCTATTTTGAAGGTTGAACAAGGTCATATGAGCAAAGGTCACATGTTTAGGTTACATACAGTCAAGGACAACTTGTGCTTGGGATCATCATCTAAATAATAATGATGAAGTAAATCCACTCCTGTTGGGCTGTGGGCTCTAGGAAATAAAGGGGTTGGGAGAGTACTCGAGTCCCGCCAGAGTTCCGGTGCTCTTGGCGGGCAGATGTGGGGACTGCTGAGCATACTCTTACACAGGTGTCTGGCTGTGGGAAGCCATGGTACCCCAGTCCTTGGGGGTAAAGAGGGAGCAATCTGGGGTCTCTGGGCCTCACAGAGGCCAGAAATGACTGGTTCTCAGTCTCAGACATCCCAGACATCGCTGTATGTCGAGGAAGAGCTGAGAACGGCCCCTCTGACGACTCTGGCCCAGGGCGAAGGGAGGGTAGGGGGAGAGCCCTGACAGTTTACTGTGGGGACAAGAGAGTCTGGCTAGCTCAGGCTGCTTGGGTTGGCTTGGGCTGCTAAGGTGGCTTGTGTTGGCTGATGACTGTGGCTGGAGCGCAGGTCCAGTGGGAGGTTAGACGAAGCTCTTTAGGGGAAGGCCTATTCCATTGGTCAAGCACGGCAGGTCTTGATGAGCAGAGATGGTCTGTGGTTTTAGAGCTTTATTGCAGAAAGGCAGAGAAAATGAGAGAAGGTAGAAAAGGAGAGAACGGCCATGGCCACGTGGAAAGAAGGAGGAAAGGGGGTGGGTAGAAGGAGAGCTAGAATTGAGAATGAGAGGTAAGAGCTTAAGAGAGAGGAGGAACCAAGCAGTCCCTTTTATAGTGGGCTGGGCTATCTTGTAGTTGTAGGGTAGCTGTGGGGAGGAGCATACCTGGCTATAGTCAGGTAACTGTGAGGGTGGAGTCTAGCCAGAATGCCAGGAGCTTAGGACATTGTCTGCATGAATTATAGTCACAGGATTATGGAGTTGGGGGCTCTGTGGTATCAGGCGTCTTTGTTTGGGAACGTGGCTCACTGTTCCATCCCTTGTAGAGTTTTCTACTGCATCTCTGGAGTAAGCCTCGCTAGACCAGAAAGCATGGTCCCAGACACTCCTGTTTACTCTTCATGGGAAGGGCTTGGAATTATATCCGAAGAACAACTTATGTTATAGAGGAACAGAAGTTACAAGTCTCTCATTTTGTTTTCTTGGAGTTTTCTGACAAGTTCTCAGAATTTTCCCCATATATATATATATATGTATGTATGTATATGTATATATATGTGTACACACACACACACACACACACACACACACACACACATTTTTTCCCCGTGATCTGTATTCCAGCACTTTGGAAAGATTTCTTTCTTGAACAATATTTTGAGAAAGGCTGAGAAAGAACTGCTTGTAGATTGCAGGGTAAAGGAAATAGATTTATGAGGAATTCCCTTAAAATCTTTAGCTTTTCACCAACTTTAGTCCTTTGAGGAAGCCTTCTCCTTGATTTCTTCATGTAGTATTAAAACTTGAATTTCATGTTTTTTATTGTGTGTCTACTGCTGTAAATGCTGCAGAGCAGTTTTATCAGTCTATTGGAGCATGTTCTTCCAGTTCTTATATGGAAGCATTCTAACTACAGGGAACACAGATGTGGAGGGCCTTGGGCACCTGATTCCTGGCAGGGTCTGAAGCTGTCACCAAAAGTGGGGGATATTTTGAACTCTTCTTTTATCTTTAGTATACATAAGTGATGATTTATTCTTTTAATTTTTCAAGGTAGAGTTCTCCATGTAGCCCTGGATGTCCAGGACTCACTTTGTAGACCAGGCTGGCCTTGAACTCAAAGAGATCTGCTTGCCTCTGCCAGCTGGAATCAAAGCTGTGTGCCACAAGGCCTAGCATTGCTCTTTTTTTTTTTTTTTTTAAAGGATAGTATGCTTTCATTTTTAGTAGCATGTAGATGACTGTAGGTTTCATTCTCTAAGTTTATAGTAAGAGGAAGAGGCTTCAGGAAGCTGGAAACTTGTTTAGCATGTTGTTGGCTTTTCAAATCTAACACTTTTTCTTGTTGAAACAAAGTTCAGCAAACCTAGAACTTGGACTTTTCTTGATGTGTGTCACCATGCCTGATTGTAGAGTCTTTATACATTATTGTCATGTATCCACTTGCTTGATTGGACTATGTGATTAGGAAACATTTCACAGGCAGAGTCAAAAAAAAATCTCAGGCCCCATTTCCTCTTTCTCCTCTAACCATACATTCTGACTGAACAAAGGTAGGGGTACAATGGTATTGTACCTGGAAATGACAAAGAAGAGCCAAATACATTGAAGATAGCTTAAGAAAATAAAAAGATATTCTCATTCATTCATTCATTATTTATTTTTTCTTTTTTGAGACAGGGTCTCACTATATTTTCTTGGCTGTTCTGGAACTCACTATGTAAACCAGCTTGGCCAAAAGGAAATGTTCTGAATAGATTAAGAATTTTATGGTCTTTCTGGAAGTTAGAAAATTTGAGAAGTAGGCATAAGTGTAATTTTATTTTAGACAATTGGAGTAATAATTCATATTCTCTCTCTCTCTCTCTCTCTCTCTCTCTCTCTCTCTCTCTCTCTCTCTCTCCAAGAACTTCTCAGTGCCTCATTGGCTGTCATGAAACTCATTCTGTAGACCAGGCTGTTCTTGAACTTGGAAATCTGCCTCTGCCTCCCAAGTGCTGAGATTAAAGGTGTGGGTCACCACAGCCTTGTGTTCTCTCTCTCTCTCTCTCTCTCTCTCTCTCTCTCTCTCTCTCTCTCTCTCTCTTTTTAATGTATTTTAAGTCTATCAGTGATCCTCAACGTGGTTTAGGACTTTACATATCTAGTAATTTGTTGGAAATAAAATTTGAATTAGTTACTTTTTATTCCTTAAATATACCAAGGAAGGAATACCTGGGCTGGATGTGGTGTTCCACACCTTTAATCCTGGCACTGGGACAGAGCTAGGTTGTGTTATTCTTATCAGGTGAGAATCAGACCACTACCTCAATTTTGATCTAAATTTCAAGTAAGTTTTAATTAAATACTATCCAGGATGATGAACTCTGGCCATGTCTATTCTAGGGTTCTTAGAAAATGGCCATGAGCTGTCCAGGGCAAGAAGTAAGATGTTACCCTCTGGCATGGTTCTGGCTCTAGAGCTGGATTATGGTTCTGCCTTCTCTAGACCCAAGCATATTTTATTAAAAATTTTCACTATCTCCTGTGTCAGTCAAGCTGTCTGACTCTGTAACAGGGAAAAGGGAGAAAAGCAGAACAGCTTCAAAAAAGAAAAAAATGTGTGAAAAAGTTAATTCAAAAATCACAGCATGGGATAGCATGGGATTGATATGCATAGGTAATCTTAAAGGAATCGTGTGCTGTGATTCCATCTTTTGATGTAAGCAACTTGTGGTTTGCTGCCATCTTAGTATTGCCCCCCTATCAGGATGGAGGCAGCCATTTGGCTGGCAGCCATCTTTACTAGGTTGGAGAGGATGAATGTCATGTGACTTCACTATCTTGGTTAAAGGTGACCACGTTATAGCCTGACTTAGCCATTTTGTGGTTCTTATTTTTTCCCATCTTTATCCTCCTAGTTTGTTTGTTTGTTTGTTTGTTTTTGTTATTTTTTAATGATTTTAGAGCTTTATTGTAAAAAGGAGGGGGAAAGAGAGAAGGTAGGAAGAGAGAGAGGTTGGCCATGGCCATGTGGAGAGAGGGGGGAAGGGAGAGAAAGAAGGAGGACTAGAGATCAGAGTAAGAAAGGTTAAAGCTTAAAAAGACTGTCCTCCTAGTTTAACATCTATCACTAGATAGGAGAGAAAGGATAGAAGGCAGAGAGAGAGAAAGAAAGAGGTCCTTGAATCTAGTTTTTTCTTCTTGTTTCTTCTTTGAGCCCGACAATTAACAAACAACCACCAACCCCACCTTTCTGGGTCCTAGTATTTATTTTGCCTCTGAAAAATTCCCAGAATTCCCAGTATCACATAATCACAGAAATTATCTGCAGCTGGCAAAACCATGTCCTCTAGTGCATAAGACATAGTCAGCTGCTATGGTCAGTTTATTGCAGCCCCCAAATGAAAACATATTCTTAGAATATTGTTGTGTTTTTAAAGAAACCAAAATTCCAAAATTCTCACCGCATGCAACCTGGTATAAACCAATGAAGGAGGCAACAACACGTCTCCAGGATATTTTGGACTAGGATGGATTTTTATATGATAATTCCTGTCCTGAAAAGAAGGTTTATGAAAAAGGATTTAAAAATAATGCTTGCTTAATAACATATTAAAATTGTACTTTCATGTGTTCATATATAAGAATATACCTTGTACTGGTAGCCAAAGTTTGTAATATAAGAGTCTCCCAGGTGATATTGGTTTTAAAAATATAAGAAAGTCACGGAGAAATCTGAGGCATGCCACTGTGAGGCAGGGCTGGAGTTTCTAAAAAGAGAGTGGAGTTCTAGTGGCCTTGAGCCACATTGACCAGGTGCTTGAGTATAAAGGCAAACAAAGCTTTGTATCTTCTGCCTTCATCCAATTGGGATAAGCACATATCCGGATGTACTTCCTGCTTGTCTAGGGATGCATTGGGTCAACCAAACTTGTTTAGGGAAATGGAAATGTGGCTTGTTATGTTAATCCCAAAGCTAGGAGGAGAAAGACCACTGATTCAAATCATTATGGCCATATTAATTAAAGCAATCAATTAATTTAGAACAAGGTTTTTTATTTGTGTACATGGGCTGCCCTCCAACCCCAAGGTGGGGTTTGAGAGGTAAACATTGGATGCAAGTGGGTTTCCAAATGGGGGAATTGCTGGGGTGAGGTATGGAGGGATAGGTAGGGGTACAGGAACAGAACCTAAGCATAACAAGCACTTGAAACAAGACATAGTTGTAAGGTAGTCATAATAAGGTAGCCACAACAACCCCTTAGAAACAAGGCTAAGGTTGCAAAATGGTTATAAACAATTTTTTGAAACAATGATGATTGCCACTCCTGAAAAAGGCAATACCAGAACCAGAAGGTTGCAGCTGGGGCATAGCCCAATCCTTGAGAAACAGGCTTAATCAGAAATAGGAATGAACCTTGATTATCTTTGCTATAAGATGGATTCGAGGCCTAATATGGAGGCAGCCAGTTTGTTTCCTCAGTTATCTTACATGAACAGCAGCTACCAATATCTCAGGGAGTAGCTGTTCTTAATCAGGGGGCTTTTAGGCGAGAGACATTACTGTTTTGTGGATCTCTTATGCACAGTTATTAGAACTTAGAACATGGGGCTGGAAAATGGCTCAGCAGTTAAGAGTACTGACTGCTTTTCCAGAGGTCCTGAGTTCAATTCCCAGCAACCACATGTAATGGGATGCATGGCTCACAACCATCTGTAATGGGATCCGTTGCCCTCTTCTGGTGTCTGAAGACAACTACAGTGTACTCATATACATATAGAACATAACTTTGGCTCATTTAGTGAATCTCTTGTGAGTTTGAAGCCAGTCTGATCTACATGGTGAGTTCTAGGCCACTTAGGCTATATAGTGGGACCCTGCCTAAAGGAGAGAGCAAGAGACATGAATACACATTATTATTCTTAAGCTTGCTTATTGCCAAAGTTTTTTCTAAGTTAAAAATTGAATATGTATACTTTTGAGATAAACTGTCAGTTTATTTTTATTTAGTTCTTTGGAGAGTGGGTGTCACTATGCAGCCTTGACTGGTCTGGAACCCACTGTGAAAATCAGACTGGGTATGAACTTTTAATATTACCTGTCCTTTTACTGCTGGGATACCACAAATGGGGGTACCACAAATGGTAGGGGTATTGGAGGTACAGCTTAGTAGTAGAATGTGTCAGGCCTTAAATTTACTTCCAATGCTGGGAATGTGATCTGATAAGACAACAGTGTTCTAATTTGGCTTTATTATTAAATGTTTGATAATATGTTGATTAAAGTACAGAATAATTATTTTGTATAAATATAAAATACTTAGTAGTATTTAGAAGTTAAGGTCCATCACATTCATAATTGGCTTTCTTTTTTCTTTTTTCTTTTAAACCCATCCATTATAAATTTACTTTCTCGACATTTCACACGCAGGAGTTCTGTTTTGAAGGGTCTCATGTAATCCAAACTGGCCTTGAACTCTTGATCATCCTTTGTCACTTCCCAAGTGCTGGTATTGTAGATATGCACTACCATGTCTGGCAGGTTGTCTATGTTATAGCACATTACAGGATTTCCTTTATAAATTTTTACATTTATTTATTTGATTTTTTTTAAAAATAGGCTGAGCACAGTGGATGGATTTTATCATGTCTGTGTGTGTGTGTGTTTGTTTGTTTGTGTGTGGTTTCCCATTAATTATACCATGGAACATCAGCTCAGTTAGTATGGACAACATAGTAAGGAACACAAATGAATAGCTTAATTTTTAACAGCTTTGTTTTCCTTTTGCAGTTATATCCGACTTTATGGGAGAAAATTTAGCAAAGAAGATCATGTTCTTTTTGTTAAGTTATTGTATGAACTGGTATCAATTCCAAAACTAGAAATCAGCATGATGCAGGGATTTGCCCGTCTCTTGATCAACTTGTTAAAGTAAGTCTATTTTCTGTTATTCCTAGAGAGATTTTGTTTTTTTAAGTGTTAGTGAATGAGAATCAGTTTTGAGAACAGTTTCCCAAAGTTTAACCATATGTTTTGATTTAAAAATTTATTTTCTCTGTGAAGCTTTTAGTTGTACATGTCAACTATAGGTGGTTAGGTTTTTATATATGCTTATTGTTTGCTCCATGGGGTATAAACTATTCTTGTACCCAGCAAAGGGTAGAAACTACTTATGTGGTGTACCAAAACAGGAAACTTCAGAGCCAGAGAGATAACATTTACTGCGGTAGCAAAGGACCCAGAATCCACATGCCAGATCACCATTATCCATAATTCCATTTCTAGGATATCCCTCGCCTTCTTCGATCTTTGAGAGTACCAGGTGTGCATATTGTGTACACATATACACAGGCAAAACACTCACAAACAGAAAATAAACCTTCAAAAAAATGTAAAAGTATGAAATTCCTCTCTAGTAATGGTAGCACAAGTTTAAATGCTTTCTTTAATGGGCACTGCTTGGTGTTGAGGAGCACAAGTTTTTCCTTAGCATTCATTCTACCAGTGACAGGCAAAACACCCACACTGTGATTGCCTATCCTCTTTGTGTAATATACTAGATAATTATGCATCTGTATAAATGATTGCATACATTTCTTTTCTTTTTTTTAATTAGAAAAAAGGAACTTCTTTCAAGAGATGATTTAGAGTTACCTTGGAGACCACTTTATGACATGGTAGAAAGAATATTATATTCCAAGACAGAGCACCTGAGATTAAATTCATTTCCTAAGTAAGTATTAAAGTACTTCTTTGAGGCCTGGCCACCTATGCTTTTAGGAGATTGAGTACAATGGGGAAATAATGGGTTAAGCAAATGCTTTTTCCTTGTTTTTTATTATTATTATTTATTTATTTATTTATTTTTAAAATTTTTTTTTTTTTTCTGAGATAAGCTCTCTTGCCATAACTCTGACTGTTCTGGAACCCACTTTGTATGTAGACCAGGTTGTCCTTAAACTCACCAAGATTCACCTATCTTTGCCTCCCTAGTGATACTACTGTGTCCAGTGCAAATTCATATTTTAATGTGCTCATTTCTGTGTAACTTGACTTTGACTTTTACCCTTTTGAAGCTATTTGATTCTGTATTTTTTTTCAAAGCTTTTTCATTCAGACATATCAACAGTTACCCTCACCATACTTCAATCATTCTTTTGTTATTAGATACAGTGGTTATCTGCCATTCTTCTTTTTTTTCCTTCTTAAAAAGTTACTTATTTTCATTTGTGTGTGATTGATTGTGTGAATTCATGTGCACTACATGTGTTTAGCCAACTTTGGAGGCCAGCAAAATGCATTGAGTCTTGGAATTGGAGCTATAGGTGGTTGTAAGCCACTGTGTGGAATGCTCTTAATCACTGAGCCACCATTCCACAAACCAATCCCCACACCCCAAACTGGCATTTTATGTACTTTAATTCATTAAGTAAAGTTTTAAGTAAGGGCCTTACATCTTTTACAGGGCACTCTACACACTTAGAGAAATGGTGGGTCCTTCTACCCCCACACAGAACAAACATGCATGAATGGTCCTCTGCTCATCCTCCAAGTGCTGTGTTTTCACATGCTCGGACAAAGTATCAATGTTACTAATTAACTAAACTAAGGATATAAACTATTCAAATGCCAGTCCTTGGATTTTGTCATTTCCTAGTAACATTTAGAACTATGGCTGTCTTGCTGATTATTGGTTCCTTGCATGTACATCATGATTATTGAAGACCTAATATTGAAAACTTTTGTATTTATTTTAAATGTGCAAAGTATAACATGATCATTTGTCACTTTGTCCTGCTAGGCAGTCATCGCAGACTAAGTATCATCTTCATGGACATGGTTTTGTCTACCGTGATTACTTTTCCTCCAATGTTTTAGTATCCATGCTCTTTGCAAATTTGGCTTAAGATATGTAATTAAAGTTTTAGAAATTAAAAATTTTTTGTTTTTTAAGACAGGATTTCTTCATGTAGCCTTGGCTATCCTGGAACTACTTCTGTAGACTGGGCTGTTCTACTCACAGAGATCTGCCTGCCTCTGCCTGTCAGGTGCTGTGATCAGAGGCGTGCAGCACTGCCATCTGGCTTAAAAGTTAATTCTTAAAGGCAAGCTCTTGTTAGGTAGCTAAGCTTTGGATTCTTGGTAACCCAGACTAGCCTTGGCTTTATAATCCAGTTGCCTCTGCATCCAAGTACTGGGATTGTTGGCATAAATACTTCACTTGTTCTTTAGGTTTTATTAACTGTTTTCAGTTAGAACCCCAAGTGAAATCACTTATTTACTGATTTCCTGAAGAACATTGTTTTATGTGTCTGTATTAACTTTTCTCTTTCATAAGTCAAAATTTTAAACACTGGTGTGATTTCTTTCACTTTCTTAGACATGTTGATATTGCCTCGAATCTAAGACCTAGGTCAACAACAGTCTGAACTTCTTGTATGCGACTGCAAATGGCAGATTTTTTTTTTTAAAGCTTTTTAGATTATAGATTTAGTGGTGAAGAATGAAATTATATAAATGGAACAGTGAGAAATTACTACAGGCAGTTGTGAACTTAGACCTTAGTTGGATTTTGGGCAAGTGGTATATGTAGTCATGAATCATTTTGTCCTTGAGGTTTCTTATCTTACAATAAGGAAAATTTCTAACCATAGACAAACCTAAAATTCATTATGAAACTGAATGGTACTATGTACAAATAGACTTTTTAAAAATTCTTGATAAGGACTGGGAAGATGGCTCAGTGGTTAAGAGCACTGTTTGCTCTTCCAGAGGACCTGAGTTCAATTCTAAGCACCCACATGGCAGCTGACAAATGTCTATAGCTCCAGCTCCAGGGAATTTGACACCCTCACACAGACATATATGCAGGTAAAACACCAATGCACATAAAAAAAAAAATCCTGTAAAACAAAACAAAATTGACACAGAAAAAAAACAAGTATACTGTGACTAATACAGTACCTGAATAACTAAGGGAAGGGTTACAGAAAAGTTTAGTAGAGCAAGCAAACCAAACCAAAAAAAGGATGAGAGTATAATTTCTTGTTGAAAGTGTGCTTAGCATTTGCAAAGCCCCCGGCTCAATTTCTAGCACTAAGTACCATATTCATTCTCTATACTCAGTGACAAAAGTAAATACAAACAGTACTTTTGGGCAGGCCACTTGGCTCAGCAGGTAAAGGTGCTTGTTCTGAAGGTCTAATGTCTGGAACAATTGAACTGACTCCACAGAGCATCTGTGACCTCTTCACGCACTCATGGTACATATCATACTCCCACATCATGCTCACATCCACAAGAATAATAACCTTAAACATCATTAATATATAAGTACCACTGTAACTTTAAAAGAGAATTATTATAAAACAGTTTCAAACATGCAGATGTCATTAAAACAAAATTACCTTAAGCTAGGCATGGTGCTATACACCTTGAATCCCAGTATTCTGGAGGCAGAGGCAGGCAGGTCTCTGTAAATACAAAGGTAGATCAGCACAGCTGATCTTTATCCTAAGATCAGGCTTAGGATAAAGAATACCATAATAGATGTATTACATAGAAGCAAAAGAGTGACTAGTGAGAGGAAATAATGTAAAGCCACAGGGAATGTGTACAGCAGACTTCTGGGAAGAGTATCAGTAAAAATGAGATCTGTAATTCGGTGCTCAAAGAATAATACATAGTTAAGTGTGGTAGGCAGATCTGTTAGAAATCTTGTGTCAAAAACCCAACGAAACAAAACAAAACCAGACCTATTTAACATAAATTTGTTTGGATTGTGAACATTGTCAAACATTTTATGCAAACAAATATAAGGACAGGAAAGATGGCACAGTAGTTAAGGTCACTGACTGCTCCTACAGAAGACTTGAATTTGATTCCACATGACAGTTAACAGTGTCTTATAACTGCTTCTGGGGATATGACCCTCTTCTGGCCTCTTTGGGCACTATGCAAACATGTACTGCAGACCAAACACTCATAAAATAAATAAATAAATATATAAAACCAAGCATGATGATGCACACTATTAATCCTAGCACTCAGGAGGCTGAGACAGGTGGATCTCTCTGTGTTAGAGGCCAGCCTGGTCATCATAGTTTCAGGAAAGTTGAACTATATATTGAGAATCTATCTCAAAAAAACAAAACAAAATAAAAATAAAGAAATAAAGACATAAGAAAAGGAAAGTTGATATTGAAATACATATTAGGGCTTAGGATAAAGAATACCATAATAGATGTATTACATAGAAGCAAAAGAGTGACTAGTGAGAGGAAATAATGTAAAGCCACAGGGAATGTGTACAGCAGACTTCTGGGAAGAGTATCAGTAAAAATGAGATCTGTAATTCGGTGCTCAAAGAATAATACATAGTTAAGTGTGGTAGGCAGATCTGTTAGATCAAGGCCAGTCTTGCTTACATGAGTTCTAGGAAGCCAAGGCTATCTAGAGACCCTGTCTCAACAATGACAAAAAAGAAAAGAAAGAAAAAAGAATAGAAAGAAAAAAAAAGTCATCCTTGTCTAATGTCTTTTTGAGATAAGGTTTCAGATGCACTCCAGAACCAAGATGAGCTTTGAACTCTAGATCTTTTGCCCCCATTTCTCTAGTGCTGGTCTGTGTTGCAGCAGCATGAAGCTTGTGTACCAGGGTGTGTGAGAATTGCTAGAGACTGAACCTAGGGCTTTGTGCCTGCTGGTCAGGTGCTTGTGCCAACTAAACTGCATCCTCAGCCTGGCATGATTTTGTATCTCCACCAACTGCCAGTTTAATGATTTGGTTGTAATAATCTGAGATTGTTCATGCATCTAACTCTAGCATCAAGAGGCTGAAGCAAGAGGTTTGCCATGAGTTTGAGGTCAGCTTGGGTTATATGGTATGTAGAAAGCTGTCCAGGGATACAAAGCAAAAACCTGTCTTTAAAAACAACAACACATTTTTAAGACTTTCAGATGTTCCACTAGATATTCAGAGTAAAAAAGAAACATATTTCTTAGTGCTGGGATTATAGAAGTGTGTCACCATACCTAGCTTTTTGTTGTTGTTGTTGTTATTTTGGTATAGTTCACAAATTATAAGATATTTTATGTACCTAGCTTTTGGCCACTAAGGTTGTTAAGGTTCTCCTTAATCATTATTCTTTGAAAGTGCCCTATGGTGTACTAGAGAGATGGCCCAGCATCTTGCTCTTTGCAGAGAACCTAAATTTGGTTCCCCAGTTCCCAGCATCCTTTTGGACCACTCACAGTGACCTACTGTCACTCCATCTCCAGGGAGATTGGATGTACCTGCCCTCCATAGGCTCCTGCATACGCCCATCCCTACACCCACACATGCACATAATTTAAAACTAATAAAAATAAATCTTTTTAAAACATCATTATAGCTGGAGGGCCGTGGCGCACTCCTTTGATCCCATCACTTGGGAGGCGGAGGCAGGCGGAGGCAGGCGGATTTCTGAGTTCGAGGCCAGCCTGGTCTACAAAGTGAGTTTCAGGACAGCCAGGGCTACACAGAGAAACCCTGTCTCGAAGGGAAAAAAAGAGTCATTAAAAATACCCTGGGAGATTGGGGCTTGTTCTAGTGGAGCACATGCTTAGCATGTGTGAAACACTGCGTTCAAATATTCTGCCCTGCCAACACTTACACACAGATATACCCACCTATACCTACCTTCCAGCCCACCCTGTTTTCCCTATGTGTCTCAAAGACTCACAGTATTTCACCTGTCTCTGCTTCCCCAGCATTGACGGCATATGCCACCATCCCAGCAGTCTTTTGCTTTGATTAATCATGCTTTTTTCCTATTTTTTGATTCTGTAAGAACAGATCTTTCTTGACATGAGCTTTTTCCCTGTGTCAGGTCTTTTCTCTTAATACACCCTTCTGTGTTCCCAAGGCTCTGAAATAAAGTATATGAGGTATTTTGTGGATATTTGTAAGGTGTTTTGTTTTGTTTTACATATTCCTATCTGTACTAGGTTTTTTTCTTCATATATGCCTCAGACTAAAATTGGTGCTCTTAGAAAGTCTAACTATATGGAGCCTCTGACCGACAGTGATTGACACATAGTATTGTGTACCTGCCTTTTTAGGGACTACATTGTAAAGTATACCATTGATTTGTTACTTTGTTTCTCTTCAAGAAATTCAGTTTTGAAAAGTTCGTGTACATTACACAGCTTTTATCTCAGCACTGGGGAGACAGCTGTGTCCTAACAAAGGAATAATATTAAATTTATAAATTCAGTTTTGAAATACTTATTTATTTCTTGGACTAACTTGCTTCTGCTTCCCTTGAATTGAAGACTACTGTTATTGGCTCTTAAGCAGAAATGCTAGAGAAACCAGTGAGTCACAGCAGTGCTTGCAGTAGTCCTAGGACCTCCTTGTTCTTCCCAGCACTTCATTGTTCTGCTGAATTTCTGCAAGGGGACTGTTTGGATAGTTACTGCTTTTCTGCTTAACATTGTTTTGGCATGGTGATGTTGCAGGCTTTTATAGTCAAAAATAAGGTTGTTGGTTCTTACCAACATTTTATTTCTTAACATCCTTTAACTTATAAGGAGCCATTTTATGACTTTCTTTCTTAGATCTGATATTTTGCTTCCCATAGTTCTTTCTTAGATGCATTTTGACATATTTGAAACAGCTTTGTCATTTGCCTGTTCTTGTACTATTTTTAGATGGCTTTTTAAAATCAGAAGTGCTTCATTTGTTAAGTGTTTGACTTTCAGCTCTTCAACTCTGTGTGCCTGGTGTATTTTTTTCTTATGGAAACCACTGCTTAGAGTGCCATGTATTTCATTCTACCTTAAAAGTTGCTTCTGTTTAGAGCAAAGATAATCATAAAATTTTCCCTCTCTTCCTTCTCTTCCCTTCCATCTTGGACTTCAAGTACTGAGATTGTTGGTATTTGAAAGAAGGTTTTACGGTTTTTGTTGTTGTTGTTTGTTTTAAAACAAGGCCTCCATGTTGCCCTGTCTGTTCTAGAACTCACTATGCAGACCAGGCTGGCCTTGAACTCAGAGAACTGTCTGCTTCTGTCTCCTGGGTACTGGGACAAAGGAATGCACCACTTCACCTTACCTAGTAGAGTTTTTAATTTAGTACAAAATACAAAATTGTATTTCTGACTCCTGTTTCCTATCCATGTCCTGTCACAACTTAATGTTCTTGTAAAAACACATTTTAAGTATTTTTTTCCTTTTTAAGTGTTTGTCCTCTATATATTTTAAGGCTACCATGCATACTATTTTTCATAGTAATATGCCTATAGGAAAACTTTGTTTTCCTTTCTTTACATTTCTTTTTTTTTTTTTTTTTTTTTTTTTTTTTTTTTGAGGGGGNGGGACTAGGACCTTGCTGTGTAGCCTAGGCTGGCCTCCAGCTCCCATCAGTTCTGCCACCACACCTGGCTACGTACTTAGTTTTTGATTACTTGTGTATCTCTATCCCATTACCATTTGTGGTTGTTAGCAATTGAGCCCAGGGACATGACTTGCTAAGTAAGTGTTGTACCACTGAGATCTACCCTAGCCTGGCTTCCTCTATCAATTCAACAAAGGGTCATTTGCTTTTGTTGCCTTGTTTTTTGTTTTTTGAGACAGGTCTTTTTGCGTGCAATTTTTTTTTTGTTTGTTTGTTTTTCGAGACAGGGTTTCTCTGTATAGCCCTGGCTGTCCTGGAACTCACTCTGTAGACCAGGCTGGCCTCGAACTCAGAAATTCGCCTGCCCCTGCCTCCGGAGTGCTGGGATTAAAGGCGTGCCTGGCAAATTAAGAATCAAACTTCCGCCTTTCCAGGAGCTCTGCCTGCCATTCTCCAGGCTAGGATCTGTGATCAATCACCACTGGTCTCACTCAACTCCAGCAAGGGCCAGCTGGCCGCTTTTTAAAACTAGCTCCCTCCATCTTCCTTGGCCCCTACTCACTGTGTAGGCGGAGACTGCAAACTCTAGGGGCCCCAAGACCTACATGTCTGAAGCTTCCTCCTTGCTCCAAACCCTGGTCTGAATCCTTTTTCTCTGTGTCCCTTCTCTTCCTCCTAGGACCTGGAAATCCCACCTTTTTTTCTTCACTCATCAATTGACTTCTCCCTCCTTTATTGACGCAATCAAGACCCAATTAGGGAATCGATCCCTCACCCTACAGGTCTTGCTATATATAGTCCAGTGGCCTCAAACTCACAGTTCCTCTGCCACTGCTTCCCTAGGGCTGGAATTGCATGTGTCACTACACTTGGTTTACAAAGGGCAATTTATGATCCCATAAGTCTTTTATTCTTACCCTGACCCGTTTACAACATGGAAATAACGTATTCTACACTCTGGGGTTTCTCGTGACTCATTAATGATCTGGACCCAAAATTTAATAGTTAATAAAATGAAGAAAGTAATTCCCTCAATAAACTGTCACTAAGTCATTTTCACCAGTTATTTCATCAATAAGCACTGATTTGCAGTGATTTCTAAAACAGTATTTGAGGGACATTATGAGGAGAGGGCTCAGCAATGAAAAGAATGTGTTTCTTCAGAGGATCCAAGTTAGGCTTTTAGCACCTGTAACTCCAGCTCTAGGGCATCTGCTGCCCTCTTCAGGCCTCCTTGGGTATCCCATCCCCTGCCCGGGACATACATAGAGTAGTTCAAATGGTTCAAGTAATCATGCTAAATTTACATGAGAGGAAGGGTGATTACAGTAACATTTATTTTAGAAAAATGCTTTAATTTTAATGAAAAATTAGTGCTAACATTGCCTCCATGATGATGATGATATCTTTTATTTGTAATTGATAAAGTAATGTTAATGGCTATAAAAAGTGACATTTAACAGAATAGTGTTAGATTTTGAAAGACGGATGATGAAAAATGATTGACTAAAGATGAGTTTGTTTAGATTTAGAAAGAAGGTAAAACTGACTTAATACATGATGGAGTTGGTACTTTGTTAGGGGAAAAAGAATACTATTTAAGTAGGAGTTTAAGGCAGGCAAAGAAGAAATGTACCATTATTGTTGTTTTCCAATTCATATGTTAAAAAAAAAAGCAAATAGAGTTAGTCTGACAGAAATTTTAGTTCAGTTGAATCTGTGAATATTTCTGGGATTATTTTTATTTTGAATGTGTCATGTGTTTGGGAGGTTTACAAGTAAATCTTGGGCATGACTCAGTGTTTAAGAGCACTGCCTCTTTTTCCAGAGGACATGGATTTGATTCCTAGTACCTACATGGTGACTCACAATCATCTGTATGTAGCTCCAGCTTTTGAATTCCCTGGTCACCAGGCATGTAGTGATGCAGATATACATGCAGACAAAACACTTATACATATAAAATAAAGAAATGATTCTTTAAAAACTTTTAAAACAAAAGATGTGCTAATTTTATCTTGATAGTTATAAAGAACCAGAAGAGTCAGGTTATAGCCTCCGTGGCTGACTTTCTTTCTTTCTTTCTTTCTTTCTTTCTTTCTTTCTTTCTTTCTTTCTTTTTCTTTTTCTTTTTCTTTTTCTTTTTCTTTTTCTTTTTCTTTTTCTTTTTTTTTTGCGGGGGGGGTTTCAAGACATGATCTCTTGTGTAGTCCTGGCTGTCCTGGAACTCACTCTGTAGAGCAGGCTGGCCTCAAACTCAGAGATCTCCCTGCTTCTGCCTCCCAAGTGCTGAGATTAAAGGCGTGCGCCACCACTGGCTGCCTCCATGACTTTTAAATTCACTGGGAGCAGAAATGGTTGACTCTCCTTGTCCTGTCTTGGAACAATCAGAGAACATTAGTGCCATCATGAGGAAATTGAAGTGTAGAGAAATATTCACATGAGGCTCAAACTGGAACAAGAGCTTAAGAATTCACTTTTTGTACAGAATAGTAAGGTGATGAAAAGAAATTTCTCATCTGGGTATTATATCCTGAATCATAAATTCATGACTGATAGGCAGGAAAACTGCTAAAACAGTAAAAGGTGCACAAGTTTTTGTTTCTGTGAAATTGCATGTATAATGCTTTTTGCAAAGTATGAATTAATAGTTGTTAATATTTACTGTGATGCCTAATAAATAATTCTGAGCTACCCAACAGCTTTCAATATATTATCTCAGTTAATTTTAAAATAGCTCTATGAGAGGGTAGGTGTTATTTGCCATGATAAAACGTACTAAGTTGTAATATTATATTCTTAGGAACAATGGACTTGATTTTTCAAATTCAGATTTGTCTGACTCTTAGGTTCAAACTGAAGCATTATGTCCTCCATGGCTGCCTTTTGTAAATGAACTACCATTTCTAAGAGAAAATGGGGTGTGAGAAACTCCATCTAAAGCTTAGTCACTCTGTAGATCACTTTAAAAACATGAGCAGTTTGAGTTACCAGTTTAGTATTATAAATTTCCAACAATTGGAACTTAAGTAGTGATTATTCACTCCCTCTAAAAATTACTAGCATCTAGCCTTAACCTTTTATTTTATTTTTAAACAGAAACATTGTTCCCTTCATCTTGAGAGATTACAAGAATCACAAAAGGTCACTATACAGATATCACAGGTTAGAGAGATTGTACCCTTTTCTGAATAAAGAACATAAATTCCATGGTACAGGCCTTATGTGGAAGATCGGTTGGAATTGATTTTTATATGAATGAAATCACTCTAAAACCCTTGAGTTGGTAACAAGTTACAGGAGTGTTATCATTAACTTCCTGTGCTTACATTTAGAATAAATGCAACACTTAGCTATGCAGTCTTTAATGTCTTACTTTTTGGAACAGTTTCTAATGTTAGAAAGGTTTCTTTCTTTGTGTAGTGAAGTTACTTAGGAGAAAGAGCAGGATTTCTGCAACATCTAAATCTGAAATCAGTTGCTACCAAACCAGTAAAATAGAAAGCTAATGTGAGCACAGACATGAGGAAGTCAAGGGGTCATGTATCTTTTCTTTTTCTTAGAAAGACAGTTCATGTTTCAGAATTTACCTTTAAAATCTGAACTTAAATTAACCAGATGGCTTTCTACATGTTGATTCTATAATTTGTTACTAATTGGCTCTTCAATTTAAACTGAAAGAAGATCTGAGATCTGTGCTATTTTTTCCCATGATAAAAAGTGTTTATTGGGTATTGTAAGCACACAGAAATAATTTAACTGCCCCTGCAGATTTGAATAGCTTTATTAGAAGCACATTAGGTATCCTGACTAATAAGTACAGCCATGGGATTCAGGAAGCTTCAAATGTAGAGAAAACTTTATGCCCAATGTAGTATGTTTCTTAATTTCTTTTTTGGCTGCAGCTTTCTTTCTAGGTTGATGTTAATATATTAGGTGCTTGTCTGAGTTTGTTCCTTGGAATTTCCTTATAGTTTAGTTTTTAAGCTTTCAGAGAAATTGTACAGACCTCTGGACTTGAAGAATTTTAAAAGGTTTAATGATAAAATTTCTGAAACCTTAACATCCCTGCCTTTCACTTGAATTTTGAACATTTTTGTGTTTCTATTTGTATTTATCATACCTTATTTCATTATATCACAGTTCATATCTTGATGCAAAAGCACTATAATAAAAATTATTCTTTAGAGTTTTCAGCCATTGGGCTTACTTTATATGTGTTTAATATGGCATTGTTATCCACTTTGTAACGATTGAAAGGGGTTTATCTTTTTTCTGGTATAGTGTTTTGTTTTGTTTTATTTATCAAACACAGACACACAAAGAACAAAATGATGTAGAGGAAAAAAACAGACTAGGAGGTCTAGGTAGATAATTCTTGTCATTCTGTATGTATTTAGGAATTACATATAAACAGATACTAGGAACTGGTGTGCTTATCTTGGAGGTACAGGTTATAGAGTTAACTGTGTTCTTTAAATACCCCAATGTAATTTATCAAATGGCTTTTTCTCCTCTAGTTCTATAGAAAATGTTCTCAAAACACTGGTGAAAAGCTGCCGACCGTAAGTAGCACTCAATTTATAAAGCCTCTTGTTTTACCTGTAGGCCTTCCCCCATCTTTAGTGTACTTTGAAGAGGAAATTAAACATATAAATAGTTTCTGATATTGTAGTGTTAGTCATTGAGCACAACAGTGTTCCCAGTTCTTAACTGAATTTTTACTTCAATATAAATTTAGTTTTTAAAAGTTAATTCATTAATAATGTCTGTATGTGTGGGTGACTGTGCATGTGTGTGTTGGGGAGGGGCTATCTGCACCAGGGTACATGTGTAGAAGGCAAAGGGTGGAGGTTCTAATTGGTATTACTTTGTTAAGAACTGACTCAAAAATACTGGGAAAGGGAATTTTATATATAAGGTTCTTGAAGGTAGAACATAATTCACTGGTGGTATTTCTGTTTTAATTTGCAATTTGCTACATTAGTACCTGACAAAAAATGTGTGGTGAACTTAATAGAAGTGTTATTAGCAATGTAATTTTATTTTTCATATAAATTAATAAAGTATGCTTTTAAGCTAATAGAAGTTTTTAAAAGTATGATAGGTTAATATGATTACAAACCTATAAGTTAATTCCTCTGGGAAGAATACAGAATTCTCAGATACAGTACTTTATACGTCATATTGATTGATTGAGAAGTTGAAACAGGGTCTCAAGTTGCCATGTTGGGTTTGAACTCCTGCCTCTACCTCACAGTGCTAGGATTATAGGTATGCAAATCCCCAGCTTTAAACCTTTTCAGATTAGCAGTTTTTACATGTGGCTTCTTTTAATAATTTACCTTCATTGTGTTTGTGTGTGTGTGTAAGTTTTCTAAATCACAGGGATGCTCTTGGCCTTTTTTTTCAGAATTGTAGAAAATCAGAGCCTTAGAACAGGTCTTCTCATTTACCTCATGTATAAAGAAGTACCTGTGGTCCCATGAGGGACCCATGGACTCATCCCGGAAATTCCTGGGCCGATGCTTCTTATTTTTACTAATTATTTATCCTCTACATGGACTTGAGTTTTATTAATTTTCAGTTGCTGAACTTTGTAGGCAACTTAAGTAACAGTGTTTTCTCAACCTCAAAGCATCTTCTGAATGTCTGCTAGATAAAAAAAGTTTACTTTCTTCCAAGTATATATGGGAGGTTATTTATTGTATCTTTGTAAAAGTATGTTTTTATTATGGAAACTTTGACATTTCTAGTGTGATATCTTATGGAATATATTCCCTTCTCTCATGATGTTCATTTTCTTTTGCTCTTGGGAAACAAACCCAAGTGGTGCTAATTCTCTAATCCTTTTCACTCTTTTTGAGACAGGGTTTCTCTGTGTGGCCCTGGCTGTCCTGGAACTCACTCTGTAGTCCAGGCTGATCTTGAACTCAGAAATCCGCCTGCCTCTGCCTCCCAAGTGCTGGGATCAAAGGCGTGCACCACCACCTCCTGGCTTTTCTTTTCACACTTGTCAACCATATATAAGTATTGTAGGGTTTTAAATTTAGTAGTCAGATATATGGAAACCTTTTCTTTTTTTTTTTTATTAGATACTTTCCAGCAGATGCAACAGCAGAAATGTTAGAAGAATGGCGGCCTTTAATGTGTCCTTTTGATGTAACAATGCAAAAGGCCATCAGTTATTTTGAAATATTTCTTCCTACCTCCCTTCCTCCAGAACTGCATCATAAAGGTTTTAAGTAAGTGTGCATATTTGACATACTCTAGGATACAACAAGAAATATAGCAATACTAATATTAGCAAGAAGCTAAAAATGGGCAATTCATTGATTCTTTTTATTATAATTCAAGTGTGAAGGCTAAAAGAGCTGAGCATATGATTGTAAAGAAAGTAATACTTATATGACAAGCCCAATGAAATGATGGTTTTAAGATGTCAGAAGAGAAAAGAAATAGAACAACCATAATGGAAGAATGTCAGAAAAGGAGAAAGACAAAGGATATAAGGGAGAAAGTTGTTACAATTGTTGAGTAAGAATGGACAATATGTAACAATTAAGAACAGTACATGAGATTACATTTAATAGCACAAATAAGAAAGGCAACACTCAGTCAAAAAGTAGTCCTTTGTTCCAATAAGTTTGAAGTTTTAATATTTTTTTTTTCTAGATTGTGCAGTTATCAGTAAGAATAATAGATTTAGAAGTACAAAAGCTACCTGGCTTTGAACCACTTTCTGTAATCACTTGCTATTGATAACAACATTTTTCTTCTTCAGACTTTGGTTTGATGAATTAATTGGCCTTTGGGTTTCAGTGCAAAATCTCCCACAGTGGGAGGGGGTAAGTATTCTATTTTTTTTCCTTTATTTAATTTCAAATTTGGAGATAAATATATAGATCATTTGATAACTAACTCCTGGTTTTTAGAATTTCTAATAGTAACATTACAGTTAATTCCTTTTTAAAAAAGATTTTTATAAGTGTGTGTGCACACCTGTGGGTCTGTCTGTTGGTGGGCAGTTGGGTGGGTACTTGTGCCTGAGGATGCCAGAGGTATCACATCCCCTAGAACTGGAGCTATATCTGTGTAGTGTTTTGTTTTCTTAGTGCTTAGTGTACTGAGGGCGGGGTGCGGGTGTCAGGTGCCTGTTTTCTGCCTCTGCCCAACCATCAAAGACCATGTCCTTCACCAGGCTCTAGGTAAAGCCTGGCTTTTTCAGCACCACAAAGTACTTATCTTGAGCCCTGGAAATGGTGATCTCTCAAACATCCCCACCTAGGGGCAACTTCCTGGTGGCTACATGTGTGTAGAATCATGATGGTTTCAGAAACATCAGGAGGCATAAAAGAACTGGAAGAAGACTTAGGCTGGTGACTGAACTGGACTTGAAGCTTTGATGATAAACATAGCCCTTGTCACAGGTAGAACAGCAGCGGGGCTTTTTGATACAGGTATTTTTGAGCCACCAGATGTGGGTGATAGTTGAGTTTGGGTCCTCTGTAAGCACATTGTGGGCTCCTAGCCATGTAGCCATCTCTCCAGGTCCTGTTAATTTCTTTCATCTTACTATTTTCTGACAAGTAGACAAGCATGCATTATAAAAAGTACACGATTGCTGTTTGTTTTAGTTGCATTTATTATAGGTGCTCTTGGACATTTGATAGAGATATATAAATATTTCTTCAACTTTCATTGTGCATAATGCTTTCTGATTTTTTTCCCCCCTTTGAGGAGTATTTTGGTTACAGTTGATTTTAAATGGATGGCATGAACCAGATCTTAAATTTTGAAATTTTAAAAGTCACAAACTATATCCATTGTTTTGATGATTGCTGAAAGGGACAAATGAGAAGCTGGGTGTGATTGCACACACTTGTAATCCCAACATTGGGAGGCTGAGGCAAGAGTATCATAAGTTCAGGGACCATTCTGGCACATAGCAAGAATCACCTCAAGAAAATAAACAACAGAATAAGGATTATAATTAACATTTTAAAATAACAACATCAGCTTAACATTATTTTGTTTTTGTTTACTTTCAGCAATTAGTAAATCTCTTTGCTCGATTGGCTACAGATAATATAGGATACATAGATTGGGATCCATATGTACCGAAGGTAATTAGAACATTTGAATATGTGTGTATCATAGTCCTGATAACTAACATTATTTGGTAAAGTTTTTTTTTTTTTTTCTAAACTCTAATGTCAAATGTTATACATGTCTTGCATTGAAGAACATGAAGTATAATTTTGAGAGCAAATAATGTAGAAAGTAGTAAGTAAATCATTGGGAATATCATGAGTTCATTCCTTCCAAAGAGTTTTCTGTATTAAATTTGATTGCATTCTAGAGTGTTACCCGCTCCCCTACCTCTTAGTAATTAAAGCTAGAATATCTCCAGAGGTGTATTATTTCAGCTGTATTGGAAATCTCCTGGAGAGCTGGTGAGATGGCTCAGCAGGTAAGAGCACTGACTGCTCTTCCGAAGGTCCTGAGTTCAAATACCAGCAACCACATGGTGGCTCACAACCACCCGTACAGTGAGATCTGACACCCTCTTCTGGTGCATCTGAAGTCAGTTACAGTGTACTTATGTATAATAATAAATAAATATTTGGGCTGGAGCAAGCAGGGACTGAGTGAGCGGGGCAGACTGGAGAAAGCAGAGGTCCTAAAATTCAATTCCCAACAACCACATGAAGACTCACAGTCATTTGTACAGCTACAGTGTGCTTATATACATAAAATAATAAACAAAGAATAAATAAACAAAGAAAAAAGAAAAAGAAAAGAAAAAGAAAGAAATCTCTCGGAAGGCCTTGCAGGAGGTGGAAATTGACATTAGAACAGCACTAGTTTGTTGTCTTTTGTTTTTTTTCACTGTAGTTAGCTTTTAAAAACTAAGGAACAGAAGCAGCCCTTCCCCCTCATTTGGGACCCTATCAGTAGTGATAGCTTTAAAGTGTAAACTTAATTGCACTAAAATACAGTTATTCCATGCTGCCTAACATACAAATACTAAGGGAGGACTTCAAATCAGCTTTAAGGTTTCAAAGGTGAGCGGTCTGCCAGCTGCTTCTATTAGAGCTGCTGCTGTCCAGCATCTTTGGCATAAAAATGAGAACACAGGAAAATAATGTGTATACTCAGAAAGTGAAAGGAGGGAAAGGCTCATGCTTAACTGTACAAGCTTCATTTTTTTTTTCTTTATGTTTCACTATAAATATCGCATTGTTTGAGATATGGACTCAGCTGCTTCAAATCTGTTGCCTCTGACCTCAGAGCGTCATACAATAAATCTGTTATATCTACTTTTTAAACAAGAAAGCAGATCGCTACATGCTGATAATTTTGCTTAGAATTGCATGGTGGGGGAAATGAAGGTTTATTTAAGACTATACCTAACGTTCACTTAGCTATTTAAGGACTTATTGTGATACCTATGATCCTTTTTATTCCTATATTTATTTTGTTTTGCTTTAAAAGATATTTACAAGAATTCTGAGAAGCCTGAACCTCCCAGTGGGAAGCAGTCAAGTGTTAGTCCCAAGATTTTTAACAAATGCTTATGATATAGGACATGCTGTAATATGGATCACCGCAATGATGGTTTGTAGTTAATTATGTGTTTCATAAAATACACCTAAGTTTTCTTTAACCTTTTGATCCAAACCCATGTTAATAGCTTGGTTGGTTACTTGATTATTAAATAGTTTTCTTCTTTTTTTTTATTTTCTATGCCTTTCCTCTTACATCACTTTACCTCTCTCCTTTGTTTCTTTCCTCCTCCCCTCCATCCCTTTCCCTCCCCTGTCCTTCCCTCCTATCCATTATCTTCCCTTCTCTTTTACCAATGTTTTTTTCTGGGGATTGAAGCTAGGGCCTATATTTGACAAATTTCAGCTATTTTCTGATGTTGTGCATCCATATCTAAGCTCTATAATAATCTATTACTTGTTAATTTCCATATGGTTTTTAGTGTCACTTTTGAAATATAAATATACTATTAGAGCAGCTTTATATTAAAATTATAGGATTTATTTTTAATATTTTTACCTCTTTGAATTGTTAGTCTATATTTGATAATTTTTTTTTGTGGAAAAGCAGAATATTCATACAGAATTACAGTGAGAGGTGAAACTCTCCTACTGTTACATAGAACTTTAGTTTTTTTTCTTGTATTCAATGACAATAGAGTATTTTAATGCATATTATGGAGGTTTCACTGGATTGGGCAGTGTCAACCTTGAGTCAGTTTTGCTCTCTTTTCCCACACACATCTTAGTAGTAGCCACTTTCTTTTTTTTGTGGTTTTTTTTTTTTTTTTTTTTTTGTTTTGTTTTTTGAGACAGGGTTTCTCTGTCCTGGAACTCACTTTGTAGACCAGGCTGGCCTCGAACTCAGAAACCCGCCTGCATCTGCCTCCCGAGTGCTGGGATTAAAGGCGTGCACCACCATGCCTGGCTAGCCACTTCTTTATGTACTTTGGAAGTATAATTAAAAAAAAAAACAGTTATGCTAATTATTTTATCAGAAGTTTGAAATTTGTGATATTGAGTTGTTGTGGAATCATTTTGATTTCTTGTAGTTTGGTCTCTTCTGGTTTCTATATTGAGAAAGATAAGACAAAGGCTTCATTTATGCCTACATTTGAGTGGGAAGGCCCATTAATAAAAAGTCTCTCTCTCTCTCCCTCTCTCCCTCTTTTTGAGATTTGAGAGGAACGGTAAGACAGGGTATAGTTATATAGCCTTGATTAACCTAGGACCTTGTATGTAGTATGTAAATCAACCTGACCTCTTAACTTGCAGGAATTTTCTTGCCCCTGCCTGGGATTATAAGTATGAGCCAGTATACCCTTTCTTAATATAATTTGACATTTTGTCCTCCTTGCTGTTATTAAAAGACCATTTTTAGTCAAACTGGAGGGTATGAACCCATGTTATAGCCCTTTAGATAAATGCTAATTTTCTTCTTTTTATCTTTTTTCCCATTGTTTTAGTAATAGATTAATAAATATATTTTTTGAATTAAAAATGTTCATCATAAAATGTGTGTTGAGTATGTTATATAAATCTTTGTTTCATACAATGAGCAACTTAATGATTCATTTTCAGGAGTGCTTTGTATGGCTTATGTTATCACCTTTTTTTTTTTTTTTTTTTTTTTTTTATTTTGGTTTTTTCGAGTCAGGGTTTCTCTGTGATGGTCAGAGAACAGCACAGGGAAGTTTGTTCTTTCCTTCTACCGAGTGGGTCCTGGGTCAAACACTGTCAGGCTTGAGACCATTGTTTTTACTCAATGAGTCATTTCACCAGCCCCGTTACTATTCTTGATTATACCAAGATTACAGTCTTTATGTTAAATTATAGTATTATTGTTTTTAACAAGAATGATAAAGTCTACTGTTTCCCTAAGTTGAAAGATGATACCTTCTCAGTTTTATTCAGAATTAAGTAAGTTAATTTTGTGTTTTTTGGAATGTTTTTAAACTGATTTGTGCAAAGATCACTAGGGAGTTACGTTTTGACTGTGGTTTTCAGATACAACTGTTACGATAAAGGGAATTCATGTTAGATAGACCTTTATATCTAGGATTTGACTTATTGATCAGTTCATATACAGTTTAATATAGATACTAACATTTCTTTTTCTCTCTCCTTTTTTTTTTTTTTTTTTTTTTTTTTTTGGTTTTTTGAGACAGGGTTTCTCTGTGTAGCCCTGGCTGTCCTGGAACTCACTTTCTCTCTCTCTCTCTTTTTTTCTCTCTCTCTCTCTTTTTTTTTTTTTTTTTTTTTTTGGGTGTGTCTGGACAGGGTGGACCAAGTAAATTAGTACAAAAACATTTAGCTGGTTTGTTTAACAGCATCACATCTTTTTATCATCCTTCAAATAATGGGCGTTGGCTGGTAAGTATGCTCAGTTTCTGTTATAGTATTTGAAGATATAAAGATATAATTATATTTAGCTATTGTTTATCTTAGAACTGTAATATTTCTTATCTGTCGTGTAAGCTTTGACTATCTATAAGTGGTTAGATCAAATCTGTGTGTTTGACATATGTATGTACATACATATATACATACGTACGTACGTACGTACATACATACATACATACACACATACACATATATACAGACACACTAACATAATGCCACATGGCTATTACTGACAAAATAATAAATAATGCCACAAAATCATAGTCACATCACTTCAGTTTTATCTTGTCGCTATTTTAGCTTTGTTTTGTCTTTTAATTGACTGATTAAGTATCTTTTTAAAAAATAAATATTGGAAACTTTTATTTGTTAGCAACGTACTTTTTTTCCACTCCCCTTTTCTTTTAAGACAGGATCTCACTGTGTATCCCTGGCTAGCTCAGAACCCACTATGCACACCAGGTTGGCCTCGAATTACCAGAAATCCCTGTGTCTTTGCCTGCTGAACACTCTTATTAGTGTGTGTGACCATGCCTGACTAGTAACTGTTTTAAAAGTGAATTGAAGGCAAGACAGGAAAGCACATGACTGTAGTCTTAGCACCCATGAGACTGTGGCAGGAAGATCCTGGAACCAGGCTATGCTACATAGTGTGACTCTATCTAAAGGAAAACGAAACAATTTAAATCCTTGAATTTAAAAATTACTCTTTGTTAGTTTGTATAGCTCGCTGTTTGTGTAGTAAGAGCATAAAGTTCTTTGTATTCAGATTGTTTCTTTTTTTTTCTTGCATGAGAGAAACTGTAAAGATCTATGTAGGAAAGTTGAATCTGAGTAGAACCTATTGTTTCTGTGTTCCCAGAACAAGTTAATGAAACTCCTTCAGCGATTGCCAAACAGTGTTGTTAGGAGATTACATCGTGAAAGATTCAAGAAGCCCTCCTGGTTAACTCCTGTGCCTGAAAGCCATAAGCTTACTGATGAAGATGTTACAGACTTTGTACAATGCATTATTCAGCCTGTCCTCTTGGCTATGTTTAGCAAAACTGGTAGTCTAGAAGCAGCCCAGGCTCTGCAGAACCTTGCACTTATGAGACCTGAGTTAGTAATACCCCCTGTGCTTGAAAGGTAAGCTCAGCTTTGCAACTCCCAAGACCAGGGGATTTAATGCTCTTTTCTAGCACCGTAGGTGCACACGGTATAAGCATAACGTTTGAACAAAACACCTGTACACATAATTAAATCTAAAAGAATTAAATGACACTACTGTTATTATTTGCCTTTCTGTGTAAATCAGTGCTTACATATTTCTTCTGTACTAAGTAGATTTGCAGAGGGAAATAATTGAAGTTCTGAGTAAAGATCCTAGGTATTTACTTTAAAACCTAGGTGCTGGAAAGATAAGGACAGGAAGATCCTTGGGACTTGCTGGCTTGCCATTGTAGCCAATCAGTGATCTCAAGTTTCAGTGAGACCCAGTCTCAGAAAAAATAAGGTGGGGAGATGTGGCTGAGTTGGTAGAGTCCTTTCTTAGCATGTCCAAAGCTGTGGGTTCACTGCATATAAAACTTGACATGGCAGAAATTGTGGTACAAGCTTATAATTTTAGTACTTTTAGTCAAGATGATGAAAGAGGATTAGAAACTCAAGGTCATCTTTAGCCTACACTATAGGAGACGCTATCTCTCAAAAGAAAAGACTAAAAGATATTTGCTTGTAACAGGACTGAGTAGAATATTTGTACCTTGTCTTCCTTAGTTCAGTATGCAGTGGATTAAGTTGGCTGAAACAGTGAAGGTCTATAAGTTTATGCTCTTTTTCACTGGAGTTTGTATGGAGACAAGATCAGATAGGGGTGTGATTGTATCTGTATTGTTCCTTTGTGTGTATAAATCTGTTCATGTTAGTACAAAATTTCCACTCAGTATTCTGATATCTGTAATTGTGCAGGTCAAAATGCAGCTTATGAACTTAGTATATTTAACATTGAAACTGTACTCTGTTTTAAACTATAGAACATATCCTGCTTTAGAGACATTAACAGAACCTCACCAGCTCACCGCTACTTTAAATTGTGTAATTGGAGTAGCCCGAAGTTTGGTATCAGGAAGCAAATGGTTTCCCGAAGGTCCAACACACATGCTACCTCTATTGATGAGAGCATTGCCTGGGGTAGATCCAAACGACTTTAGTAAGTGCATGGTAAGTATATTGATGGTTTTGTTTTGTAGCTGTTATTGTTTAAATAAGTACCTTTTCCTTTTAGTTAGATACTTTAGATTATAGCATAGTGTTACATTTGGAAATGCTTAAGTTGAGATTTGTGCACAATTGATTTATGTAATACCTTCCTTTGTAGTTTTCCTTGATCTGCATATGTTTATTGTTCATGTTTTAAAACTCATTATATAGTTGCAGGTTTTTTTTTAGACATAGTAAAAGTTTCAGAATGATTCTCTTGCTCTTTTCTTTATATGGGTGACCAAGGAAGAGTGGTAAAAAGTTACAGGTTACAGAAGCTGGGCATAGTGGCAGATACCCATTGTCCAAGCACTTGGGAAACTGAGTAAAGTTTGAAACTAGCTTGGACTACATAGTGAGACTGTGTCTCTGAATAACAAAATCTTCCCCTGTGAATAACAGTGGAAAAATTACAGAATATAAAATTCCAGCTTTAGCTTCTACACATTTTTTCCCTGACTCACTGCTTTGGTGTCGTCGTCTTCATCTTCGTCTTCGTCTTCGTCTTCGTCTTCGTCTTCGTCTTCGTCTTC
>NC_034602.1:151490-180432 GCF_900095145.1 Mus pahari | reverse complement strand
TCCTCTTCCTCTTCTTCCTCCTCCTCCTCCTCCTCCTTCCAGGTTCTCTGACAGGTTAGCATTTCTCTGTCATGTTATATTTTCAGGTGGAAGGAAAAGTAAATTTTTAGTGACAGAAGATTGGAGAACTGTGTGTTTAGACTTAATATATAATGGGAATAAATTTTATTATAACAGTTATTAAAGGAACATTTAGCTAATTATTAGGAACCCTAAATGTTGAATTTTAGAGTCAGGAGTAGTGGCTAACTCCTATGATCACAGCAATTGGGGGACTGAGCTAGGAAGGCCACCATGATTTTGAGTTCATACTTGACTGCATAATGAATTTCAGGTTTGTGTGAGTTAGTTTTGCCTCCCCTTCCCCCCAAATAGACAAAAATGATAATTCTAAATGAAAAGTATCCCGAAAGACTACTATGGAATTTCCTTTAAGATCATTTGAATATTTGTACTTAGCTTTTAACATAACTTGTGTTGAAGTAGAGTTACATAATTGGTATTGAAAATCCTTTGTCTCTTCCCATAGATCACATTCCAATTTATAGGAACATTTTCTACTCTGGTGCCTTTAGTAGACTGTTCATCTGTACTGCAAGAAAGAAATGACCTCACAGAAGTAAGGATGCTTTCTGGCTATAAAAGGCTTAACTGAAATGTGATATTTCCTTGTATGCACAGTAACCTTTAATTCTTTTTAAAAACAAAACAAAACACAGTTTCAGATAGGTTCCAGAAAGTACAATTACTAAAGGACAGGGAAGCTGGTGCCATGTGTACACTGGCAATCACAGTGCCTAGAGGGCTGAGATAGAAGTCATGAATTAGTTCCAGTCAAACCTGTATCACTTATCATGGCTCAAAAATTGAATAATAAAAATTATAAAAGGTGGTACAGTGTTTGTCTGTTATGCATGAGGATCTAGGGTCAGTCCCCATCACAAATAAGTAACTTTGTTTTTATAAAAACTACAATTGTTCTGTGACTAGAGTTACCTGTATGACTAGAAGCCATGTCATCTTTGGTGGTGAGATAGCTGTAGCACACAGCATAGGAAGTACAGAAAGCGCAGGCCTTTTCTCCGAATAGCTGCTGGTATATTTCAGTTTGTTGTCATTGTTTGCAAGGTATGTTCTGCATAGGCGGTGCTGCCACTTTTCCCATCTGTCATTGCCTGCCTAAGTAACCTTTCCCTGGAGCAGTGGCATTTAATACAGAGGGTTTCTTAATTTCTGTGGTTCTAATGGAACTGTTAAGAAGCATAGAATAAGTGAAGTTTTACCAAAAGGAAACCATTTAAATCTTTCACTACAAATCAGAAATGTCTAATAATCTTAGAAATTACAGACACAAACTGTGTACTGGGACCAATGAGATAACTCATCCAGAAAAGCTACTTATTGAGCAAGCTTAGTGATGTGAAATAGATCCCTAGAATCCATGTAAAGATGAAAGGAAAGAAGTGACTATATATAACATGTCTGCTGAATTAACCTTGGGTTAGGAGATCCTGGTAGAAAGACCAGGGGTGTAAAGTGTGCTTTTATCCAATCATATAAATGTTATATAGGACCACCAAGAGATCATGTTTGCACAGGGATATTATGCTTCCATTTAATCATGTGCATGTTACATAGCACTGTCCTAAGATCATTTTTGAAACAATTCTCCACTGGAAAGTGTTTGTTTTTCCTTGTTTGTATCTATGCTTTGTGAATACAAGTTTACAGTTATGATGTGTGTATGGAGTGGGTGTTATGTAACTCCTTGAGCATCAAATATCTAAATATATCATTCAGATTATAAAAAAAAAAAGAAGTGACTCTATAAAGTTGTCTTCTGACCTCCACATGTATGTCAAATGCATGTTTGCACACACATTAGTTGAATACTACTGAAACTAAAGTTAGAGTCTGTAACTACACAAAACATGGCAAGTAAATATGAGAGGGTGAAGAAGCCCAATTCTTAAAAGTTTCAAGCTGAAGGCTGTAAGCATATGATTTACATAGTGTCTCAACAGTGATACCTTTGAACCAAGTCTTTGTTAAGGAAGGTTGTCCTTCCATTGTGCAATATTTAATGGTACACTTTTTCTGCAGTCCTAGATACTAGTAGCACCAGTCTATTCTAACCCTTTTTTGTGAAAGCATTGTTTGTAAGGCTGTCAAGTGCTTTCATTTTTGTGTGCATGTGTTACTTGTATCGTTTGGATAGGAAGTAGTACAATGCTGTCCTTTACAGCTTTAGAAGCATTTTGAAACCTGAAGTTGGAAATAAAGTTGGTTGCCTTGGTTCAAATAAATTAGTGAAATAGCTCTGACTTGATATATGTGGTTATGGTGTTTATGACAGTATCCAATGCAAAAAACATGCATCACCTTGCTTGTTAGGTTATAATTGAACTTCATTACTTCAGAGGGGGAAATTAAGCATATTTGTAACTGTTTTTCCCCACATTACAATGTTATAGATTGAAAAAGAACTTTGTTCGGCAACAGCTGAATTTGAGGATTTTGTGTTACAATTTATGGACAGGTAAGTTGATAACTCAGTTCTTTTCTCAGATAGATTGAAGGGGTCTGGGAGGGGGGGGTTACATGTTACCTTGAAACTGGTTTCTTTCAGTGCTGTAACCTTTTATTTAGATTTTACCCAAAGCTAAAGTTGGTACTGTGAAGTCTATTTATGAGTTATGAAAAACTTGAATAGATGTGTCTTTGAGTCGTAATAACAATAGAGGTTTTTCCTGTCACTAGTTTTCTGTTCCTAAAGTTTGCTTTGTTTGGATTGTTCAGATGCTTTGGACTAATAGAAAGTAGCACATTGGAGCAAACAAGGGAAGAGACCGAAACAGAGAAAATGACTCATTTGGAGAGTTTGGTTGAATTAGGCTTGTCTTCTACGTTTAGTACAATCCTCACACAATGTTCCAAAGACATATTTATGGTAAGAGAGCACGACTACTAAATGTAACTCCAAGCTTTTTATTTAATTGATGTTTTTGCATTGAGTATCAGCCAGCTATCAGATAACGTCGTTCATCCTCCTTGAAATGTATTTGCAGATATATTTGCAGAAATCATTTTGTGTGTAAAGGGGTAAAAAGAGTCTATTAATTGTCACATATCCCTTTTCTACAGATTATGTATAGACACAAATGTTCTTTAAAGTGACTTACTTAGTGATATATATTTTGCATTTTCAAGCTTTTCTTTGGTGACTTTGCAATTTAAAACTGAAGTGTAATATATGAGTTCTGATGTTTCTAGGCATAAGAGAATTGTGCTAGCTGAATAAGAATTACATTAGGTAAGCTTGAACAGGTGTGAGTTATTGCTGACTTTGGGGTCAGCGTTAATGAATACAGTATGTTCTAAATGTCTGTAAACAGAAGAGTGCTCAAGGAGGGAGAATTCCCACCTCCTTTCAAGTACTCACTTTATAGGGGAGTATTACCTTGCCTGATATTGACCATATTTTTAAAATTTGTAATTTAATTGAGAAGTTTTAGAAAAATTTGCATCACATAATAAAAATTAAATTCTTTGTGGGATAATTTTATGACGAATTTGAAGGGACGTCCTTCTAAGGCATAAACATCCATTCACCTGACAGCCTCTCATTCCTCTAGGTATATGGTCTTTAAAATTACGGTTTCTGTTTCCTTCCTTCCTTCCTTCCTTCCTTCCTTCCTTCCTTCCTTCCTTCCTTCCTTCCTTCCTTCCTTCCTTCCTTCCTTCCTTCCTTCCTTCCTTCCTTCCTTCCTTCCTTCAAGATTAATCAACATTTAATATGTTCATCCTGATAAAAATTCAGCTATACTACACCCATGTGCAATAGTTACTAAGAATATATGAGTATAATCAGGTAGAGTAATACACACCTGTTGTCCCACCATTTGTTTTATTTTTGAGACCTAGTCTCACTATGTAGCTCTAACTGTCCTGGAGTTCACTGTGTAGACAAGGCTGCGCTAGAACTTAATAACTTGCCTGCTTCTGCCTATTCAGTGCTGGGATTAAAGGCAGAGCTGCTAATATTGGCTCTTATCCTAGCATTTGATTTTTTTTTTTTTTTTTTTTTTCCCGAGACAGGGTCTCTCTGTATAGCCCTGGCTGTCCTGGAACTCACTTTGTAGACCAGGCTGGCCTTGAACTCAAAAATCTGCCTGCCTCTGCCTCCCAAGTGCTGGAATTAAAGGCGTGCACCACCACTGCCTGGCTTATCCTAGCATTTGAGAGGAGGAGGCAAGAAATACATGAGTTCAGGGTTATCCTCAAGCCAACCAGGCTGCATGGGACTGTGTCAAACAAGCAGTCAAACAAACAACAAAACAATTAACACAAAAACCCACCAACAAAAAAGAAAGACTTTATATAAAGAATCTAAAGAAGTGACAGTAAGCCATCTCTTAGCAGACAAGCCTTGTTTCTAACTTTTGGTATTTGTTAATCCATTCCTTCATATAGATTTTGTGACGTTGTTGTAAAATTAAGTAGACTACTTCAAGTCTCTTTTGGTTTTTGTTTTGTTTTGGTTTGATTTTGTGACAAGGTCTTAGATTTATATATAGACTGGCCAGGAACTTGCTATGTATCACAGGATATGCAGTGGTCCTCTTGTTTCAGTTTTCCACTCACTGGGATTATAGATGTAAGCATGGACACTAGACATGTTTCAGTTGTTTAAAGTAGATACAACAATTTATAGCTGATACTTGTCCGAATGAAAAATTTTAAGGAATAGTTATCCAAAAAATTTCTGTTCTATTAATTATTGGAGGTGATTAAATTGTATTTGGCTTCCATTTACTGTAATGGTAGATAGCATTTCTATTTCAAATCAACTCCTGCTTCCCAAATGTTTTTTGTTTTCAACTTTTCCTCCCTTACCTCCTCCCTCTCTCCCTCTCTCCTGTCTATATGGGTGTGTGTGCCACTGTGCATGTGTAGACTACATTTGGTAGCCTGTTTTATCTTTCTACAATGCAAGTTTTGAGACTTAAACTAAAGGTGACAGTTACCTTTACCTGCTCAACTGTTTTGTCAGCCCCCTCAAGTGTTTTAAGTTATCATCCACAGAAACCGTGTTTTAGACCTGAATGTAATCAGTGGTTAAAATTTTACTTATTAGTTACTGTTAGAATAGTTTTTTTTTTTTAATGTTCCAAAAGATGGTTAATTTCTAAAGAATTACACTGATTGAATGTTTTCATTTTTTTTTCTGTATCAACAGGTGGCCCTTCAGAAGGTCTTTAACTTTTCTGTTTCACATATATTTGAAACAAGAGTTGCAGGTCGCATGGTGGCAGACATGTGCCGAGCTGCTGTAAAGGTAAGTTTTGTTGTATTTTGTTTTTTGTTTAGATACTGTGTCTTGCTTTTGTCCAGATTAGCCTTAAATATTCTTTCTTCCTCTCGAACCTCTTTGGATTATTGGGGTGTATGGGTATTTCATAAGTACTTGTTACTAAAACACACTGCTTTTGCCATTGGAAATAGTGCTACTTCATATTTTATGACTGTTAAGTATTTACTTTAAATAAATGACACCTTATTAATAATAATGCATTTTCAGTGTTGCCCAGAAGAATCCCTGAAGCTGTTTGTTCCCCACTGCTATGGTGTTATAACTCAGCTTACAATGAGTAAGTCGTGAGAAGTAAGACTTGTGTAATTTTCAAATAAATTTTTCTTTGTTCTTAGAACACTGATAATATCAATAGGTCTTTTAGTCTGTGTAGCATTTATATTTTGTTTGTTTATTTTTTGAGAGAGGGTCTCCATGTGTGTACCCCTTTCCACATTTACACATAATATATCATCCAGGTTAGTAAGTAACTTTGAAGTCATGCCATATTGAATTAATATTTTCATGAAACAGCTATCAGGAGCTACTTTGAAAATGTCAGTCTTTTTGTGAGATGCCAGTTGGTTAGTTTGAAGTCTTGGTTAGTTTGTTGATTTTCTTTCTTTTATTTTTTTTCTGTCTGTTTCTCTCTTTCCTTCCTTTTTTTCCTTTGTTTCTCTCCCTCCCTCTTTCCCCTCCCCTCCCCTCCCCTCTCCTCTCTCTTCCCCTCCCCCCTCCCCTTTCCTCTTCCCTTTTTTTTTTTTTCCCTTCTTTGGATTTTTCTGTGAAGCCCTTGACTGTTTTATAACTAGCCTTGTAGACCAAACTGACCTTGGACTCAGAGATCTGCTTGTTTCTGCCTCCTAAGTGCTTGGATTAAAAGCTTGTGCCATCACAGCCTGTGGCTTCCTTAAAAATAGTTTTTCACGTCTTTCTGAAGTGACTTTACTTTTATGAAGACTTAAATCTCCCTGAAAGATTTTCTGAACTATTAGGAATATATAATAGAAATATTTTAATGTAATATATCCATTGGACTCATATGATTCTTCTGTGATGCTATTTTGCCATTGTAGATGATGATGTACTGAATGAAGAAGAGCTAGACAAGGAGTTGCTGTGGAACCTTCAGCTTCTGTCTGAGGTATTATAAGCATTTGGAAGAAAGCACTTGCTTCTAGAGTTTAGTCCCCCCACCCCCCATCAGACTGATATTTACATATGAAAAGTAAGACATTGGGGATTTAATATTATTGTTGTTTTGATGAGACAAGGTATCATTATATTTCCAATATGTAGGAACTCATGGTAATCTTTCTTTCTTGCCCTCCTGAGTGTTGTGCTTACAGGCTTTAGCTTTAGGAAGATGAAATATTTAAAAGTCTGTCATTGTCAAATAAGATGGAAATGTTCTGAGTCCACTTTTCTGTTAAAGATGAGTAACATGGGCTGGAGAGATGGCTTAGCGATTAAGAGCGCCAATTGCTCTTCCAAACTTCCTGAGTTCAAATCCCAGCAACCACATGGTGGCTCACAACCATGGGTAACAAGATCTGACACCCTCTTCTGGAGTGTCTGATGACAGCTACAGTGTACTTACATATAATAAGTAAATAAATATTAAAAAAATTATATAAAAAAAGATGAGTAACTTATCATTTGGGAGTTTACTAGATTTGGAATTTTTAAATTTTATTTTGTTTTGTTTTTTGATGGGGGAGGATTGTTCCTTTGTGGCCCAGATTGGTTTCCAGTTCACCAAGATGTGCCTGCCTGACTTTGCCTCTAGAGTGCTGAAGTTGAAGGTGTGCACCACCATGCCCAACTCTGGAGAAATCTTTTACAGTCAAAATTTGATCACCATTCAAACTTGAGTTTTCTTTATTAGATAGTTTAGAAATTTAAATACATACATTTTGTTCCTTTAAAGAAATATTGATTCTTTTGAAAGGGATGTTACTTTGGCATATGAAAGCATAAAGTTAGAAAATGTGTTTTGATTTAAAAAAATTAATTACTAAAGTATAGTTAAAAATAAAACTTATAAAATGATTTTAAAATAAGTTAGAGCCATTTATGGAAACATTGTTTTTAAGCTACTGTAGTGTCAAGTATAAATGAACCTTGAATTGGTTATTAATTCTAGATTAAAACCAAATGCCTTCAAGTATTTTTTTCCCTGTCTTTTCAGATTACTCGTGTAGATGGGAAGAAGTTACTTCTGTATAGGGAGCATCTTGTAAAGATTCTCCAGCGAACCTTACACCTGACCTGTAAGCAGGGCTACACGCTGTCTTGCAACCTTCTGCATCATCTTCTTCGTTCTACCACACTAATCTACCCTACAGAGTACTGCAGTGTTCCAGGTGGCTTTAACAAGCCGCCTTCTGAATACTTCCCTATAAAGGCAAGCATTTTCAGTCATTAAGAATTAAAGACTATATTGGGTTCTGAAGTTAATCAGAGATATTTTTTCTTGCTGTGTATAGAAACGTCCAGTCTTTAAAAAATTTTCTTTTTGTTTATTTATTAAGTGTGTCTGAAGCATATATATGCCTGGTATCCACAAAGGCTAGAAAAGGGCGTTGGATCTGAAACTGGAGTTAGAGAATTTTGAGCCACTATATGGGTGATGGAATCTAAACCCCTATGCCCTGGGAAAGCATTCAGTGCTCTTAACTGATGAGCCATCTCTTCAGCCCCAATTCTTTGTTTTAAAGTACATTGTTTAAAGCCGTTACTGGAATGTAGTAACCTTGTGCTTTTTAACTTGTCATGGAGCTAAAACTCTACCCTTCCTTCCTGCTATGTAGCCTAGGTTGGTCTTGAAGTTGTGATCTTCCTGAGTCAACTACTCCTGTGCTGGGATAGCTGGTACCTGGGTAGTTTTCTATTTTTCTGCAGTGGCTATGCCATATCTAACTTCAAGAGTTATATATAATTTTAACTATATTATTATATATAATTTTAACTAACTGGCTTCATATATATAAACTTGCTTTCTCTCCTACAGTAAACGCTTATTAAGTGGCTTTTAGGGAGACATTCAGGAGTAATAAACATGAATTTTTTTAACTTATTTTATTAGATATTTTCTTCATTTATATTTCAAATGCTATCCCTAATGTCCCCTATACCCTACCCCAACCCTGCTCCCCTGCCCACCCACTCCCACTTCTTAGCCCTGGCATTCCCCTGTATGAAGCATATAAAGTTTACAAGACCAAGGGGCATCTCTTCCCAACGATGGCTGGCTAGGCCATCTTGTGCTATATATGCAGCTAGAGACATGAGCTCTGGGGGTACTGATTAGTTCATATTGTTGTTTCACCTATAGTGTTGCAGACCCCTTCAGTTCCTTGGGTAATTTCTCTAGCTCCTCCATTGGGGTCTCTGTGTTCTATCCTATAGATGACTGTGGGCATCCACTTCTATATTTGTCAGGCATTGGCATAGTCTCACAGAGATAGCTATATCAGTGTCCTTTCAGCAAGATATTGCTGGCATATGCAATAGTGTCTATGTTTGGTGGCTGATTATGGGATGGACCCCCGGGTGGGGCAGTCTCTGGATGGTCCATCCTTTCGTCTTAGCTCCAAACTTTGTCTCTGCCACTTCTTTCATGGGTATTTTATTCCCTATATTTTAGGGAGGAATGCAGTATCCACATGTTGATCTTCCTTATTCTTGATTTTCCTTGTGTTTTGTAAATTGTATCTTGGGTATTCTAAGTTTCTGGGCTAATATCCGCTTATCAGTGAGTGCATATCTAGTGAGTTCTTTTGTGATCGGGTCACCTCACTAAGGATGATATCCTCCAGATACATCCATTTGCCTAAGAATTTCATAAATTCATTGTTTTTAATAGCTGAGGTGTACTCCATTGTGTAAATGTACCACAGTTTCTGTATCCATTCCTCTCTTGAGGGACATCTGGGTTCTTTCCAGCTTCTGGCTATTATAAATAAGGCTGCTATGAACATAGTGGAGCATGTGTCCTTATTTCCAGTTGGAACATGTTCTGGGTATATGCCCAGGAGATGTATTGCTGGCTCCTCCCATAGTACTATGTCCAATTTTCTGAGGAACCACCAGACTGATTTCCAGAGTAGTTGTACAAGCTTGCAATCCCACCAGCAATGGAGGAGTGTTCCTTTTTCTCCACATCCTCGCCAGCATCTGCTGTCATCTGAATTTTTGATCTTAGCCATTCTGACTGGTGTGAGGTGAAATCTCGGTTGTTTTGATTTGCATTTCCCTGATGATTAAGGATATTGAACATTTTTCTAGGTGCTTCTCAGCCATTAGGTATTCCTCAGTTGAGAATTATTTTTTTAGCTCTGTACCCCATTTTTTAATGGAGTTATTTGAATTTTTGGAGTTCAGCTTCTTAAGCTCTTTGTATATATTAGATATTAGTCCCCTATCATATTTAGGATTGGTAAAAATTCTTTCCCAACCTGTTGGTGGCCATAAAACCAGAGACACTGAAATATATAGAGGAGAAAGTGGGGAAAAGCCTTGAAGAAATGGGCACAGGGGAAAAATTCCTTAACAGAACAGCAATGGCCTGGGTTGTAAGATCAAGAATCAACAAATGAATTTTTTATGAGTCTCTTTTGCACATATTGGCTCATATTCTTTTGCACATATTGGCTCATAGTATTTCTTTGTCTATCTTTAAACTTTAGAAGTATTGTATATACATGTTTTTTTCCAACTTAACAACTTAATGAAAAGCTTCTCTTTTCTAGGACTGGGGTAAGCCTGGAGATCTGTGGAATCTGGGGATCCAGTGGCATGTTCCTTCTTCAGAGGAAGTCTCTTTTGCCTTCTATTTGTTAGACTCTTTTCTTCAGCCTGAGCTTATCAAACTCCAGTGTTGTGGAGATGGAGAACTTGAAATGTCTAGGTTAGTTTTCTTCTATTATAAATGATTTGTCAGACCTCAGTGCCTGCCCCAACCTTTGTTATCTGATGTATGAATTTCCTTTTTTTTTTCTTTTTTAATCTTCTTTTGAAGGTTTATTTGATTTTATGTGTATGAGTGCTTTTCCTGCATGTTTACACCATGTGCATGCCTACTGGCTGCAGAAATCACAGAAGGCTTTGGATTCTCTGGAAAGTGGACTTGGTGGTTGTGAGCCACCGTGTGTTTTCTGGGAACTGAGCCCAGGTCCTCTGCAAGAGAAACAAGTACTCTTAAACTCTGAGCCATCTGTAGCCTCATGATACATAAACATAATCAATGTTTGTTTTAAAAATGTGCATTAAATAAATGTACTGAGAAAAGCATTGCACACTATGTACCAAAATTCATGAATATTTCAACTGTTGTTTTGGGTGTGTGGTTTAGTTTGGGTTTTGAAGACCCTGAACTTCTGATTCTTTTGCCTCCACCTCCCAAGCGCTAGCATAATCATGTCCCGTCATGTTTATGTCACGCAAGGCTGGGGATCAAACTCAGGCATGCTAGACAGACATTGTGCTAATAATTTGGCCCCACCTAAACATTTTAGGGTTTTAGTATTGTTTGTGTATATTTTATTTTTCTATTTTTGTTTCATTTTGAGACAGTTTCTCACCATATATAGACCAGGAACACTCTGCTTCCCTAAACATCTTAAATAGAAAAACTGACCCCTATTACCCTCCCAGTTTTTTGGCAGAAACACTTTTCTACTTGCTTGTAATGGTAAGTATAGGTAAGGTATATATTCCTTTCAAAGGAAATACTTTACCTCTCTCCTGACCATAGAAATCCATTCTTTTTAGTTGCTCTCATTGTTGACATTGAGGTTATTTAACTGAGATTTTCTTTATTTTCCATAGGCATTTAACAAGAAATAGTTATTTTTAATCCATTGGGCCTTTATAGTTTAAATTTTTGATAGTTCCCGAAATAATAAGAAATTTAGTGTTTATCAAATGCCAGAAATCTTAAATAGATATAGGTAAGACTTGGAGGAAGAAATTTCATTGACTAACACTGACTTATATAATATGCTAAACTGCTTTTTTTTTTAAAATCAGTATTTACATTTCTTTATTCCCATTCCATTCTTTTGGTTTTTAGTCTTATTATATCTATCTTTCTTACAATTTCCTCATATGAAATGCATCATGATCCTCTCAGTCAAGGAAAATCTTAGGCTTCCTTGTCAGCCCCCAACCTCTAGACACCTTTCTGAATCTCCGGAATTGGTCTTTTCTCCATCAGAGTTCCTTTTTAACATTCTGTTTTATAAGTCTGGCATGTGAGACTTTAATTGCTCTGTCACAGCTTTCTCTTCTTCAGTCAGTAGAGTAAGCTCCAGGTTTATTTGCTTTTGTAGTTTTTGTATCATGGTCATTGTCTTGTTCAAAGTACCACAAATGCAGCTCTTGGCCTCTTTTTGCTCAACAGAAACTGCCTTAAAGCGTGCACATAAAGCTTGATATCGAGACCTTATTGCTGGTAATTCCTTTAAAATTGCAACTGCATTTTTCTGTTCTGCTGAATGTGGGTGATTAGTCTTGATTTCATATTCCAGTTTATATTGAAGGTAATCCAAATCAGAGTCAGCTTTCTGGAACATTAGTTCCAGTTTATCGACCTCTGCCACCACACTGAATAGTTGACATTCCTCAGACCTTGGAAGTGCTTACACTCTAAACTGCTCTTTGGAAGCACATATGTAACTAGATTTTTTAAAATCTTTTTTCTTCTCTTTTCCCAATCCCTTTGTAGCTAGATTTTTTTTTTAACCCCTTTTCCTTTCTTTTTTTTTTTTTCTCCAATTCCAAGAGTTGAAATAAGGTAGACATGTTTTCTTTTGTTACTTTTTGTTAGTAGTAGAGATCTTTGTATTTGGTCCTTCTCTGAGTGCAGTTAGTTATTATTTGTGATTATTTCTTTAAAGCCTAAGAATAAGTAGGTTTAATATTAACAATAAATATGTTTGTGTTCTAAAAGTAAGTGATAAATTTGATAAAATGCATTAGGTATTTTCTAAAAATGATTATATTTCTTGTATTGTCTAGAGATGATATTCTACAGAGTCTGACTATAGTACACAACTGCTTGATTGGTTCAGGGAACCTTCTACCTCCATTGAAAGGAGAGCCAGTTATTAACTTGTAAGTAAAAACAAAACAGTAACAAAACAACAACAACAAAAAAAAACTACTTGTTTTTTATTCTTTTGACTTTGAGTATATTTTAAGTTTACTTACTTCATAGGCTACTGCTTTGTTCTTGATATTGTTTCTGAATTATTTAATCTTTCATATTTGTAGTTTTTCGGGCAGAAAACAAAATACCTAAGGTATAATTTAGGTCTGTGAAATTGTTAAAGGTTTTTATCCAGATTTTTCATATGGTTGCAAGATAAAATATATTTACATCTTAGTACATTTTAAAACAACAGTTAGGAAGTATTAAGATTAATACACTTCTTTTTAAAAAAGCAAGCAAACAAACAAACAAAGCAAACCCTATTTTGCCAGCAGTCGGCATCGAGTTAGGATCCTGCAGCCAAAAACAAGTCCTATAGAAGAGTGGTTTTACTAATATTTTCTTCAGTGTTGCTTTTTGGTACATCATGTAGAATATTTAACCCATTGCTGGTGCTGCCATCTGGGCTGTGCAAAGTGGAGAAGGGGCCGTAAGTATGCACTGCTTAGCGTGAGGAGTTAGCAGCTGGGTTACTGTGAAATTTCTCCCAGCATCTACTTTATTGCTGAGAAAGCTAATGAAGATCACATAAAAAAATGAGTAGGTAGCTATCCTTAAAGATTGGGATTGGAAAAATTATTTGCTGTTTTTTGCTTTTTGTTTTTTAATAGAACCATAAAAGGCTTTACTGGAAGAGTGTTTGGGGGCGTGACCAATTTGTATGGTCGTTTGGAGTTATACTTTCCAAAACATATTGACTGTTATTTCACCCTAGAAATATTTATCATCACAGAACTTTAGAGTGTTAAGTTTAGAAATAGTAGTGTAATTTTAGGAGGCAAAATCTGTTTTAAGCTTGTTTAACAACTTGGTGAGTCTTTGGAAAAAAATTAAATTTTTTTTCACTCGTCTATATTATAGTTGGATACAAGAACAATTTGGACAATGTTCATTTTTGTTAAGAAAAATTAAGTTTTAAATATATTTAAAGATGAGAGCCCTTTGAACCTTTTCTCTCCAATGATTTTAACCCTGTGCCATATTGTATAAACAGTCCTTGTTTAGCACACAAAGCGCTGTTTCATGCTTACCAAATTGGGTGTGCCAACAGAGTTCTACAGAAAGTGTTGACAAGAAAGTATTGTGGCCGTTTAATGTATTAATTTGTCTGAGAGCTCAAACGTGTCTTATGATGGTTGGAATGCAGTGGTAAATGACCAGTTGAGGAGACCCCTGTGCTTATCTTGGTGTGTAGCTCTGCCATTTTTACTATCATAGTGAATTGTGACAAGTTTTCATCTTTCTTTCTGGCATTTTCTGTTTGGTTGATTGGTTTGTTTGTTTGTTTGTTTGTTTGTTTGAGATTAAGGTCCCTCTGTACACTCAGCTAAGCCTGAAACACAGACTAGCTTCTACCTTAAGCTTCCAGCATATTGGGATTACAGGTGTAAGCCACCAAGCTCTTCTCTTTTGAAGTAAACTTTCATTGTGACAAAAGTTCTTATAAACCAGATTCAGTGGCTCCCATATGCATTGAAGTGGCTGAGGTAGGAGACTTGCAAGTTTGAGGCCATACTGGGCTGTGTAGCAGGTTTTTGTTACAACCTTTTTTCCCCTCAAGAAAAATTTCTGTACTTGTTTTTTAGAATGCCAATTACATTTTTATATGAGATGCCTTTTCGTAAAAAAATTAGTATATTAATAAATGCTATATAATATCATACAGCATTATTTAAACTCTAAAATTCACGCTGACTTCTACTTATGAGGTTTTCCACTAGAATATAATTTAGTCTGAAAAGTTTTATGCTTTAGATTTTTAAAATTTAACCAGACTTGGCACCTCATGCTTGTAATTGTAGGAAGCTGAGGTGGAAAGTTGGAAAAATTGAGATTGGCCATAGTGAGATTTTGTCTCAGAAAGAACAATGGAGGTAGGAGGAGGCAGAAACCTTCACTCATGGATAATAATTTAATACAAAATATAATGAAATCATACAGAACACATTAAGTATAAATAGTTATTAAAATCAAAGAACAATTTACATGTTAAAACACAGGTTCTGTGCAGAATAATAACTATGTTGTTTAGTTAAAAACAAGTCATCATCTCTTTGATTTAAATTGCCATGCAGGAACTTAAATTTTTTACTTTATTACATTATTTTATATGTTTGGCAACAGATCTCCATGGATGTGGTTGCTGGGAATCAAACCCAGGTCCTCTGGAAATGCAGCCAGTACTCTTACCAATTAAGTGTGAATTTAAAAAAACAACAACAAAAAAAAGAAAACAAAACCTTTTCATTGGCTTTTAAGTAATTAATGAAATATTTCCAGCAATAATTTGTATTGTCTTTATCCAAAAATGTGGAGTACAACTTTGTGCTTTTATTTCCCGTGTGCACTATTTTCACTTTTATTGCAGAAGTGAATGAATCTGAAACTAATAAAATAGCCTTTAAAACTTCTGAAATGCTCATTCTCCTACAGTAAAATTGTTAAAATCATCTGAATTGAGTTGAAAGAAAAAAATTAAATCAGTGGCTCATCCTGTGACACCCCAAGTGTGAAGAATGAATAGAGTTCAGGGACTGTCAGCAGATTAAAACTGAGAGAGGAAAAGAATAGTGAGGGTAGACTCTTAGAGTCTGAAGGCAATGATGGAGGGACACCCACATATGGAGAGAATAGGGTGCATTATAGTGGTGAGTGTATTAGTGTAAAGACACAGGTGTTAAAATACCACATCAATTTGGGGAACTATTAGCAACTCAAAAAATATTTTTTAATGTGTATTTAAGTTCTTATCTAAGTTTTGTGTTAAAAAATGTATCATGGTCTGTTACATTTAAAGTCAAGTGACTTAGTATCAAATCAGGTCTGGTTTCTGTATTTGTTGGTGATATCCTATTTGTCCTGGAAAACTGTGATGAAAAACAGAAGCCCACTTCTAAGTAGTTTTGTTTCTAATAGAGTTTATGTGATGATCTTAATTTCACTATTAGGGAAATGGCTACTAAATGCAAAACTTTTTTTTTTCCTATGCTATACAGTGAGTGACAGCCAAATAGAAAAAGCTAAATCCAAAGTTTAAAAGTAAATGATGGAGCAATGTGTGTCGGGTGGGAGTCACTAAATACCTGTAATTACCATAAACTTTTGAGTGTCAAAGTGTGTGTGTAAGGCCCTTAAGGGGTAACTAAGGCTTAAAAATTTTTTAGCTTAATATAGCTTTAAAAAGTTTGAAGTTTTAGCAGTTATGCTTGATGTTATACATTGCTGAATGAATCCTAGAATGGAATTTCTCCCTTCTTTGCTCCTGGGACTTTAAGAGAGACACTACTGCTACAATAGTTAGGTACAGCTCTACCTGTGTAGATGTGAAAATTGGATTATCTCTTTCCATTGTTACACAGGAACTATGGACATTGCCTTTAATCCAGAAATCCTCAGTTTTCTCCCTTTTCAGTCCACTTTCTGTTATAATCTTTTAGGTCTAACCAGATATTACAGGATGCAGAAACTAACATCTAAAAAACAGGGTTACTCAAGGTAGAGGAGTCACCATTTTCATCCCCAAATCTCCTTTTACTTTGTTCACCTTTCCTCTGATCATCATCGTCAAATCATTCTTTGGGATCTCAGCTTTTACTAACTGTCCACTCAAAAAATTCTTACCAACTAAGCTTGAGACCATTTCATTAATGTGTGAAAGGTTGTGTTGCATATACAATGAGGGGCAGGGCTAGCTAACCTCTCTTGGCACCTCCAGGAAACTACCCAGCACTGCTGGGGAAGCTGCACACAGGAAAGGAAACAGTTACTACTCCACGGTGAGTAACCCTGTTTTCTCCTTATTTCACCTTCTGATTGTTTTCATTGATTTTTAAAAGCTTTGTGTGTCAGACATGAAAATCTATTCCCATACTTACTTTTAAATCTCTAGTGTATAAAGTTCCTCTTACCAGTCCTCTGTTCCCATGGTAGCTCTTCAGTTGTGTTAGTTTCATCTATTATCGATGCAGAGAGCTGGGTACACAGAGATGGCCAACTGTCTCTTGTGAAACACTTGTACATTACGGGAGGCACACCTGCCAGTGACTTGATTGCAAATCTTTTTATTTATTTTATTCAGGATGGGAAAGGGTTCTTGGGAAAGCATGGTAGAAGACTTATGTATAATATTGTTTGTGCCTGTTGGATGACAATTGATCCAGTCTTTGTACACATCTGACATATTTTTGCCTTTATGTTTTTGTCATTTCTTCATCTTTTTAGCATCCTCTATTTGCCACCAGTGATAATTTTCCTAATTCTACCTAAATGTAAGGCAATTGCTATCTCGTGGGACAGATAATGTGGTAGTTTAAAATGTTTTGTTATCAAGTGGGTGGCCTGGTCTAAGAACAGTGTAACTGATTTTACTCCATTATTAACATGTAGAACTGCTTATAGTGTGTTATATTTGAATTGTTTTTCAGAATTGTGTTTAGTTTTCAAGACAAATAATAATAGCCGCTAAGATGAATTAATGAATGAGTGAGCAGAATGGACTGAACCCGGGGAATATAGAACTTAAATTGTAGTTTGCGGCTATTGCTCTTTGTTTTCTCTATGTAATAGAGGCTGACCTCGAGAATATAGTCATGTGCTGCCACATATAGTGTGTACGCTCATTCAGAAACAATTGCTGTAAAATAAGTCACACCAATTAGAGTTAATTTGTGATAGGTAGAGAAAAAGGTCAAATTAAAGTTGATTCTTAGATAAGTGAATATAAAGAGAATTCTTGGTAACAAAATTAAAGTTTAAATGTAATTAAGTACCTTATATATGAATGATATGGCAGTTGTATTTTAATTTTTGTTCCAAAAGTAGGAAAGAATAAAATATTTTTAAGTTTCAGTACTTTAAAATCTTTAAAAGATAGATTTTTTTTTCTATTTGATATTAGCCAGACCATGAAATAATGCAGGGTATTTTTTGTTTAATTAGGATAAATGATGGAAAAGCAATTCAGAGTTGACACACTATAGACTATTAAGTGATAGTGTTTGTGTAGTATATGTGTTATGTGTGTCTGTGTGTGTGGGGTACATATGTGGAGGTCAGAGGCTGCTGTTGGGCATCTTCCCCATCATTCTCTACCTTAGTTTTTGAGACAGGTTTTTTTTTCCATACCTGGACTTTCTGCTTTGTCTAGAATGCCTGGCCAATAAACCCCCAAGGCTCTTCTTTAGATTCTCCCTAGCACTGTGTACGTTCAGCTTTTTACTTGGGTACTGGGGACTAACTTCATAGCCTGGTGCATCAAGCATTTCATTGACTCTGCACACCTTTGATAGTTTTTTTTTTTTTTTTTTTGATACAGTAAGATTTATGGATAATAAATAACTATAGAAATTATTTTTTAATCTTATTAAGATAGTGTGACTGATTGAATATTTAGTATTATGTGGTACTGAGTATAAATTGAGTAGAGTTATAGTTTTATTTGAGACAACTAGTAGTTTTGTATCCTCAGTGAAGGATTCTGTTCTCATACACCAGGAATGACAAACCCTTTCTCGTGTTCCACCAAGAAGGTGGTGACGGCTCCCATGTACTTTGTCATTGTTCTTTTCTATTTAGTGCACTAGAGAATTGAAGCTCATTGGTAGGGCTTTCTTATGCTTTTCTGAATTGGATTTTTGGATACATATTTATTTTTGATCATAAAAAATAAAAAGTAAACAAAATACTGAGTTCTGCACTCTTTGCCATAGGTTGAAACTATAGAAAGAAAACCTACTTTTAGAAAATCTCATAAAAGCAAAGTAGCATTTTATGCTATAAAATGGTAAGGAATCTTAAAATACATTAGTGAAAAAGTTTTGTTCCTTGTTTATATTTTGTAGGTTTGGTTTTGAGATTTACTGTCCTAGGATCTGAGTTATGGTCAACAGCATAGCTGAGGAACCAACACTTGAGTATCTGATGTCATTAGCTATCTATGGCTAGGGTTTGTAAGTCAGATATAATGCTTTGAGCTTAGATGCTTTTGGGGGTACCCTTGAGTATGTTGATTTAAAAGTGGTGGTTCCTTCTCCATTATACATGTTGCAAGCTTATAGTATTAGATTGTAACAGTTTTTGTGTCTTATTATATTGCCTTATGTTAAATTTGTTCATTCTGTCCTTCCTTTGCACTTGTACCTACGTTCTACATCTTAGAAAGTATCTTCTCTTCATATTAGAACAGCTTGAGCCAATTCTTATTCTCCTATAAAATGGGTTCTCATAAATCTAAAGGTAACTCTCAGCCATCTATTCAACTTAGTTGGGTCTGGTTGTACAGACATATTTCTTTTGGGCAGATTTTTGGTGTTTTCAAGAGTTTCACTTTTTAGTCCAGGCTGGCCTGAAGCTCACTTTGTAGCTGCAACCTGGCCTTGAACTTACACTGATCTTTATGTCTCAGCCTTCAGAATGCTGGGATTACAGACCACCATGCCTGTCTTGTGACTGATCTTTAGTTAAGATTAAGCATTTCTAAACAGCCATTTAGAAACCACATTTTACTACTGTGTTAGGAAAGGTCCATTTTGCTGGATTAAAGAGAAAGAATAATAATTATTTAGAGAGCCATGTATGCTGTCTTAGTTATTACTTCAGCAATAAAAGTTGACTGAGTTTTAAAGTATTATTATATAATTATAAAGCTGAGTTTTCTTTTTGCATATGTATAAATGATAATGAATTTAAGCTTTTCCACTTGAATATTCAGTTATCGATATAATGTCTATTGAGAGATGATTTTTTTCCCTTGAGGTACTAAATTAACATTTTCTTTAAGTCAGTTAATATGTTCTTACTGATATAGCAGCATTAATCTTCAGAAGTATAAGAAGTTGAAGTACTAGAGAGTAGAAATTTGTTACAGGGCATTATCTTTGTTTTAATTTAAACATTGTAACAATGAGATTTTTTTTCCTTTGGCCTTTTATATTGATACTATTAATAAATTCAAACTCTCTTGTTTTTATACAGGGTACCAAGTATGGTCTCCTTAGAGGAAACAAAATTGTATACCGGACTGGAACATGGTATGTAAATACTAACTGAGGTAGAACTGTAGAGGGTTCTGTGTAGCTTTTTTGTAAGGATTAGAATGGAATAGTTTTGTAGTTATAGATCTTAGATTCTTCATAGTATATACTCACTACACAACATACTCACTCTACAACATTCATTTTCTTTCTCTCTGAAGAAACTAAATGTTCATGTTTGTTTCTGAGACAGAATCTCACTATATAACCAAGGCTTGCCTCACGCTTGTAAAGATCTTCCTGTCTCTGCCTCTGGCTTTGGAAATTATTATATAAAGAATAATAATTTGACAGTAAATAATAGAAATTGGATCCATAAGTTTCATTGCTTTCTATGTTCAGAGGTAACGTTTGCTATATAACGTTCATCTTACGTTTTTTAAATTATTTTTTAATTAAAAGTGCAGTTATTTATTTGTGTATGTACAGTTACATTCCATGGTCAGAGGACAACTTGCTGGAGTGGATTCTCTTTCTACTGTGTTGGTTCTGGGGCTCAAATTCTATCAGTCAATGGAAAGACCTTTACCAGCTAAGCCATCTTACCAGCCATATTTTGTTTTAGGATGATACATTAAAGTAAAAGAATATTGTAGCCCTTTTATTCTGGTGATTTTTGTAGCTGTTTGTTTAGTGAGTTTTAATTCAATTAAAATTTCTGATATGGTGCTAGGGAATCATACCTGGAGACACGAGGGGGATAGACCAGTTTTCTCCCACTGGTCTATCAGAGGACATATCAACTCTTCAATTTGATATTAGTATTTTGTGAAACAACTTGGGATATTGCTCAGCGATAAAGCAGACACTTACCATGCCTGAGGCCCTGGGCTAATTTCCAGCACTTCCACCCACAACTGTGGTTTTTTTTTGTTTTAATACTAATATAACGTTCAGACTGTAACCTTAATAGAAAGAGACAGTAAACTATCTTACTGATGGGTTAATAATAGAATTAGTTACATACATTAGTTTCTAAGGTATAACTGTTGGATTTGGGTCACCCAATAGTATTTTCTCTCCCATCCCCTACTTTAAAAAAATATGTATGTATTTTTTTTTTAATTTTACATGTAAGAGTATTTTCTGCATATATGTATGTACATGTACCACATTCCTGTGGAGGTCAGAAGAAGGTGTCAGATCCCCTGAAACTGTTCGTGAAATGCCATATGGGTCCTGAGAACTGAACTGCCATCCTATGTAAGAGCAGCAAGTTCTTTTAACCCCTGAGCCATCTCTTCCCCACCTTCTTGACAAAATATTTCATAAATAATTACTTTAGTTTGGTTCTTTGAGACCCGTCTCTTGTGGTTCATCTTGCCTTCAGCTCCTAATCTTCCTTCTTCTTCTTCCCAAATACTGAGATTACAGATGTGAATCACCATGCTCAGATATGTTTGTCTATTCATTTATGGATTGATTGGAGACAGGGTCTTGTTTTGTAGCCTTGAACCATCTGCCATTCTCTGTTTTACCCTCTGAGGTGTTGAAGTTACAGGTGTGTGCATTGATGCTCAGCTTAAACATTAAGCATGGAGGTTTTGAGTGTTAGTCTGTGTCATACTCAGCCATTAATTTAACTGTGTTAAAGGCAAAGCCATCTGTTCCCCTCTTTTCCTTTTCAGAAAGGTCTTCGGATAAGCTGTTGTTAAAAACAAAATCAGGAATTTTCCACGTCTAAAATGCCTTCTCTTATTATTTTTATTTAAATAGACCTATCCAGAGAAAACTACCGAGAAGTAATTGCTAGTGTCATAAGGAAACTTCTTAGTAAGTATATATGCCTGTAACTTCCCTGTATCCCTACAGTTTAAAATTGTACCCTGTGGCTGGTGTGCTTTTACTTAACTTTTTTTTTTTTTTCCACTGAAGTAGGGTGAATAGCACACCACCTCCCAGCCCCCTTTAAACAGCAGATTGGGGTTTATATAGTAATTTAAGATTTTAGCTAAACTTTTTTTTTTTTCTATTTTAGGCCACATACTTGATAATTCAGAAGATGATACCAAATCACTGTTTCTTATCATAAAGGTAGAAGTGGTTCCAGAGCTCCATAATTGTTAATGTGCTTTGACTTGGTTGGTGACTTCTGAATAAATGTTAAAATTCTTTAACACAGATCATTGGAGACCTTCTGCAATTCCAAGGATCTCATAAACATGAATTTGACTCCCGATGGAAAAGCTTTAACTTAGTAAAGAAATCAATGGAAAATCGGGTCAGTATTTTCACCTGAAATTCTGAGTTACTATTTTTGAAAAAATGTATAATAGTCCTGATTTGGGGATTATTGTTTATAGAGAAAATTTGCCCTATAAGTAGTAGCTTTAAGAGTATTGTATGAAACCCATCTCTTCCTCCTCTTCCTTTTTGCTATAGAATTCTTGCTACATAATAATAAAATATATGACTTTAAAAAATATTTTAAAAAAGAATATTATATGTCGATTATAAGCAGGAAACATATCAAACAGATCCTATTTCTTAGAACTATTGCTAACTTTTAGAGTACCTGTCTAGCATGTGTGAGGCTCTAAATTTAAAATAATTTATTGAGTGATAAGATCTGTTACTCATGATCATTTATGTATCCATGTAGAGATTTGCTTAGTAGGCTATCTTATAAAAATGTGAGGAAATTTAAAAAAAAAAAAAAAAAGGAACATTGCCCACAGATACGAACTTTGTGTGACTGAGGAAAAGCATTTCTTTTGTTGGTTTTCTGATCCAATATAAGAATCAGTATAAGCTTCTTTAGACACTTGGAAGGAACAATACCCCAAAGCTGTTCTGAACAGTGTTCTCTAGTAGATGGTAATCAAACTGAGTCTCTAGATGCCTACTGGAGATAGAAGAATATGTGTGTGAACAGGAGTTGGAGCTATGGCAGCCTGTGGAAGAATGCTAGAAGGTAAATTAGGTCAGAAGTTTGGTTGTAAAAAGTCCATTGGTTTTATATCCAGCAGTGGAAAGTCAGTAAAAGGAATATGCATTGTAAACATGAGCCACCATATCTAACTGAAAGCTAGGATGGATTTGATTTGAATATAGGAAAGTATATTCACTGACTATTAGAATGTTCTGTCTCATTTAGAATCTAGGTGGAAGAAAGCCTAAATTAAGGCTTTTAAGATGCAGATAGAAGAGTTTGAACAAAAGATAAAATTGGAGGGCTTTGATAACTGATGTGATAAAGGATAACAATTACAAATAATTTTATATTGTATTTACTTAGTTGTGTGTGCAGGCATGCATGCATCTGTGAGAGTGGAGTTCAGAGGACAGCTTGCTAGAGTCGGTTCTACTTCGAGTGTAGGTCCCAGGAATTGAACTCTGGTTGTCAGGCGTGTGGCAGTTGGTTTTGTTCTTCAGTCACTTTTTCTGCCCTATCTTCACTTTCATGGTCTGGGTTGACTCTTTTGTTGTTGTTATTGGCTTTGTTTGTTTGTTTGTTTGTTTGGTTTTGTTTTGAGACATGGTCAATTTGTGCAGCCCTGGGTAGCCTGAAACTTAAAGTGATCCACCTACCTCTGTGATTAAAGGTATATGCCACCATGTCTGGCTCTGCCCTTTGTTTTGAGGTAATATTCATTAGAGGATTCAGGAGTCCGTTGTTGAAGTCACTTAGTGAAAACATTGAGGTGTTTGCTATTTGTTTTCCAGCTCCATGGAAAAAAGCAACATATCAGAGCATTACTAATTGACAGAGTGATGCTGCAGCATGAGGCAAGTATCTTAATAGTCACTTCTCTATGCTCCATTCTAAGGAATAATTACTGTGATATTTTTCACAATTAAATGGACTTTCAGTAAATACTTCAAGACTTGATTTATATTATTTTTTTTTAAAGTTGCGAACACTAACTGTTGAGGGTTGTGAATACAAAAAAATACATCAAGATATGATCAGAGATCTTCTTCGATTATCAACAAGCTCATACAGTCAGGTGAGGTTCTACACTCTCCCATATTTTTATCTTGTTATATGCAATCTAAATATCCTTGTTTTTAACAGTATAGCTTAAGTAATCCCTCATATAGAGTTCCCTAGAAAGGAAATAAGAGAACCAGAACTAAAATCTAGCATTCCCACCCCAATCACATTAGAAATACCTTTCAAATTTCAAATAGATTGAAATCTTGCCTTAGTATGCAAAACCATTTATGTTTGCAGTGTACTTTCTCCAGCTACCCTCCGTTTTCTGAGTCAGGGTTTCTCTTTGTAGCCCTATCTGTTCTAGAACTCTCTTTGTAGATCAGCGGACCTCATGAACCTCTATGCCTAGCTAATTATTTCTCTTTTTAGATCCTTGTGCTTTCTTCCAACAGGGTCTTGCTATTTAGCCAGACTGGCCTTGAACAATGCTAGAATTAGTGGTATATGTACCACCATGTCCAGCTTAAATTGTTTCTCTATGTTTTAAATTTTAGAGATTGTGCTAGTAAAATGGTGTTCCCATTTAATTCTACGAATTTTAGAAGGCTAATCTGGAATGGCTGTATAATTCCTTCTGTGTGTAATCCTCAGGTTTCAGAGAGTTGCTAGAGTATAACATGTACTCTATCTCTTTATATAGTATAGGATCAAAAGATTATGTCCTAGCCCATAGAACAGAGAAGTTACAAGATTTGTATATACCAGTTCCTTCTAACTTGATAATTTCCTGTGTGGGGGCATAGGACACTTGATCTTCTTATCAGCAGTCACTTAGAGTGCTGTTTGCTTTCAGATATGAAAATAAACTGTTGCTTATGAGTGCCATTCAACTTTCCTCTCATCAAAATGAAATACATATTTCCTTTTTAATAATTAATCCTTTATTTTTAGAGTGTGTGCGTCCTGTTATTTAGGAAGACATCTAAATTATCATCACTTTGTTTTTATACTTTATTAGACATCTTTTAAATCCTTGTCAATTTTCCCCAGGTCAGAAACAAAGCTCAGCAAACATTTTTTGCTGCTTTGGGGGCATATAACTTCTGTTGCAGAGATATTATCCCCTTGGTTTTGGAGTTCTTACGGCCTGATAGAAAGGATGTCACACAGCAGCAGTTCAAGGTATAGGTTCTGTTTTAACTTTTGCTGTAAACACCCTGTCATTGAAGGTCTTCAGTTAATATTTTGTTATATTTGCTTATCATATCTCTTAAAATGTGGGTAAGTTGACAGTATTAGAACATTTTTATCATGGTTAGTGTTATGAAGAAAATACAGGGTGGAGGCCCCTGTGGAAAATAGCTAAGTGGAAGTAGCATAACCAATGTGAAAGGAGCACCAGAAACAGGAAGAAATAAGGTTATTTTGAGCAACAGATAAAAGTAGAAAAAAAAAAGAGATTTCAGAGGTGACACATAAATGAATCTTTATAAGTAAGTAGATTGAGAGATATTAAGAATAGGTAAGAGTAATTGCTTGATGGCTAAATATGAGGGGACTAACACATGGGCATATACATTTCTACACTCCTGAATAGTCCGAGTGGATATAAGGGAGGTGGGAGATCCTCGTACCCAAGAGTTCAGGTAAGCCTGGGCAACGTGGTGAGATCCCATCCCAAAACAAAATGAAAAAAATTAGAGGTCAAACAACAAAACTGATTGAAATACCATTAAAAGAGAGGAACAGACAGAAGACAATAAAGAGACCTTTCAGGAAAAAAAAAAGATATTCATCAGTGCCAATTTTCTGGAGAGGATTAAGATGAGCACTAAGCATGTTCCTTGAAGTTAGTTTGTAAGACGAAAATAGGCTGTAAGCCAGGCTTAGTTACTTACTTTTAGAGTAAAGTTTTATTAAAACAAGCTATTCTTGTAGGTAATTTGTACATCTTCTTCAATCATGGTGTTGGAGATGAGGAATTGAGACTTATGCCAAGGGATTATTTCCTTTCTTCCTTCATTTCTGGTGGCTGACTTCCTACTCCAGTGCTGGCTATTCTTTCTGAAAGGTCATTTGATTATATATTGGCCAATCTTATAAGGAATGGCTTATCTGAACAGCAGTAGAGAGGTTGAGGCTAACAGTGGCTATGTATGTAGAACTTGAAAGAGACTGGGATATATAGTAGTAACAGCCTGACTTGGGATCTGTTTAGATCTAGTGTTCGGGAAATTTAAAAAAAAATGTTTTGATACAAATAGAAAATGTATCCACTTCATCAGAATTATCTAAATTAGACTTTGTCAGTAAGAACTTACAGTTAAGCAGCTGGATTTTTAATTTGTTGTTTGACAATATCTCACATGTATACAATGTATCTCTTCATGTCCACCCTCTTCCTGAGTAACCAAGCTTTTATATACTTAGTAACATACTTAGCAACTTGGCCTTAATTGGTATTTGATAAATCCTTTCAAAATTCAGTTGAAATAAAAATATTTCACTAGCCAGGCAGTGGTGCTGCACGCCTTTAATCCCAGCACTTGGGAGGCAGAGGCAGGTGGATCTCTGAGTTCGAGGCCAGCCTGGTCTAGAGTGAGTTCCAGGATAGCCAGGGCTATACAGAGAAACCCTGTCTCAACAAAACCAAGAAACAAATAAAAATTTCACTAAAAATATTCAGTGGTGCATTTCGAGGCCTTTGTCATGTCTAAGGAAAGTAAGAGTAGAGTTTGTGTTTTTACAAAAGTGCCTACCTTTTAAAATTGACTTAATAGTCATTCTTAAAGAAACCCTCTGTTAAATGACTGACGAAAAATATTAATGGATGCTGCTTGGTTATACCTCAAGTTCCTGGTTTTTAAAGTATGACATAAAATATGTGAACCTATTTATAAATTAGGTGTAATTATATAAATAATCACTGTAAAAATTTAAGAGCCATCTTGAACTCAACCATGACTCTTTCCTTGTAAATGTATTTGTTCTTATAGGGTGCCTTATATTGTCTACTTGGAAATCACAGTGGTGTGTGCCTGGCAAACCTTCATGATTGGGACTGTATTGTGCAGACTTGGCCAGCACTTGTTTCTTCAGGGCTTAGCCAAGCAATGTCACTGGAAAAGCCATCAATAGTGAGACTATTTGATGACCTTGCTGAAAAGATTCATAGGCAATATGAAACAATTGGCTTGGATTTTACAGTAAGCAAACCATTTATTTGTTCGTTCATATTTTAGTGTGAATTTTGTCTTTTATTTTCCAGGTCTTTCCTTTTTTTCTGTAATGATAGTTTGGCTTGTTATTATAATTTTTAAAAGGCATTTGCTTTTTAGTGATCACTGTTATAGATAATGGTGGCACACCAAGTTGGAATGTGTCTGGGAATGAATCAGGTCATTTCTACCAAGAGGCTACTACAATTAACATTACTGCATTTACCATTGTCCCATAGATGCCACCATTGCATTATTCTCCCTCACCTCCACTCATTTTCCCTCCTCTCTGGCTCTCTCTCCTCTGGTTGGTCTAGAACTTTCTTTGTTTACCAGGCTAGTCTCAAACTCACTCTGCTTCTTTTTTTTTTTTTTTTTTTTTTTTGGTTTTTCGAGACAGGGTTTCTCTGTATAGCCCTGGCTGTCCTGGAACTCACTTTGTAGACCAGGCTGGCCTCGAACTCAGAAATCCACCTGCCTCTGCCTCCCGAGTGCTGGGATTAAAGGCGTGCGCCACCAGGCCTGGCCTCACTCTGCTTCTTGAATGATGGGAGTACAGACATTACCCATCATGCTCAGTCATGGCAGGTTTTTTTTTTTAAAGAGTTGATTGTATTTTAGGAGGTTAGTTATACTAGCCAAAGTCACAGAAGATTTAACACTAGCTAGATTTATAACTTACCATGCAGAATATTAAAAGTTTTTAGATGGATGAGAAAGAAATGTCACTGGTTCTCAAATAAGAGAGAGGACATCATTTAAGCACTTTTTGGAAAGTCAGTGACTAATTCTGTAGTCCATGCTAGCCTCAGACTTGTAGCAATCTGCCTGTCTTAGCCATCTTTCTGCTGAGATTACATGTATGAGCCACTGTTCTTGAGCATGTGAGATGCTAAATCCACTCACTCATACTTCCTCAGTGCATCAGAATGGACAGGAACGTGAGGATAGTTGAGTTCTTTCTTTCCTCAGGTTGGCTATGTTTTTCATCCTATTGGTCAGAATTACAGCTATGGCTATAAATTCAACCCTTGCTCTTTGAAACTGTCCTTATATTAGGGTTGGTTCCCCCCTACCTTACCCACGTATGGTCTTCTGCACCCCAGGCTGGCCCTTGGGTTCTTGATCTTCCTGCCTTCATCTCCTCAGTGCTCTGATTACAGGCATATATCACCATTTCAAGGTATATTATATTTTTCTTTAAAAATTAATAATAATAGTAACTTGAAATGAAATTTCCAAATCATTAATCTGTCTGGCAAAATGGCACAAGGGGAAAGGTGCTTGTCACCAAACCTAATGATGTGAGTGTACTCCCTGAACTGAAAGCATGACCATTACATTTCTTGACTTTGTGTGTGTGTGTGTGTGTGTGTGTGTGTGTGTGTGTGTGTATGTGTGTGAATGTATGTATATGTATATGTGTGTGTGTGTATGTGTATATATATATATATCCCATGGTTGTACATACCATGACAGAGATCAGAGGACATATTGTAGGAATCACTTTTCTCCATCAACCCATGTAGATATGCTCCTAAAAATTGAACTCAGATCATCAGGCTTGACAGCAAGTTCTCCTCCTCCTTTTCATTAAATAGTATACATTGTATTATGTGTCATGACTCTACTTTTTTCTTTTTAATAAGATTCCAAAGTCATGTGCTGCATTAGCAGAATTACTTCAACAATCAAAGAATCCTTCCATTAGCCAGACACTACTTAGCCCAGAAAAGATCAAAGAAGGACAGAAGCGTCAGCAGGATAAGAATGTTGATGCCATAAGGTAACTGATAAACTTTCTGCTAAGACGAAATATTATAGTTAATATATTTTTTTCTAGCTCTACAATATAAATGTAACTTACCACTTACACATTGATTTCTGTGGAAATGCAAAAAGTTGAGAGATGATTGTTGTAAAGGGCCTGAATTTTCACTTTTAGGAAGAGAGCAGAAACAAAAACAGCTAAAACAGTTATTGCTATATCTTTTTTACTATGAATTCCTTTTTATTGTATACATATAGATATAATTGGTACACTTTATTATTAAGTCCTAAATTCAAGTTCAGTACATTACTTTAAAGCTTTTAAGTAATCTCTTTTTGATAAAATTTGGTATTAGGATATTAATAAACTTTTTTTTTTTTTTTAATTTGGAGAACCAGAACAAGTCCGTGGAAACAAAGTAATAGCCTTCCTAACTCAGTTTTGGGTTTACCATGTAACTAATACGTGATTAT